>NC_056741.1:559348385-559663385 GCF_019279795.1 Protopterus annectens | reverse complement strand
ATATATATATATATATATATATATGTGTGTGTGTGTGTGTGTGTGTGTGTCTGTAAAGCAATGCATACCCTGTGCAAACATACTTACACACGCTTACTGGTGTTTATATATGCTTAAACCTGCTTACTAGTGCCTTATTCATTATGACACTGACACTTCACTCCAGTTAACTTTTAATTGTTATTTTGCAGGTTATACAGCAGACAGATGTCGCAATATGTTCATGTACAGATTACCGATGGCAAATGGTATGTAATGTAGTGTGTTTCAGAACAGGAATGTCTGTTCATTAGACGGTTGCTTTAAGCAATGCGCTATTGCTGTGCTGCTTCATTTGCATATTTACCCATATACCCATGGCTCCTGGTTCCCCAAACACCCACCCCAATGCCTCCCTAACACTGCAGTCATCCATTCTCCAGTTGGATTTGCGGTGTATCCACACCACTACACATTGGGCACTCCCTATTCCTACAGACCCATCCCATTGGTTGACTCACTCCACGTATCCTTAGAACTCCCAAACTTTTAGTCCACAAACATTGGTGACATGAGCGACCAAGAGGACACTATTTGCAATTTTTGGGTTGTCCCACATGGGACACGCATGTGTTTATGTCAAGATTAGATTCTATACTTCATTACATCCTTACTTCCGTTAACATGACACTGCAATAAATTAATAAGTATGACTATGTGGTAATGCACACGTTACACATAAGAGCCTAATTGTGTATGTTATGTATGTGTTCGGCGTATTTCTTTTACAAATAGACCAGTTTAGTAATTGGCGTTGCCGTAGCAGGCAGATCACAGGAATGATTCCATGTGTGGGAAAGTCCTCACATTTGATTTTTTTCAGCACAGCACTGACTTTGGACATTGTACACACCTCTGTGTTTTAGCAGTTTCATCCCTTCCCTCTTATGCGCAACCTATTATTCTATCTACTGTCAAGATTTGTAAGGGCACATTCATGTTATTTATATCTGCAAATGGAATGAATGTGTTACAAAGAATGTACTTCTACATATAGATGTCTGCATGTGTGTATGTATATATACTTATAACGAACTTGCAGACCTCCATGGGGCAGTCCATTTAGAATCAGCCTATCCAACCCTGGCACGTCTGGCTCCATAATTTCATACCCATAGTTCCTCCACCCCACCCGAGTTCAACAAACACGCATACCATCCATTGTCCATTTGTTATCGCAGCCATGATAAACCTCCACAAATTACCCTCTCCCAAGTGTTAGGGGCCCTACATGTATGTTGTCCCAACCTATGTATTCTCAGGCTCTCCCACCATTTAGTCCTTGAACATACCTACCCTTGCTTGTGTAATGGGTGGATGGCCAAATAGCCTATCAATTTTTGGGTACTCCCACCAGGGACTACCCTCTGTGTGTAAAGTAGACTTAGCAGATCAACGATGTTACTCCCACTGGTAATACCCTGCCTGTGGTGTGAGTAGCAGTGCTTTGCTCACTCCTGTCCAGCTTGATATGACATACGCTGACAGTGCTATATAATACTGGGGTTGCTGTTGATTCCCTTCTCATTCATTTTGTATGCTTTATTGTTGCAGCGTTCTTTCTTCATATATATATATATATATATATATATATATATATATATATATATGTATATATATATATATATATATATATATATATATATATATATATATATATATATATATATATATATATATATATATATATATATATATAATATATCTGTACAGACTTATATACATTTCCTATGCTGGGCACTGCTTAGACCCACGCAAGCACACACAAACTTGCTTATTGGTACTTATATATGTTTACTGCTGCTTATTTGTGCTTACACCTGCTTACTAGTGCCTTATTCATTATGACAGTGCCACTTTGATTGAATGATATTTAAGTTAAATATCTCATGCGATACTCTTATGTTGGTTTTACAGCAAAATGACATTCATTCCACATGGAAAATGATATGTGCTATTGCTGGGCTCGAACCGTGAATGACTGTTCATTAGGCAGATGCTCTAAACACTACACTATTGACATTTACATTGATTCTGCATGCTTTTCTCTATTTGAATGAATTTGATGTGTACGCGATGCTCGGTGGAGGGCAGCAACGTGCAAACATGCTGCGCTTTGCTTACATCTTCGATATTGCAGCAATTCAAATGTATAATAGGGACACGGGGAATCTAATTGTGAAAGTTCTGGGGACAGGGCTCAACATTCCAGTATGTGCTTGTTTGTTTACTATTTTGATTTTATTTCACTGTTTGTGAACACTCTTGCATGCTTAGCATACATTTCAGTATCCACGGACACTGAATTACTGACTTACTATTAGAGGCGGGCTCTACTAGTAGGCATAATAGATTTTGCAACTGTCAGGGCATGTTTACGCCTCCATAGAGCACTTGTACACTCCCCCTGCACTCGCACACGTTTCCTGTGCACATCTAGGGTGTGGCGGCGCACCCTCATACATATTCATATGATGCTGCTGCACCATCTCTAGTGAGGATGCTCGGCGCAAGGCTAAAACCAACCTTGCGCCGAACGTCTTGAATCCTGGGGCAGTTCTGTGAAAAAAAGAGAATATTCCTTTTTGTTATCTCATGGTTTTGGTTAATAGCATTTCCTGTACACCACAGATGCAATTAAAAATTGGGTCACATTTCTATAAAAATTAGTTTTTTTTTTTTCCTGGCCTTGGATACCAATATCTTTAACACAATTGTGTAATTGCTTTTTTATGGCCTTTTAGTTTCCTGGCTAGTAATAGTCACATATCTTGTAAACACAGGCAGAATAACTGAATGTTTCACATTCTATATGTAATTTATATAATTCCCAGCAGAATGACATTACAACTTTAGTTACAAACTTTAGATGTGTTTCATAGAAAAAATGATCACAAGTTCAGACATTTTTGCAATCCACATGCACATTTTCTATATATTCATTACATAGACATATAACATAAAGGTACTTACGTATTATCGTCACCAGATTTTTGCGATAATACCGCTTGCTTCCCTGTGTGTGAATGTAACCAGAAATGTATGCAGAATCACACTGGCAAGGTTAACTTTATGAAAAGAACATTGTTTAGGTAGGAAGAACAGTGTACAATTTAAAAATGACTGTTTGAAGCTATGCCATTTCCCAACATCATGTCACTCATAATACATTTTATACATCAGTTACGTGTAAGGCACATTCCTTATCTCGAGCCAGTAAATGTAGTCAAAGTTAAACTTGACGTTTGGAAAGACGATCTGTGTACATATTAACTGGTAGGTAATTGACCCCCAAAAAATAAACTTTATATACACAATGCGTTTATGGGATTTGCCAAGGACAGAAAAGGAGTCAATAGCACTTTTCCAGTAGTACGGGATTATATCACCAACTAAAGAATGTTGTTCTGGACATTCAGTGAGATTGTACTACGGGAAGCACATCTTTTGGAAATACAATACAGAGAAATGTTACCAACACATAAGAGTTCAAGTTGGCAATTTCTTTGAAGGCAGTAGAATTAAATTTACCACCTTTTCATTTATTGTTGGTCTAAGCAGATGACATTGATAAGTTGCTGTCAGGAAGAACTGGAAATGGCTGACAAGACTGTCATAGACTGGAGTAACTATTTACGTGATGTCTGTGTCTTAGAAATGGAGAAAAAGAACAAGAAACAAATCAGAGGGCCAGGGCGTATTGTGGAAATAGATGAAACTCTACTTACTTGTCGTAAAAGTAATGCTGGCCGTATTCTCCTCAACAGTGGGTATTTAGAGGGATCTGTAGAGAGACAAGAGAGACATTTCTTGTAAAAGTCGCCAATAGAACAGCCGCAACATTATTTAGCAAAATCAAAAAATACATAAAAGAGGGCACTATGCTTTATTGAGATTCATGGTGGGCATATCAAACACAACAACTAGAAAAAGCTGGTTTTACTCATGAGAAAGTAAACCGTAACTATAACTTCATAGATGCAGACACAGAAGTGCACACACAGCACATAGAGAGAATGTGGGGATCTGTTAAGTTTAGGAACAAAAAACAGAGAGACACTGCAAAACACCATGTGGACTCCTACCTAGCTGAATATATCTGGTGAGAAACACAGCTTGCGCAGAAGAAAGACTGCCTTGATGCAGTGCTGATGGCAATTGCAGACAATTTCCCCCCACACAAAAAGTGTAAACCAGTAAATGAACAATCCACAAGTATGCTGCCCTAAAACATCCAGAAAACATCCACAAATATGCTGCCCAAAACATACAGAAAATATCCACAAGTATGCTGTACAAACATCCAGAAAACATTACAAGAGTAATTACTATCCATCTGATAACAAAAAATAATCTGGTACTCTCAAATACTCCATACATGTTTATCACAGTGCCACCTAACACCACATGTAATATTAAGTCTGGTACTCTCAAATACTCCATACATGTTTATCGCAGTGCCACCTAACACCACATGTAATATTAAGTTTAGCCTCCATTGTACAATAACTTTATCTCTTTGTTATTCTCTTTAACTTAAATTCTTTTCAAATGTTTGTAAAATAAAGCCAATAATTTACCCAACAAATTTGTTGCACTTGATGTCTTATTCTCTGAAAAATATATTGTCAGCTTTGGAATAATCCTTCTTGCAGTGCGGCAACAGTTCAACCAAAATTTCCCAGGCATCCTCATTTCATTTCCTGCAGTACGACAGCAGTGGAACCAATTTTGAAGTACGCAAAGCAGGATTCACATTTCTGTGTTAATTTAGCATACAAATTTGGGACAAACTAGGTTGTACCCACAAAAAACATGAAATTCAACCTTAAGTTTACTCCCACAACCGTTTTTGGGCCGACAAGCGTATTACCGCAACCGCAAAAATCTGGTTGCAATAATACGTACGTACCAACACAAATTCTCATATACTTTCATGCCAGTGAAAACGCATGTATTGTAAATTACATCACATATTGTAGTTTACCTGATACATATTTTACAAGGCTTAACTGCATCTCACATATCTTTTACATTTTGACTCAGAGAATATCAAAACATTTATTCTCAACATCACAAGTTCAATTAAAAAGGCAGTGACATGCAGTGTGGAATGTTCCCACTTAGAAAAGTCAAGAGTGATTTTAAGAGGTTAAAAATTAAGCTAAGAGAATCTTAGCACCAGAAGAGCTTTGTATTTGAATGCTGTTCAGAAGACAACTGAAGAAGCAATGAGAAGAAACATGCTGGTATTGTTGCATTTCTAAAGAGAAACAGAGGAGGTTAAAACAAGAGTGGAGGTATCTGCTGTAATCTGAGTCCATGTGAGCTGTAAGAGATTCTGAAAACAGTTCAAAGGAACTCTATGTAACTAAAATAATTTGAACTGTTTTGTAGTCTGTAGGAGGTTGACACAACCAACTGACTGAAGTGATTTTATGTTAACTATTTTCTCAGTGAAAACAAAAACTAAACAAATATCTGTGAGGACAAATAAACTCTACCAAAGCCAAATTTGAGGCAGGCCAATGATAACCACAAGACATTCTTTAGCTATCTTCACAACCTCAAAGGCAATGCACAATTGCGTACAGAACTCATTGTTAATGATACCACATATACTGAGCCAGAAGATATAGCAGACATATTCTCTCCCCCTCAACCTCCCATCAAGAAATGCCATTAGATATAACTTCCCGTACTATCACTAGGGAACAGGTCCTCAATGGTGTCTCTAAGGTCAAGAACACTGCATCGACTGGCTCAGATAATATCCCAGGATGCCTTCTATAGAGCATGAAACATGATCTATCAGGCCCGCTGGAATTAATATTTAGCCATAGCATAGGGTTATTAAAGGCAGGTCATGCCTACTCAACCTAGTTGGACTTCTTTGAGAAGGTCACCAAAGCAATGGATGAGGAAAAAAACAGTTAACACTTTCTGCCTTAATCTGGCCAAGGCATTTAACATGACACTTTTCTCAGACACTGTTGATAAACAAGAGATTATGTATAAACCATGTCACCTGCTCGACAGCCAGCTGGCTCACATCATAGGTCCCAGGAAGTCAGAATTGTGAAATCCACCTCTACAAAGAGGTAAGTCACAGACCTCTTAGCTGCTGTTATTTTCAATATATTATACTTGGATTAACTGCCCTTACCTTCCTAATTGAATTAGAACTTCCACAAACCCCCTAAATTTAAGAACACCCAGCCAATGTGTGTTCTTAAATTAAGCGCACCTTGCTTTGGTTTTGTAGTAGACAAAAACAATTCTTCAGTAAAATTGTTTCCAGAGTCTGGAACTTACTACACCATGTAGTTGTAAAAATAAGCTTATGACTTTTTGTATCAATCAATTCATAAATGCTGTTGTTACAAGAAAACTATCCTTTATGAACTCTCTGAACTCTTTATAACAGTCTCTAAAACTAAAGTAATTATCAGTTAGTAAAGGTATTACCTTGCTGAAAAGAAGGAAACATACATAATAAAAAGAAACAAGACCCAAGACCCCAGACTAATGGGACTCAGCCCAGCAAATCTATATTTGATTAATGGCATGAGTGTTAGAGGGACCATGAGGGAGAGGATGGGTGTGAGCCTCCAATATGGCTCACTCGTCCTGGGGGAGGGAGGCAGCCTGTCTTGCTGCAATGATAGCACAACGAGTCTGGTAAACTCTGTGCTGCAAGCAGTGAGCCACTTGGCTGGAAAGCAAAAGTGAGCATGCACCACCAGATGGCCACCAGAGCAGATCTTGCAAGGCTGCCAAGGGGTACTCAATTAGGGCATGTTCCTGCACTGCAATAAGATACTGTGTAACATGGGGTACTGGATTAGGGCATGTTCCTGCACTGCAATAAGATACTGTGTAACATGAGGTACTGGATTAGGGCATGTTCCTGCACTGCAATAAGATACTGTGTAACATGGGGTACTGGATTAGGGCATGTTCCTGGACTGCAATAAGATACTGTGTAACATGAGGTACTGGATTAGGGCATGTTCCTGCACTGCAATAAGATACTGTGTAACATGGGGTACTGGATTAGGGCATATTCCTGGACTGCAATAAGATACTGTGTAACATGAGGTACTGGATTAGGGCATGTTCCTGCACTGCAATAAGATACTGTGTAACATGGGGTACTGGATTAGGGCATGTTCCTGGACTGCAATAAAATACTGTGTAACATGAGGTACTCAATTAGGGCATGTTCCTGCACTGCAATAAGATACTGTGTAACATGGGGTACTGGATTAGGGCATATTCCTGGACTGCAATAAGATACTGTGTTGCATGAGGTACTGGATTAGGGCATGTTCCTGCACTGCAATAAGATACTGTGTAACATGGGGTACTGGATTAGGGCATGTTCCTGGACTGCAATAAGATACTGTGTAACATGGGGTACTGGATTAGGGCATATTCCTGGACTGCAATAAGATACTGTGTAACATGGGGTACTGGATTAGGGCATGTTCCTGGACTGCAATAAGATACTGTGTAACATGGGGTACTGGATTAGGGCATGTTCCTGGACTGCAATAAGATACTGTGTAATATGGGGTACTGGATTAGGGCATGTTCCTGGACTGCAATAAGATACTGTGTAACATGGGGTACTGGATTAGGGCATATTCCTGGACTGCAATAAGATACTGTGTTGCATGGGGTACTGGATTAAGGCATGTTCCTGGACTGCAATAAGATACTGTGTAAGCAACTTGATCTCCTCAGTGGTCCCACTGTAAAGCTGATAGAGACCAGAACAGGCTAAGGTAAGTCTGGTAGACCCAGTATATGACAAGATGCACTTGTGGCAAGTGATGGTCAGCTGTGCTGTGGGGAACTAAAAAAGGACTACAAAGTATAGACAAATGTTGTTTTATTGCTGTCCGGGTTATCATGAAGAGACACTTATGAGTATGTGAACCTTTATGCTGCCTGGTATTATCCTGAACATAAAACTGTTGATGTCTAAAGTATTCAAAGTTTGTTTGGAAGTGATGGAACATTTTATTGTAAAAGAGAAAAGTAAAACTGAATGTTTGTTTTAAACTGCCTGCTAAACAGTTTATTCTAAAAGACTGAAATAAAGCCAAATGTTTTTTTTTTAAACCAATTTTCCAGAGCACTGTGTGAAAAGATTGTTTTCATAATGAATAAAATGGGCCAGAAAGGGTTCGCTCCTCAGCTGGGGTGCCTTCTGTGTAGAATCTGCATGTCCTCCCTGTGGTCGCGTGGTTTTCCTCTGGGTGCTCTGGTTTCCTCCCACATCCCAAAGACATGCTGTAGGTGGACTGGATACTCTAAATTGACCCTAGATGTGAGTGCGTGCTTGCGTGTGTGTGCCTTTCATGGAGAGTTGGGCGCCGGGCTGGCAACTCGACACCGTAAAACTCCACTGCCAATAATGAACGGACAGGTGATCCACTGTGGTGACCCCTAACTGGGAAAAGATGAAAGAAGAAGAAGAAGAAGAATAAAATGTCCCAGAAAGGTTTAGGAAGATAAGACTAAACTAGTGAATGTAGCCAAACATCTGTTCTCAATATGTTAATAAATACCACAATAGTCATTTAATTGTATTCAGAGAAATCAGGATTCTTATACTGAATGTCGAATGGTTATGTATTGAATGTTCTGTGTCTACTGTAAGTAATATCTGTTCTTGCATGTACTGTGACATTACCTGAAGAGTTAATAATTGACTGATCAGGAAGGATGGCAGATGTATCATCAGAATGATGGACTATTAGTACCATATATGACAATTCATCATGTACCATATGACCATACTAAAACAGTTACCTCTGAGGGGCAGAATATATGTAACAAACAAGTGTGCTGCTTCAGCCTCCCCATCAGTGTGTATCTAGGGACCACCCCTACAGACACCATTATGTACATGTTTATGTCAGTGACTTCTGCACTTGGACGTTTTAGATGGCCCTGTTCAAGTACTCCCAATATACACTAGCATCTCAGATTTTTCAGTGGTCATACAGGGTGCACATTATAATATACTGTATTTATGAAACTCATTTATATAACCCTGAAAGAGCATTTCTGAAGAAGTAAAATGCTAGTGTCCAGGTGCTCTCATGATGTCACTTTGCAGCATTATGTGTGTTGTTCATAGCTCTCAACTGTCCAGATTTTTACAGAATTTTCAGATTTTTGCCTCATATTTTAGTCTTTCTTTATAAAATCTGTGGTTTTCTGGAAAATCACTGAGGATCAAAGTCACCAAATAATGACATACATTCGACTTCCAGAATTTACCTCTTTTAGAAAAGGCATGCTAAGATGTAACCTTTTATTCTAGCAACTTCGTAAGTTTATAAGAGCAATACTTAAAATTTGTCCCTATTTTTGGGGCTTTGCTCCCCCCTCCACCCATTATTTCTGGCTTCAACTCCTCAAAGCTGAGGAGAAAAAAGGTCCATTCTCTGATCCCCAGTCTGGTGTTCTTATTTTACTAGCTCCATTCTCTCCAATATGAGCTCCACTTTAAAAAAGTATCTTCCCTGATTTCCACACTGCTCTACTAAGAATATTCATTCTTTCTGAGGTGCATTCCTCCACTCTTACACCGAGGAGGAAAAAAACTGCAACAAATTGCTTGCTATAAATACAAGTGTACATTATAGCAAGTAGTTTGCTATAGTTACCGTGTGATCATTCAGCCCTGAAACTAATTACAGTATTGGCATTCATTTCTGAATGCCAGTATTGTAATAAAGCCACATCAGCAACTGACGGTCATATCCCTAACATCTTGTCCCTGGGGCAGTTGCCCCCTTTACCCCACCCTAGCTTAATTTCTGCTGGAAAAAGCATGGATTTGACTATATGGGTCTTTACTGAAAATGTAACATCTCTGCTTTTTAAAATCTTATGCAGATTTGCCAGAACATTCCTTGCAAGAAGCAAATACCTTTTAATTTCATGATTGCAGTCATCTCCTGCAGAGATCGTTGAGCCCAGGAAAATAAAACATGTTACTGTCTCCAAGTTTTTCCCATCTATTTGCAAAATATTAATATAGCTGGATAACATAACTTTAGTTTTCTTGATGTTGACAATCAATCCAACTTTTGTGCTTTTTCGTATTTCACCTTCAACAATAGGTCCTTCAACACATTTTCACTTTCAGCCATCAGATTCCTATTATTATATCTGAGGTTGTTAGTATTTCTCCTGGCAGCTTTGATTCGAGGATCTGATTTGTCTAACCCATCATTTTGCATGATACAATCAGCATAAAAAATAAATACTGTATGTAGGATAAAAATATTTAACTTTTTCACTCTCCTTCACTACCCTAGCTAGTATATTACTGTATATTTGGTACTATCTGCTGCATCTGGTTCTGCATACAGATTCTTCAGAAGGCAAATAAGGTGGCGCAGTATCTCTATTTCTCTAAAGAACTTGCCAGGACTGAAGACAAATGAAGAAGATATGGCAGAGATTAAGATTTATAGGCTTTAGAGTAGTCAACAAATCAGAAGTAAATATTATTATGGAACTTCCTTGCTTTCTCTATTATTCAACAGCTGTAGACAATTTGTTCTCTTGTACTTCTTCCTCTTATAAAAATAATTTGTATATCTGGCAGTTCTCGGTCCATATGCTACTGGAGTCTAGCTTACACGATATTGAAAACTAGCTTTGCTAGATTGTGAAACAAGTGCAATTGTTTATAGTATGAGCACTCTTGAGTATTGGCCTTTTGTGGATTGGAATATAAACTGACCTTTTTTAATACAAAATTTACTGATAAATTCCAGGCAACAATGGCATCATTTTGCAGAACTTTAAGAAACACAACTGGAATTCCTTCACTTCCTGCAGTCTTGTTACAAGCTAGGTTTTCTAGAGTGCATTTAACTTCTCTTTCCAGAATGGCTGGTTCTGGACAAGAGAACACATCATTGTATGTATCAGTGATGTCATGGCCCTTCTTATCATTGAAATGTGAAACCAGTGATAGCAATGAAGTCAGTCAGAATACCCCCACTCCTCTTTGGATTATTCTTTGTTACCATAGTCCTAACATTGATCCAACTATACACTGAGATTACATAAGTATTAATTACCCAAATATAAACTGGAATGACCTCTTCATCAAAACTGCATATTCTACACAATTTATTAATATAACCTATTTTTTTAAAATCACCACAAGCAATCATTTACTGGATGTTATTACTATAAATACACCATGTATAGTTCATAATACCTTAGGTATACCATCATTAGGAACTTCTGACCATAGTTCTATTCAATTTAAAATATCTAAATCTTTCTCTTTTTAAAATCAGGTATAAAAGAATTGCAACAATCTTTAAATAATAATTCATGGTCAGTTAAATCACACCAAGAGGATAGTTATTTACTGTTATGTGACTTTTAAAAATATTTTGAAACAAAGTGTTGGGTGCTCTACCATGTATAATGAAAAGGATCTAAGTCTAAACTTCCTCATTGGTGAAACCATGAACTATGAAGGGGTTATAACAAGAAGAAAAGAATCTTCAACACTTAGAAAAAATATCCTTCATATTTTTATAAAAGGAAATTAAATAAAATCGGAAAAGCTTTGAAATAAAAAAAAATCATAGATATTTGTAAGAAAATCCCATAAGGATAGTCATCCTTGGAGAATTGTGCTTTTCAAATGCTTATGTTTTGCAGCAATAGTGTGTGAGAGTGTTAATTATGAGGCAGTTGCAGGTGGGATACAGGCATCATGTCACCAGAAGTTAGGAAGTGAAGAGAATGATTAGAAGTAGGTGACTGTTAATTCATTTCTTAGGTGGTTAGTGTAAGAGCAGTAAAGAGGGGAAGGGATGAATAGGAAAGGAGAGTAAGGACAGGAAAGAAAGGAATGTGGGAGAGAGAGGGAAGGGTTCAGGTGGGGTGATTGCAGAGACAAGACCAGGTGCTGTCTATGTAATTTTTAAGAGTTTTCTTAGATTCGTGGACATAGGGAATGTTTCTGAGGGTCAGAGTGAGCTTGTTCCATGATAGAGAGGGAACGTAGCTATACAGATTCTGTCCAATAGATTTTCTAGGCTTGTAAATCTTTAAAAGACATTGATCAGAGTGTCTGTGGGATCAAGGGGGGTTGTAGAGGGAACAGGATAGGTTAGGATAGAAGGAGGGCTTGTTCAGGATAGAATGGATGATGAAAAGTTGTGTAAATGAGAGTTGATTGGGAAACTCAAACCAGTTGAGAGTGCTGAGAGCATGACAGTGAAGTGATTTTAAGGGCAGATTAGCTAAAAACCATACGTTGTATGTAGTCTTGAGTTTAGAGAGTAGAGATGACTGTAGGTTAGTTAACATCTGTGAGCCATAGAATATATGAGAGAGAAGGTAATCTTGGGAAAGTGAAATTCTGGAGTTGGATGTGAGGAACCTTTTATTTCTCTACAGAAGGCCAAACTTTTGGTGGGTTTTCTTGATACAATGATGAACATGGAGGTCAAGTTTAAGTTGGTCATCTATGATTGCTCCAAGGAGCTTGGTGTTGGTATCAGCTATTATAGTGGTGTTGTCAAGGGAAGAGATGGTGAAGGAGGATTTAATATGGTAGAGGAATTTAGGGAGGAAGAGAAGAGGTTTTGTGTTTTAGGGTTAACTACGAGTTGGTTGTCAGAAAGCCATTTTTCATTCAGCTTAAAAAGATGTTTGTGCCAGGATGAGCAGGTCAGAGGGGTTGTCAACAGTGGAGATGATTGAAGAGTCATCTGCATACTGTATGAGGGATGACTGAGAACAGGACGAGTGAAGTTGATTAATAAAGATGTTAAAGAGAAGGGGGCTTTGAACTGAGCATTGTGGGATGCCCATTTTGATAGGCAAATAGGGGGATAGAACAGAGAGCCATTTGACAAATTGCTGTCTATCTGTGAGGTAGCTGTTAAACCAGGAGATAGTTGGTAGGGAGACATTAAGTTGACATAGTTTGGAGAGGAGGATGGAGTGAAAGACAGTGTCAAAGGCTTTGGAGAGATCGAAGAAGAGGCTGGGCACTAATTTATTATTGTTTCTGGCAAGGGTGATGATGTTTGTAAAGGAAATTAGTGCAGTAGAGGTGCTATGGTGGGGGTGGAACCCATGCTGGGTGGGGGTGATCAGGTTTTCTTGAGTGAGATAGACTATGATTTGCTTATGAACACGGTGTTCAAGGATTTTAGAGAGGGGAGAGAGAGTATGGCAATGGGTTGATATTTAGAGAGCTCTACTGAATTTGCACTTTTGTGGATTGGTATGTTATGGAATTTTTTTTCCAAAGAGTTGGGACGGCGGATTCTATCAATGAATGGTTTATGAGGATGGAGATGGATATGCAATGGAGTTAGTGGCTGCCTTTAGGAAGAGAGGAGGTAAGTTATCAGCTGAGGGGGAGCATGATTTGAGTTTGAGGAGTAGCCTTTTGATATAATTGGTTTGGATGGGTTTTAATGAGAATGGGATGTTTTGTATAGAGGGGTGGGTGGTGAGAGGTGGTAGTGATAGTAGTTTGCACAAGTTTGCTGATGGTATCAATAGAGTATGAATTGAAGATGGATGCAGTTTCCTGAGGTGTGTTATTAGGGCAGAGGTTAGAAGATGAGGGATTACTAGAGTGGAGAATTTGGTTAATATTTTTCCAGAATTTTGGGGGGTTTCTTGGGTCAGTAGTTAAGGGTGTGTGATAGAAATTCTTTTCATCAGTGTTAAACTGTTTTTGGTTAGGCTTAGGAGTTCTCTCTATTTTTAGAGATGTGTGAGTGATTTAGTCTTAATCCAGACTTTCCAGGAAGAGTCTCTTTTATGGTTGAGAGACCAGGTAGAGTTAGTGAGCCAAGGGAACAGAGTGATTTGACTCTGACTGTCCTGAGATGGGCAAGGGTGTTAAATGTATTTAGAAAGATGGAGTTGAATTGAAGAACAGCCTCATCAAGAGGGAGAGATGAAAGGCAGGATAAGTCAATTGCAGAGAGATAATTATTGAAAGTATCATGGTTAAAGTTTGTTAGTTTTTGGCATTCCTTAAGTTTGTGAGGTTAAGAGAGGTGTGGGGAGTATCTTAGAACGTGTATAGGGGAGTGGTCACTAATTGAGTCTGGAGGGGATTCAGGGTTGTGATAGAGATTAGGATGGGAGATCATAATCTAGTCAAGGATATAGTAGGCATTAGTGGGTTTATGAAGAAAATCGGGAGCGGGCATAAGTTGGGTGTAAACATATAGGTGGATGCAGGTAGTAGAGGTGTTAGACATGAGGGGAAGCCAGTCGATGTTGACATAACCTAATATTATAGTTTTGTTAGGTATATTGTCAAATATCTAGTGAAGAATTTGCTCTAGTATGGTTATGTTTTCTCCAGGAGGTATGTAGATAGCAGCTATAGTTATTGTTTTATGGTTGTTGAGTTTACAGTTATCAATAATGAGTTCAGCAGGGTGAAAAGTGGGGGGTGGAATGTTATATGGGAAAAAGGTTAGGAGATCTGAGTACATGATAGCAACACCTCCTCCTTTTTTAGGAGTTCTATCAAGATGTAGGATGCTGTATTCAGAGGGGAGAAATTCAGTGTCAGTGTTATGAGGTTTAAGTGATGTTTCTGTGATTATGTTGGGGGAGTGTTGAGCTATCCAGGAGTGGAATTCAGATGTCTTGTTAAGGATGCTGTGGACGTTTATACAGTAAAAGGAGAGGTGTTTGAGACTAGAATTAGATGCCTGTGGAAGTGTGTGTGTAACATTGGTAGGATGAGATGAGTTAAAGTGTGGGCTAGGGTTGTGGTAGATATCACCTGAGAGTTGAAGGATGTTGTGAAAGTGGAGGAGAAAAGATAAAATGATGTAGGGTTGGAGAGATTTTTGTTTAATTTTCTTCTGTGGGGAGATAGCTGGAGACAATTTGATCTTGGGGAGTGTGTATTCAGTGCAGCAGAAGAGTGCAGGTGATATGGGAGATTAGTAGTGGTAATTGGTATTTGTAGTTTGTTGAGAGGACGTAGGAGTGTGGGGATGTAAGTTTAGTTAAGTGTGATAGAAGGTGATGATAGATAGGAATAAAAGAAGAAAGGATGAACAGAGATTGAAGAACATGGGATAAGGTGTGAAATGGGAGTGTGTTGGGAGTGTGGGTGAGGGAAGTTATGTGAGTTTAGTTTGAATCGGGGGAATGGATTTATCGATTGTGGGCAGATGGGTAGGTGTATAGTATGGCAAGTGGTGGGAGGTGTTAGTTAATAGAGGTTGGATCAGATTGGGTGAGGTTTATAGAAAGTAGTAGTGAAGAATGGGTGGAGGACATAAGGTTAGCTATAAAGGTAATAGATGCAGCAGAGAAGACAGGTAGAGCAGTGGAGAAATGGGCAAGGTTGAGAAGCAGTAGGAGCAGAAGAATGAATTAAAGTTGGTAAGCTAGAAGTGAGTGGTGGGAGCTGTAAGACAGAACAGAAATGCTAGAATAAGTGAAAAGTTGTAGCTGGAGTGGATTAGAGAGTACAGGGTACTATTGGAGAGAATATGGAGAGTGACACCAAGATAAAAGAAATAAGTTGAGGGGGAGGAAGGCGTTCTGGTGATGTGCGTAGGTACCAGGGTATGCTACATAAGTAATGGTAAGACAGCTGAGCAGATTAAAACAAAGAAGTACTGCACAGTTGGGTTTCCATAGTATTGCAGGGGTTGGTAGAAGGAGATAAAGAGTTAAGCACTGCTAAGTAAGCTGGGTAGAGTGAAAAAGCAGTACAGTAGATATAGGTAGGAAGGAAGCTAGGCAGGTAGGTTCACAAAGTATTAACTGCATAAGAAATTAGTGACAAGCTATAATGCAAGTTGCATAGTTAGCATTTTAACAGTCTATATACAAATACATACAAATTCAAAACAGTTTACTTTTATTCACAGTCTGGTAAAGCTTCTGTGATTAAGCTGGAGGATAGGTAATAAAATATTCAAATCACTTAAACTATAATAGCAGTCTTGCAGCACTTCTGTGTTCTTCAAGGAAAATAATATTACAATGCCAGGTACTAGACGCTAAGGACCTAAGTACACTTCTAGAAAAGCAGAGATACTCTGGCCACAAGCTTAGCAGTATATACAGACATATGATTTGCAAACTGAATGTGGAAAACCTATTAATTTATGGCTCTATGTCAACTTCTAACAAATGTAATAATTATTTTTATAAACAACCGTTGAAATAATCTGATCAATAACTGTAAAGAATTAAGGTATTGTGGTTCAGTTGAAATGCCTTGTTCTTAAAGTAGCACCAATAGGTGGTCTGTAGCAGGCTATAAACTGGAAGGCAGTTTTACCCACAGTTAGTTGCACATGGATAGTCTCTGATGCTTCGTGCTGTGCCACCAACCTGGAGGTGTGGGTATCTTTGACGAATATTGATACTCCCCCTCCTTTTGTGATTCGGTCCAAGTTTTGGGGCCGAAAAGCATGGTATGAGGTATAACCTGGTAGTGCTGGGGTGCTCTCGGGTGCACTTGGCCTTCCTGAGAATACTGTAAAATATGAAGGTCTCTCCAAACACCATTATATTGGGCGACTTCAACTACCCAAACATAGACTGGGAGCATTACTCTAGCTCCAACACCCTAGCCCAAAGGTTCCTAGAATTTATAAACTCAAATGCTATGGAACAACTTGTTACCACTCCCACAAGAGGGGAAAACATACTGGACCTGATCATCACCAACATGGGGACACTATGCTCCAGACCAGAAGTGTATCCCTCACTGGTAAGATCAGACCATAAACTAATCTCACTGGATAGTCACATCCCGACCCCACCCCCTGCCCAGAAAACCACAGTGAAAAACTTCTCTAAAGCAAATTTCACACGCCTCAAAACTGAGGCGAAATCCTTCAAAGCCCCCGAGCCTGTGGAAAATAAGGCCCAGACCGCAAAATCCTTTATAAACGCATTCTATGAACACCTTCAGGAATGCATGGATCATGCAATCCCAAATAAAACCAAGACCTAATCCTCCAAAGGCAGACATCCTGTCTGGTGGACCCCAGCCATAAACAAACTATGCAATAGAAGGAGGAAGCTACTACATGATAGAGCAAAATCCCAAAAAGGGAAGGCATCTCTGATCAGTATTAACAAAAAACTACGGGCACTCATAAAATCGTCTAAGGCCAGCTTCGAGAAAAATTGCACAGGACACTAAGGATAATCACAAGGCTTTCTTTAGTTATGTTAGGAACCTGGGTAGGAATTCCCAGATATGCTCAGAATTAGTCCAAAATGACAAAAAATACACAGAGCCCACAGACATTGCCAACATCCTAGCTGACAGGTTCAGTGCAAACTTCTCCCCCCTCTCCCCACCAAAAGGGCAAATATCTATCCCAACAGAGTGCTGCCCCCCTGACATCTCAGATGCTCAGGTAAGAGCCACCCTCTCCAAAGCAAAAAACACAGCATCAATGGGACCAGATGGAGTCCCGGGCTGTGCCCTACATGAACTCCAAGAAGAGCTAAACCCAAACATAAAACTACTGTTCAATCTTAGCCTTACTACAGAATATGTACCCAAAGAGTGGCATACAGCAACAGTGGTCCCTCTCCATAAAGGTGGTGTCTCAACGGATCCTGGAAACTATCACCCCATAAGCCTGACTAGCTTGGTCTGCAAAGCTATGGAAAGGATCATCATGGACCTCATAAATAAAGATATTGGGGACCTACAGTCACTGGATCCTACCCAGTTTGGCTTTGTTAAGGGCAGATCCTGCCTCTTAAACCTGGTCGATTTCTTTGAAACAGTCACCAAGGCCATTGATGAGGGGAAGGTGGTCCACACAGCCTACATGGACCTCGCAAAAGCCTTCGATACAATACCTCACTTGAGCATTATAGATAAGCTCACCAGCTTAAATATAAACCCCTATGTCACTAGATGGGTTGCAAACTGGCTCAAGGACAGAACCCACATGGTTAGAATTGCTGGAGCAATGTCAGACTCGAAACCAGTTACAAGTGGCGTCCCACAAGGCTCAGTCCTGGGACCTCTCTTGTTCGGTATATATTTCTCGGTGGTACAGGCCAACACGGAAGGACTGTGGCTGACCAAGTTCGCAGATGACTGCAAACTGGGCGCCATAATCAACTCTCCAGCCGACACAAGCATCCTCCAAAAGGGCCTCATAGAAACAGACAACTGGTGCCAGAGCCATGGCCTCAAGCTAAATGCCAAAAAGTGTATAGTCATCCCCTTTGGCAAAAACAAAGTGCCCACAAATTACCACATAGGTGGTAATCCATTAAGTACAGAAGAAGTCATTAGGGACCTGGGGACCCAAGTTGATAGCAATCTCTCATTTGACAACCACGTGGCCAAAGTGGTTAGAAAAACATTTTATATAGCCCACCTAATCATGAAGGGATTCACATCTAGATCAGGGAGGTCATCGTGCCTCTTTACTCATCCCTCATCAGGCCCATAATTGAGTACAATGCCCCTTTTGGGATGTACCTTACCAGACACCTGCAGCAACTGGAAAGACTCCAAAAGTACCTCACCAAGAGGATCAAAGGGCTCAAACAGATGCCATATGCTGCCCGGTTAAAGAAACTCCAGCTCTACTCAGTGGCATACCGCCTGCTCAGAGGCGATCTGTGCCTGGCGTATAAAGCCATGTCCAACCCGGAATTAATGGACATGCTGCACCTCAGAAAATCCAAATCCCATCGAGCTACACGCTTGAGAGACTTGAACCTCAGCACTGAAATAAATAGGACATGCTGGAGGGACAGATTCATAACCCAGAGGCTACCTTCACTCTGGAATAAAATCCCAGTCCAGGTTAGGCAGAGTCCCACATTGACTCTCTTCAAGAGGAATCTTGATGAGTGGATGGGAGATCATAGGTTTACCCCGGCTATCACTTCTGTGTCACTGTTAGACAGAAGCACAGTATACTAACCTCAAAAAAAGGCATAGCAAAATTAATTTAAAATGGGTGGCAAAAGCCAAACACACTCTGGCTAGGCTTATAAATGCCCTAGGGCAGATAGCCTAGTATGAACCTATGAACCTAAAGGTACTGCCCGCATTAAAAAGGCAACATCCCATCACTTTTATTATACAACATCAAAAATGTATTGTACCATTATTAAAACCTATTTTCAATATTTCACTTTACACTGGAATGGTTATAAATTCCTGGAAAATTTCTCTTGTTGCACCAATATAGAACAACGGCAGTGTAGATGGGGTAGAGAATTATTGTCCTACAACTTTGACTTTAATTGTTGTGAAACCCTTGAAGCACTGTGATACACAGGCAATAATGCCAGACAGGGTGTATCTTACTGTGCAAACAACAAATGACCTGAGGTGTTCTGAGGCCCGATGCCACAAGCCATATAAGTGCTCCAGCAGTGTGAATATAGTAAACTTCACATCACAATGGTAAATATATTCTGCTCAACATATTTTCTACACATAGTTAATTGCTTGGTCTGTATTTTAATGTAAGATCATGCTTTTGCTAATGAAGCAATGTCCTATGTAGTTTCAGAAGCGCCTTTTACAAAGATTTTGATATATCATTTTTATGTGTCCCTTTTTTAGGCGTGAAATTAACCATATTCTCTACAATAATCCAAATGTTTTTCAAGAATCTCACAAATATCCTATACACTGAGGATACAGTGATCAGCCACCATAAGGTCTTTACTATCGCTGCCACACTGACAAAGGGATGTTGAATATGCTTTGTAAGGGTTTGTGGTCCATCTCTATGCTTCTTTGCACAAATGCATTCATTGAACATCTCCTATCCCTGCATTATTTCTAGCAGCTAATTGTTTTTTTTTTTTTGCTCAGGTCTTCTCTTGACTATTAAACTTAGCCCCTGGTTGACCCATTGTCCCATTCTCTTTATTTTACTCTCGAAAACACACACACACACACACACACACACACACACACACACACACACACACACACACACACACACACACATGTACAATCATACTCATTTTTCTTTTTTATTTACTTTTTATCTTAATTTTATATCTCTAAAATGGGGATCCTTTTTGCATGTCTGAGCTCCTGAGCTAGCTACACGGCAGTTTAATATTCGTTCACATTCATTCTCCTTTCAGTGTTTAATGCACAATTGAACATTCTCTAGCAACATTATTAGCAACAGTAAAGAACTGAGATTATTGAGCCTTTTTCAACTTGGTTTTTGTCAAAGGAAAAAACTTCAAAGACCAATTCACGTAAGGTTCAAGTATGGCACCCTTTATTACTTGCAGCAAGGAGACAAAACATGCAGATACAGGATTTGTCTAAATTACTAGTGAACAGTATGCTACTTGTATGCAGTTCTTTTCATGTTACAGAGATTTCCTGCTGACATGTTCAGATTTAAAACTCACTATGTGTTACATGTGTTACATAGAAAATGTTACTTAGATTTCCTGCTGATATGACTGGATTGCAAAAAACATTTGAGAAAAACAACCTGGCCTTGGGACTTATTTTTAGCCCACTACAAACTTTCTATTCTTCCATTGTGCAGTCCTAATATATATGTGTTACATTTTACCTAGATTCAAGGTACATTTCTAGCTCAGGTACAAGTAATGCTGACTACGGTTTATACTTTCAAGCAGCCTTTGTTTTCATTATCAATAGCTTCAGCAGCTGTGTACTTTCTCACGGTATAAGCAGAAAATCAATAACTCTTTGTTAAGTCTCATGACACTAATAGAAATGAAACACTTATTATTATTATTTTCATGACATTAGCAGCAATCAAATGCTTTCCTGTTAATTTCCAAAGCATAAGCAGATCATAGCTGTGCATATTTTCATGACATAACAGGATTGGAATGTCTCTAGTAGCTTGTGCAGATTCATGCAGTGTGAACAGAATAAATGCATTAACCCTTTTGAACCTCGAATGCACTAAGCATGCATATTACTAATACATATTTTTCTAACATATCCCCCCTTTTAATACTTTTATTCTACTTTCAAAATAATCATAAACAGTTTTTTCTTCCCCTAACCTCTTCCTACTCAGGATTTGCAGTTAAGAGAGTCGTTCAGTTTAAACTTATGAAAGCATTTTCAATTTTTCAACAATTCTTCGAGTTCAGCACCTTGGTATAAGGTTTCTGAAACTGACATGTCTATAAAGTCTTTAATCAGTCTTTTCATGCAGGGGATGCAGCAGCAAACACATACCATCAGTAGGATCATTCCTACACAGATGGCGATCAGGATGTTCATCAGGATACTGCCCCACCCCCCAAACAATCTCTGGAAAAAGTCCATCAATGGATTTGGTCCTGGTTTGGTCATAGCCGACACTTGCTGAATTACCTCAAGGTGATTGTCTGTCTCATGTTGAATATACGAACAGCACTTCTCCTGGATTAAAGCGCAAGTACCTCATCTCGCTGCTAGGGTGAAGTCAAGAGCCATGCGATTTTGAAGCACCACTGTTCTCATGGCATTCAGTTCATCAGTCTCCAATTCTAGGTTGGAAAAGGTTGCATTACTCATTACTTCAAGAAGTTTAGATAGTTTTCTCAACTCCAAGATCGATTTTATTGCTCCATATGCTGGTAATATGCCTGCCCACAATATAACAGTATCATATCACTCAAGTCCATGTGTGTCAGTCCATCGCCCACAGCATGATGGTTTTTCCAGCACTCATCGATTTGCCCCACTGGATTGACAGGTTTCTTGATTTCTCGAACATTCCGAATTTTCCCTTGAGGTAAAACTGCTGTGTGTCGTATGGCTGGAACCAGGTAGCCCAAAAAACAACTGCCGGACCAATTCTCAGGTAACAATTTATATGCTTTTATACCACATATAAAGTAACAGTCTTCTACTTTAGTAGTAACTTTACTATAAACCTACACTTGTCCTGCGTGAAACATTTTTCTGTCAATTATAGACAGTTGTTTGTAGAGAACATAATCATGTTTTACTTCCTCAATTGTTTTGTGCATCAATTCAAAAAATGAATCATAGTATGTATTGCAATAAGATCTGGTATTATTAGATTTAGTGCAGCATTTATAAGGAACAGTCACATTGCAATTGCTCCAACCCACCTGAACCGTATCATTCTTGTAGAAACACACAGTTCCCTTTTGTTGAACAGACAAGTGCAATGCTATTTTATCTTGTGATGTAATATTTGATGTATCATGAATCAGGTTTTCCCAGGTCTCGTTGGCTCCTAGGGGGACTGAAATTAACAGTAACTCCCCCCATATGCTGTTGGCAAAGATGTGCAAATCCAGCAATTCGAAACACTGAAGGTCTCAGCATACACATATTTGATTGCCTGGTAAGTGTTAATGTTCGGGTGCCACACTGCATGCTTGTTCAGTCCAATTTCTGTGGCTGAGAAAAGGAATGGCCACAACAAAAAGATTATTGTCACTAGTATAGTCAACAGGATGATTATGCAATACTTCTGTAGAAGCGGTTGTTCTGCATTTCTGCTTTCTCCGACTCTTCCGAATAGGTGCATCTGGATCTTACTGGATCCTGTCATCTTTATTTCAGACATGTGTTCTTACTCTCTGCCCTAATAGGACCTTCAGCACCAATGGTTCCTTCACTGGGGTTGAGACAGATCAGTCCTTTTGATCTGACCCCCCCTTTGTAGCCAGACTTTGTGCTGAGGGCCCCAATGGAGAGGTAAGATTTTTGTCCAGTTCAAAGTTCTTAACTAGTTTGCAGTGCATCAGGTGGATCCACGAAGCTCGCTCTGTAATTTTGACTGCAGTGGGTGTTGAAAGAAGCACCTGGTATGGACCTTCCCACCTTGGTGACGTCCAGTTTCTCTTTTTAATATTTTTCACCCAAACACAGTCCCCTGGGATCACTGCCACTTCCGATGTTTCGGTTTGTTCTTTACCTGAAACAGAATTTGACTGCAACAGATGTTTAGAATTCAACAAATTTCTCATATATTCAGCTAGTGTATAGTCAGCTTCCTGGTCTGCGGGCATGAGAAGTTTCCACTGGGGTGTATAATAAGCCCTTCCAAACAGTTTTTCGAAAGGAGTCAATCCTTTTGCAGTCAGAACAGTTCTCATGCTCAACAGTGCCAGGGGCAAACAATACAGCCAATTCTTTCCTGTCTCAGCTATTAATTTTATTAATTTATTCTTTAATATTCCATTATGCCTCTCAACTAGCCCTGCAGATTACAGATGGTATACACAATGATTTTTTAAAGAAATACCAAAATGCTTACTTAACTGCTGTATGGTTTGGTTTAGAAAGTGTGTACCGTTGTCACTGTAGATCTTTTCTGGAATGCCGAATCTAGGGATGATTTCTTTGACAAGAACTTTTGCCACCGCAGTCGCATCTGGATTTTTGGTTAGAAAGGCTTCCGCCCATCTGGAAAACATATCTACAATGACAAGACAATACTTCTTATTTTCACATTTGTTCAATTCTATGAAATCCATACAGATAGTGTGAAACGGATATGGTGGTGTAGGGAAACTCCCTTGCTTGGGCTTTAACGCCCCTTGTGCATGATGTTTGTTACAAATTTGGCACATCAAACAAAAATTTTTAGAGTAGTTTGTAAATCCATACATTGTGAACACCTGGTTCACCAGCTGTACCATCCCCCCTGTTGAGACATGGCACTGCCCATGGCTCAACAAAGCTGCATATCTAAACAACTTAGATGGTAGTATCAGTTTCCCTTCTTTAGAGATGTACAGCCCCTTTTCGAGAATTGCTCCTTGTTTTTCCCATCTTTGTTTTTCAGCTTGCGTAGTGAGTGTCTGCATTGTTTTTAACATTTCTAAGTCTAAAATCTCAGAGGGTGTAGTTCCTCATTTAAAAGAAATACTTCAGAAGCTGCTTGTTTTGCAGCTGTATCAGCTCTCGCATTACCTTTTGAAATCCTATCTTGTTGTTTGGTGTGAGCTGTGCATTTACAAATAGCTACTTTCTGAGGTAACTGAATAGATTCTAAACAATCTAAAATAAACTGTGCATGATTTATAGGTTTGCCAGTAGATGTTATCATTCCTCGTTTTTTCCACTGTTGCGCAAAAACATGTACAGTAGAAAAAGTGGACTGGCTATCAGTAAAAATGTTTACACATTTACCCTTTGCTAAGATACATGCCCATGTCAAGGCAGTCAATTCTGCTGCCTGTGCAGATAAGTTGTGTGGTAAAGGTTTTGCTTCTATAATCTCAGTGTCAGAAACTACTGCATATCCTACTAGGTTCTGTCCTGCAGGACCCCTTTTGCACGAACCATCCACGTAGTATGTCACCTCAGCATCATCCAAGGGGACATCCATGAGATCTTTTCTAGGTAGTGTCTTTTGCTCAATCACCTGCAGGCAGTGGTGTGGTGTGCCGTCTGCAGGGGTTGGGAGCAAGGTAGAAGGGTTCAAAGTCGCACATCGTTCAATTGTCATGTGAGGTTGGCTCAACAATATAGTCATACAGGAAAGATGTCTAGCAGGGGAAAGATATGCTACCTTCTCTTGCAGTAAAATAATTGTGACTGCATGGGGCACTCTCAAAGTGAGAGGGTAGAATAAAACTACTGAGGCCGAAGCCTGTACTGCCATTGCAGCTGCAACTACTGCTTGTACACAGTGGGGTAAGGACCGTGCCACTGGGTCTAGTTGTGATGAATAGTAAGCAATGGAACGTTGCTTGTCCTCATGCTGTTGTGTTAATACTGATGTCATATAACCTTGCTTACAATCTACAGTTTGGAAAAAACGTTTATGGTAGTTTGGTAATCCTAGAACTAATAAGGACGCTATTAACTGTTTCAGTCTGCAAAAAGCAGATTCTGCCTCTGGTGTCCATTGTAACAAATCCTGTGCTGCCATAGGCTTTTTATATATCAGGTCAGCAAACTTGGGAATGCATACACAAACTCACAAAGTTCTCCAATTCAGGATGGTGCTGGTAAGTTGACATACACTGGTGAAGAATGGTAAATCCCGCTAAGCCTTTGTTTTCATTATCAATAGCTTCAGCAGCTGTGTACTTTCTCACGGCATAAGCAGAAAATCAATAACTCTTTGTTAAGTCTCATGACACTAGTAGAAATGAAACACTTATTATTATTTTCATGACATTAGCAGCAATCAAATGCTTTCCTGTTAATTTCCAAAGCATAAGCAGATCATAGCTGCGCATATTTTCATGACATAACAGGATTGGAATGTCTCTAGTAGCTTGTACAGATTCATGCAGTGTGAACAGAATAAATGCATTAACCCTTTTGAACCTCGAATGCACTAAGCATGCATATTACTAATACATATTTTTCTAACACTTTTAATATAAGCAAATCAACTTTAACTAACTTCAGACTTTTATAACCTGATCTCTGTAGCCTTAAATGAAGAACTAACATCAAGAATAATTTATCTGGAGTTACATTAAAAGATAAAAATCAGCTATAGCTATACATTTGATACTACTGAGCTATCAGAGGCAAAATGATACTAGCATGCAAGCTATTTCATGATGAAACACTATATGTGGTCTTAAAAATCAAATTAGATCAGGTTGTTCTGATGAAGTTTTTTAACCAAAGCACTTAACAACTGGTATTAAAGTTTGTGGTTGAATATTCCGACTGGTTCTGGTTCTTTGGAGTTTGCTTTACAACTTTTGTTCCTGGTTTGTTTTTCATTGTGGTTTCAAATTAGATTATGGTATAACATCCATTAGAAGCAGTTAATTGAAGATGCAGATGAACTCATTTAAATCTAGACTGAGAGGATCCTTAATAACTCTTTAAGGATTCCTCTGTTATGAACAAACTTCCTGCATAGGTTAAAATGTCAAACAGTTAAAATAAATTTAAACAAAATCTTGATAACTTCATTGGAAACTTGGTGCATGATCCTGGTTTGGTAGAACTGGTGTTCCTTAATGATCTTTTGACCTGAATACTACTTTCTAACCTATGAACTTTTATTCTTCTTACTTATTTTCATGCCACCTCTTTTTTAATATCCTCTGCCTCCATTAGGTCCCACCCATGTTTTCCTTTATTGTGCTCATTTTTACCTGGGTGTCTATCTTAATATCACAAAGTTTCTTGAAGAGATGTCTTATTTTTTCCATGGTATTTCCTTCTTCCATTTATTTGCACTACTCATTTAAATACCTCTCCTTATCTGGTCTTGTTCTCTGAAACTCTGAATTTTGTTTGCCATGTTTTCATATCTCCATTTCTTTTTGCTTCCTTTCCTTGTCCATTGATAAGACATCCAAGTAGAGCCATTTGTCTTATTAATCTATCTGTTCATAATATTTTTGTTGCCACTTCCTGGATAATAACATCAACTTATATGCATAGTTCTTCGTGTGCTCTATCCACTTAGTCTAATCCATTAAATCTGTTCTTCACCTCCACTACATATTCATTTCAATTACTATAGAGTTTACAGCTCATTGTCCTGGAGGCTTTTCTTGTTTTCTTTAATTTAATTCTACATTTTGCAACAAGAAGATAATTGTCTAAGTCATGTTCAACTCCAGGTATTATTTTTTCTGAGTGTATAGAGCTCTTCCATCTCTGACTGCAAAGTATATAGCAAATCTGATTTTTTTTTTATTGAGATGATATCCCGGTGTAAAACCATCTCTGAAGCCACTGAAAAAAATGCTTCCTAATAAAAAGTAAATAATCTTTGCAGAATTCTGTTAGTGTATGCCTTTCTTTATTTTGCACTCCAAAACCAAACCTGCCCATTACTCCAGTTGTACTTTGACTACTAGCGTTAGTATTCCAAATTTCCAATCACCAATGTTTATCATTGTTGGTGTTATTTACTGATGGTGCTACAGATCCTTGTAAAACTGGTTGACTTCCTCCACTTTAACATCTGTAACTGCAGCATAACCTGAACGAATGCAGTGTTGACTGGCTCACCTTTGTATCTAAATGGAATCATTTTATAATTTTGTAAGTTACAATTCAGCACTGCTTTTAATGCCCTTTTGTTAACCTTGAAGATTACTTCATTTCTTCCACAATATTTTTGTCTGTCTTAATATACAAGTTCCATTCCAATCAATTTTAATTGAATAATTCCCAGTATTTTTGTATTTATTGTTGTCATGTCATGCTTATCTCCTTCATGTTTACTTGATTCATAATTCTTTAGTACCAAGTTATCAAGTTGCAATAGTGCATAGTTCTTTTCAGCATGGGACATTCATTTTAGTTTGGCTACTCAATGTGCTGAGGTAAACATGAATGGCAACACGTACACCCCAGTCTGAAACTATAGCAAACATGCTGGCTGGCAAGTTCATTTCAAACTTCCAACTTCTATCACCTCCTGCCACACTCAGCGAAATACCTGCAACCATCCCAGTACTGGTCAATACAAGAAAGAGATCTTTACTACACTTGCTAAAACCAAAAACACAGCCTCCATGGGTCCTGACAACATTCTAGTATGCTTCTTAAATAGCTTAAAACAGAATATATTAGGGCCTCTAGGAAACCCTATTTAAACACAGCCTCTGGATGGACTTTGTCCCAGAAGAATGGAAGACTGCAACAGCCATCCCTCTCCACAAGGGGGGCCCATCAACTGACCCAGGGAACTTAAGCTTGACCAGCCTTATCTGCAAGGCCATGAAGAGAATGATCATAGGCCTGATCAATAACAACATAGAAGCCCTCAAAACACTGGACCAGACCAAATTTAGCTTTGTCAAAGGGAGGTCTTGCCTGGTCAGTCTGGTGGACTTCTTTGAGAAAGTCACCAGGACCACGGATGAGGGTAAAATGGTTCACACCACTTATATAGACTTGGCCAAAACTTTTGATACACTCGTCTTGTCTGGGATCTTATACAAACTTATTAAGTTAGGCATAAACCCATAGATAATCAGATGGCTAGCCAACTGGCTCACAAACAGGACACGTTGTCCGGATAGGTGAATCCATTTCTGATAAGAAACCTATTAATAGTGGTGTCCTACAGGGCTCAGTGTTGGGACCTCCCCTGCTTGGTATATACTTTTCTGAAGTGAAGGCCAGTACTGGGGACCTCTGGCTCATCAAGTTCTCTGATGATTGTAAGCTGGAAGCAATCATTGAATCCCTAAGTGATGTTGACATCCTGCAAACAGGCATAAAAATGACAGACAACTAGTGCCAAAACCATGGTCTGACACTAAATGCTAAAAAATATGTAATCATACCCTTTTGTAAATCAAGTATCCCTGCAAATTATAATATTGACAGCACACCCCAAAATGTATACTCAGTTGCGCGTAACCTAGGAACATAGATAGATAATAATCTAAACTTTGACCACCAGTCGCCACTGCAATGAAAAAAATCCTTCTGTGTGACTCAACTTATAAGTAAAGGCATGGCATCAAGATCAAAGGAAGTCCTAGTACCATTGTACTCGGCCCATAATTGAGTATAATGCTCCCTTCTGCATGTACCTTACCAGGCACTTAAACCAATTGAAGTGGCCCCAGAGGTTTCTCACTAAAAATATACAAAGCATAAGACACATGTATTATGCAGACTGACTAAAGACCGTATCCCTTTACTCCATCTCATATCATTTATTGACAGGGGAATTATGCCTGACCTACAAGGAATTCTCTGATCCAGCCCTGATAAAAATGTTACATATTTGCAAGAAAAATTATATGAGGGTTACATGCTCCATGGACCTGAACCTTATTTATGACTCTAACAGAACTTGCTTGCAAGACAGAGTCCTATCCCAAAGGTTACCTTGTCTATGGAATAAACTTTCCATCTTCACAAAACAAAGCCCATCCCTCACTCTTTTCAAAAGAATTTGAATAGATGGATGGGGAACCATAAATTCAGTCCTTTGAGTACCACCCATGTCCATTATGGACAGAGACAGCCTGTAAAATGACACAGAGCTCCAACACCCAAAGTCTCACTACCCTGATACTACCCCATCCCACATCTGAGGAATTAAGATGTAATATTGTCATATCCTGGGTATTATTGGCTAGGCTTGTAAAGGCACTCATGCCATTAGCCTAGTAATCACCTATGAACCTATTTGTCTTTGACATTTGTCACACGGATTGGTTGCATGATGCTATTATTAATGTGCCACAGCTGAATAACTCTGAGTTAATTATGACCACTCAAGCTCTTCAGTTTGTTTTATGTAATAATGTTTTGTTGTTTGAATGTGAATTTTATCATCAAATAAGGGGAGCTTCTATGGGGCTGAATGCAAATTTAGTTATTTTATACTGGGAACTTAATTTTGTTTTTCCCTCAGCTTTTTCAAAATATTGTAGTACCTATTTACAATATCTTGACAATATATTTATTTTTTGGAATTGAACAAGTCTTCAATTGTTAGAAGTCCTGGAATTTTTAAATGGTAATACTTTTTTTTTAGTTTACTCACATTTTGTCTGACAAAACTATTGACTTTTTGGATATTACATTAACTAAGAATTCTGACTTGAAATTTTTTTCATCAAATGTGTGTATAAAGAGTACTTTTTTCCAGTAGTTATTTGCACTTTCAAAGTTGCCACCCACTGAAGCAGAAGGTTGGGATAGTTAAAGGGCAGGTGGTTAGACTTTCTAGGCTTATTTTTATTTTTTGAGTGAGAATGAAACAGTTTACACACAATGTTCAGTGAAAGGAGTTATCCTGATTATATTTTAGAAGGAAAAGCACCTGAGGTTGTGTCTGGGTGAACTGCACATTTCCTTATGATTCTAAAGGGTGGGGTAGTGAAACCAAGGGCTCCCACTACTGCAAGCTAGGTTGATAATAATATTATTCTTACCTACAGTTCTGAAATAAATGCCATTAAGGACATATTTCAAAAGCATTAGGGTATTTTAACCCATATTGACGATACTAAAGAACTAGTTGGTAATAACCCTTGTTGCATTTTCAAGAAGGGCTGGAACACTAAGAGGAGACTTGAGATGGCTGGTTCTGATTATGATCTTATGCTGATCAAGTTTACTAGAAATTGGTATTTGTAGATTGTGTGAGTATACTAACTGTGACAACAGTGATGACATCTTTGAAAAGATTTCCAACATAATCTTCCTTCTTATTGTAAACTGTGCAACTAAAGCTTTGCATGTTTTACTTCTGATGCATTCTATAAAGGTAAAATGGAACACTCTTTAAAAGAACAAATATATGAACAGAATTATACAACAGGGGGTCAAAAATTGCAAAAATGCTCTGGCTCTATCCTTAACGGCATTTATTTTGGAACTATAGATAAGAAAAATGCTATTAACATAGTTCACAATGTGTTATTTTTTTTTAAATCTATTTTAGTTATTGAGAAAATTAAAACTGAGCCTTTGGCAGGTAAATGGAAAAACCATTTAGAATGGAGGAGTTTATAGTGGCAGATAAAATTAAGATCCTAAGATCCACCAGGTTTAAATGAGAGAGTTAATATAAGTTGTATTTTGAAGAAGAAAGTACCAATTCTTCAACATGAACATTTAATTGGTGTTTAGTTTGTTGTTCATTTTTATCTTGATTGTTCAATGTGGGGCAGAATACTGTGTTTTATTATGATAAATTTTTTTTTATAAAACTGTTTTGATAAGATTCCTGGTTTTAATTAATTGAAAACAACAGAAACAAATAAATAAAACTGACATAGGCACGTTAACACTAAAATTTATTTTAAAACATAAACCAACGCAAAGCTTTCGAGTTAGACCCTTCGTCAGTGCTCTGCTCATCAAATTAAAATCAATTATTTATATCAAACATCATTTAATCACATGACACAGCTACCCAATAGGAACAAACAAATAATTAATTATATTGCATCTGATTCCTAACTACAATAGGCTTAATACTAATCATATTGTTCAAACCAGGAGGAACATCCGCCTCAAGCCATGATATCCAATTATATTCACATAGTTCTAAAAAATTGTTCATCTCTCCCCTCTAATACTTTTGTTTATTACATCAATAACCCTAAATTTAAAGTGATATGCAGAATCAGTGTCCATAATATGCTTAGCTAAAGCATTCATATGAATGCTCCTCCATATGTCAGATTTGTGTTCAATGACACGATTTTTAAATCTCCGACTACACTTACCGACATAAAAACTTGGACATTTGCAACATATAGCTAAATACACAGTATAAACAGTATTACAATTGGCATAACATTTAAAATAATAAGTTCTTTTTGTTACTGGATGCTCAAAACTGCTATCATTAACAATATCTTTACAGCAACTGTTGTGTCAGTTTTATTTTTTTGTCTTTATTGTTTTCTGATATCGTTTACTGTACTTCAGTCCTTTTGTGTGATATTTAATTATTAATTAGTCATGTGACTTTGATTTAACTATTTAAGTTGACACCATGATTATGATGAAGTTTAACTTTTGGGCAAATACATTCCATTGCAAAAAACTTTATATTAAAATTCACCTTTGTTCTTGGAGCATTATGTCTTTCTTATTTTTCTTGTGCTGTTTGGCTTTGACATTTTGTCACACAAATTGTGCCTAAAAAGGTATTCATGGATTAGTCCATTTACTCAGTTAAGTAAAGAATATATGAAAAGTACATCAATCCATCAATCAGTATTATATTAGACCTATGCAATTTGAAAAACTTTCATTAGCCAATATACTGAAATTAATGTTCATTTAACATATAATCAAAGATAAGCACATACAGAGTCTTTGCCAAGCAACTTAAAAAGTGGTGCAGTTGTGTGTGCTGGGAGTGGTAGAACAAATGGCAAAACTATCCTTGAAAGTAGGTGAGGTTTGAATTATCATTGTATGATAAAAATCATAAGTGGATGCAGGCATTGTGTACTGCAAAAACAAATTCTGTGGTTCTTTGGATGATCAGATAACTCAACTTTTAATCTCCAAAAGAGTGAATGGTACTAAATTCCTGCTGTCTAGCAAATGTAAATAAATACTCTTTCTAGATTTAATCGTCTACTGCTATTCTGTCAGCACAAGCATTTAAATAATTTTCCGCCAACCTGTGTATTTTTCTTAGATCAAAATACTACGAATGTTAGTTTAAGGAAATTTATTTTACCAGTATTTATTCATTGGAGTAATGGATCATTTTACTATTTTAATTTATTTTAATATGTTAACAAACTAGCTTTTGTTGATAATATGTGAGAAGAGTCAGGTGAAAAACAAGCATTCTCAGATCAGATGATTGAGATATACTAGAAAAATAAGGGCTAAATTCTCAGTAAGTTACATTTTGTTCTGATTTCAATTAACAAAAGGGAACAAGAAATATAGCTATTTTGCGGATAAACATGTTAACACTTCTATATCTGTTTCTTTACTATTGCCTTCTCCATTTCAGAAGCATTCCCATATATATGCCTGTGCTTTCTGAGCTTGCCTTTTTTCAATAGCACTGAAACAGATTGCATTTCTTTTTAGAATTATTTTAGACAAATTATATCTGTATTCACCATGTTGCTAATGTTCCTTTGCTGCTTAATATTCTAGTTTTAGGTCTGGGTACACTGTCTTCAAGTCCATTAGAATAAAAAAAATGTATCCTTCTGGGTGGCTTTGATGCATATCTACATCCTTTTAATTTCTCCACTTTGGGTCAAGGCTTAGTTATTCAGCTTTGATAATGACATATCTATGACATCAAATGATAATAACGACATATCTATGACATCATATCCTTATCAGCAGCTAACACAACACAAAGGAAGCAGCACTTATGTCCTTTTGCTGGTCGTATCACTCTCTACAGTGCTTCTATGTAGTCCTGTTTCTTACAAATTACTGAGAGGTACAGTTCAAGAAACATTTAAAATTAGTTTCTTACTGCAGCTACAAAATAAATACTCTGTTAATATGTTAAAAAATCTGAAGTAGTTGCTGAGTTAAATTTGAAGTAGTTGCTGAGTTTTGCACAAAATAAACAGTAGGTGGGTTGGACACTCTAAACTGGCCGTAGGTGTGAAACTGTATGCTTGTTTGTGGTATGGAAGAACAACCACAGCAGGGATAGTCACCTGGTGGTGAGAACATTGGATTCAGATGACTGTCACTGTTTAAGGGACAGCCTGATCCCATGCCAAAATGGATAGATGGATAGAGTGTGTGGAGAACTACATTTTTATTCATTTATTGTTATTATAACATGATTTTGTAAAGGCCTAATGATAACAGAGTGATAATTTAAACTAGTAACATATATCTAGAAAGAAAATAAAAGCACCAGTCTGCATTCCTTCCTCCCTACCTTCATAGGTTCATAGGTTCATAGGTAGGTACTAGGCTATTGGCCCTAGGGCCTATATAAGCGTAGCCAAAAGGTACCCTGGCTTTTGCCACCCAAGAAAATTATTTTCCTGTGCCACTGTCGAACAGAGCCACAGAAGTGATCCCCAGGGTGAATTTCCTATCTCCCATCCAATAATCAAGATTTTTCTTGAAGAGTGCTAATGAGGAGCTTTGTTTGATATAGATAGGTAGTTTGTTCCAGAGTATGGGAAGTCTCTGGGATAGGAGTCTCATTTCTCAGTACCTTCTTTATCCATTTCAAGGTCATAAGTGATATGAAACTTACCTTGGTATTCATTGGGTACAGAGAGAGACAAACACACACACACACACACACACACACACACACACACACACACACACACACACACACACAAACACACACACACGCAGAAACACAAACACACACATACCTGTGGATTCAGAGGAGACGTACTCACTCTACACAGAACTCACCCTAGTTAAGAACTGAACAAGAGAACCACATGCTGCAGGGTATAAACACTAATCACTTTGCTACCGTGCCAGACATATTTTCACATATGATAAAATGATTTATTTTCATTCTTTTTACAAGCAGGTAAGCAAAACACAAGCATCTTTTTATGGATGACCTGACAGCATGTACTGTCTGGTTGAATGACTTAACCTGACTCAAACAGTTTGGAAACTGAAAGTGAATGTGAGAAATCTAAACCTAATACTTGAGGATGAGACTTTTTAGCAGGTCATAGCCATAAGTCTGTGTGCTAGTCTACCAATTTCAGCTTCCTCAAACAATTCAGAAATTCCGGATGCTATAAACTATGTCTGAAATTAACAGTTACTATAACTAATATACAGCGCCATCATGGTAGACCAATGTTTGTGTTCTTCTTGATATATAAATTAAGTACTGCCTTCATTCCTTTATGGTGCTAGAAACCAATATACTCAAAAATACTATCTGCTAAACAGGTACATGCTGAGTTCTTTCTCCATGCCCTATATTCCTTTGTAAGGAGTGTTTTGAAGATGTGATCCTTTCTTTTTCTGTTCTAAAGACAGAATGTGCAGTGCTTATCTCTAAGCAGTAGAGATTACAACACAGAGTGTATAGATAACCACGCTTAATAGTCTCAAGAATAGCAATGGCCGCCCAGTCACTCTGACTTGGATGTTCATTTAAACCAACAAAACAAGATACCAACCTATCCGATTTAGAGTGACAACCATTAATATGGAGAATAGCATGCTTTAAAAATTCCAAAATTGCAGACGTCAAAAGAATTAGTGCTAGCTCTCACCCATACCTGACTTGCCGATGTCTACCCTTCTTTAAACACATGAGAAACTAATGTTAGCCTTGACAGTAACTGTTACACTGACATTCTGAACATCATTTTTGAGATGCTATCATGCAATTATGCAGAATGATTTTTAGTTTGGTTATGTGCAGCATGTGTTTACATTTTTATGCCTAATTATAAGCAATGAATGCTACAGTGTAGCTATGTTATTTGTTTTGAAGACCAGACATTTCACCAGTGAACAAAGACTTGCTTACATAGTTGAATAAAATACTCTGTCCTTTACCATGAAGATATCTATTATTATGGCTACAACTGAAACACAAAAATGTACACAATGATGGCCTGAGAATTGAAACAAAGATCCTAGTTACAGAACAGATGGCTCCTGCCATACTGACATTGTATAAATCTGTGCTGGTAATAGCAGTAAAGTGTTTAGTATTCCTTCAAACGTTAACAGTCTCATGATATTACATTACAATTCTTAGAAATATTAGCTAATGTAATACTTGCAAACAATGTTAAAGCAGCAGTTTATACATCAGACCAAGGAGAGACTATTAATGCAGTAGAATGCCATATACCAGTACTCCATTCTTTTTTAACAATGAATGGTGTCTAGGTGCAGGGCATTTATCTTTAAAAGGTAAGTTTTGATGTTAATGAAGCTGACTTCTTTCCAATATGATAGACACTACTCTATTGTCTTGCACAGCAGTTCCTACCAGGATGACAGATGGTAGAGTCTTCTGTGTAAAAGTGAACCACATGTATGTAGTTTAGGGTTGCCACCTTTTAACAAGGCCAAAGTGGGACATGGGAGTGTGGCCAGTAGGACAAGGGGTGTGACCAATATGACACTGGTCACACCCCCACCATGACATCACCAGAGGTGTTAAAGGAGATGCAGTATTACAGTTATGGGTACAACATTGTGACATTACAGCATACTGAAAACTCAAACCATTTAAATTAAGTGAAGCATTACTGCAAAAAAAATGCATTACTCAGTTATAACAGTAAGCAAACTTTAAAGGAATAAAAAAACACACTACTCATTAAACAGACACTTGTTTATTTAAAAGTAAAAAAATTCATAAACCAACCATGACTATTCTGAAAGAAAACTAAAAAATCTACATACCACACACACAAGCCAAGTGTAAAATTAAGACTGTTTTTATTGTAAATTAAAGCTAAAGCAAAGAAAAACAAAACTGCATACTGCACACTAGTAAATTAAAGCTAAAGCAAAGAACAACACAAAACTACATCCTGCACCCTAGTACTACATACTGCATACTGGTACACTAAATCACTTTTTTTTAGTGTATTTTGAATTAGATTTTATGACTTGAAGAAAGGCCTGGTTTAAAACAATATTTGAATAAAAGTCACTACATTTCATTCGGTAATTTATAGTCATCATTAGTTCGGCTTTTAACAAGTCTATGCTACATCGGTTTTGCATATCTGTCCATTTACCTTTCACCAAAGAAAAAACTCTTTCTGCAAATGCATTTGATGTCAGTATAGATAATACCCTAGCAATTACAGAATATAGTGCAGTCATCTCAGGCCCTTCTCTGAAAAGCTTCAGCCACTTTTCTCCTGGGGTCAAGCTTGTCTTACATAACTGTTTGAGAAAGGGCCTAATTGCCAAGTAGCCCCTGAAAAGATGGTCTTCATTTACATCCTGCAGACTCAGGGCAATGGTCACATTGAGTGTCTCACTGAAAGCAAAGGGCTCAGTTAGACATAATTTAGACAGTGCAAACAAGTAGTTGTTTTCAGTATAATCAAACCACTGTTCCAAGTACTTCACTGCTGTCTCCAAGAACACAATGACGTCTCTTTTCAGTTTGTTAGCAGAAGTGCTGTCTAATGTACTCATAAGTGCCCTAGGTTTTCCTCCAAAGAAAGCACCTTCAGCTCTTGCCTGCAGGCTTTGCTTCAGAGAGACCATTACACAAAAAGTTTCCATGGCAATAAGTCCTGATTTTTTTAAGGTACTTATATGTCATTAAAATCGACAAAAACAGCACAGAGAAAGTGCAAATAGTACTGGGGCACTGTAGGCAATGCATTATCACCATGCTCATTAGCTGAAAAGTACTGCCATATCTGCCGGGAGGTCTCCTCTTCTCCCTGGGAGAGGAAATAAGACTGGAGCACTGGGAGATTTTTCCCTACTCTTTCAATGGCTGGCAGTAGTGACAGCTACCTTGTTGTCACATGTCTTAACAGAGTCTCAAATTCCATGCTACAAAACTCAAAGAAGTCTTTCAAGTCTCTGGTCCTTGTAGCAGAACCTGAGAAATGGCTGAAAAGTTTCATTACAAATACTTCCACATTGTACGGTAGCTGTGCTGCAGGTTTACTGGTTGCATTCTGATTGAGGTGGGCAACACAGTTAGCCTTCTGGAGTGATGGGCACTTTTCTTTTAATCTGGTATACACACCAGATTTCTTCCCATAGTTCACACTGGCATTATCAGCACCATATGCTAAAATGCTGTTCCAGGGCAAGGCGTGCCATTCCATAACGTTCAAAATTTGCTGTGATATGGCCTGGGCAGATTCATCAGGGTCTTCATAGAAGTCCAAAAGGCCATTCACCACCCTTTCTTCTTTAGAAAAATACCTCACAAGTGGAAATAATTTTATGTTCCCCTTGTTGGAAGCATCTGATGAAATTGCAAATGAAGTGCCTGGTTTTTGAAGGCCATGTAGGAGGCATTCCAGTGCGTGTGGTCCCAAAACATTTTTGACTATGGCTTCAGCCTTGGTTTTTCCACAAGATAGTTTCTTTGCAATGTCCGAGTCACTGTACAACTGGCGGGCCAACTTTACTGCACAGTCCAAGCTGTTATAGGAAATATTGTGCTTAACAGCATGGAACACCTCAGAGGCATCTGCTGCAATGATCCTAAGTTCTGGTCCATCAATGTTTGTGTTACTAGCCCACTTTGTCATCAGGTGACTGGATTTAGCTTGAAGAATAGCAGTCTTATGTTGTTCAGTTGCCTCATATCGTGCAACATCGTTTCTTCCGCTGTGGGTCACTAGAAATTCTCTCTTGCAGTACCTGCAGAATGCTTTCACATCACTGCATCTCTCGATCCAGTCGACTTCCATTTTCCAAACATCCTGCCACTTGCACATTCTCTTGTTGCTGGTTGGCTGTGATGAAGCTGCTGCTCTCTTCATTCTTGAATCTGTACTTACCTGATAAGCAACATATTTAGCAAACTGTGTTAGTAGGGTGCAGTAACATATTGGTGCACGAATGAACTGGCTAAAAACACTGGCACACCAAATAACTGGCTAGAAACACTGGCACATGAAATCACTGGTTTGAAAAAGACTGGCACCTGATATCATAAAAACATTGGCATATGAAACATGAAGCAGCTTAACATTCTTTGATGTAGATTCAGTAAAGACCTGAGAACAAACTAGCCTTGCCTCTAGATGATTGCCACTGTTAAATGATGTCCTAATGATGCCATGTGCAAAAATGAGAAAAAGGGGTTTTAGATGGATGAATACAGACACTGGCTTGAAAAACACTGGCACTTAAAAGAACTGGCTTGAAAAACATTGGCACATGAAAGAACTGGCATGAAAAACACTGGCACTTGAAATAACTGGCTTGAAAAATATTGGCATGTAAAAGAATTAGCTAGAAAAAACATTGGCATGTGAAAGAACTGGCTTGAAAAACATTGGCATGCAAAATAACTGGCTTGAAAAACATTGGCATATGAAAGAACTGAGGAATGGAGCAGAAAAGAATTAACATTACAAACCATTTGAAAAAGGTAAAATAGTAAATGAGGTAATGTAGGGGGCCTTTTGGCCATTGAAAACTTTGACATTAACACAGCTTGTTGAAAATGAAATGCATTATTTTTACCCCCGAACATACCCCCCACCCCACCCCACCCCTCAAGAAAATAAAGTTAAACACATTTTCACTGTACCAAAAAAAACACTAAAATTAATGAGAATGCACAGTGGATACCACAGACTTGATTTAGCTTTTGACCCCAGCAGTTAAAAGAAATAAATGTATAGCACTAATTTACACAGCGCAATGATCTACTAACGAACATGTCCAACAGCAGCACTGGCCGTAATCGGATTATAATGAAAGCAGTACATTGTAAATTTATTGAAGACATCACTAAAAACAAAATACAAACTTTGCTACTTATAAAAGCAAACTATCCAGTAACTACAACATGGTTTAGCACAATCTCAAATGCACTGCATTAACTTCTGAGCATGCATCCACATAAAAAAAAAAAAAAAAAAAAAAAGGAAAAGGTCTGTAAATATTTTACTTTTAAAAATACTTCTTGCAAGAGCAGCTAAAATAAACTACAATGTACGGCAGACTCCATGGACCCCTTTTACCTCAAAACATAGCAATTAAGAGTAATTTAGCCAGCACAGCGATGCAATAAACAGGCCAAAGCAAAATCAGCACCCTCATATTCACACATTACAAGCAAAGCAGGACATTTTAACCTTATTAAAGGCAGCGTAAAAAATAAAATGCACATATTTACAACTATAAATGAAAACGATCTTGAAACAGCTTCGGCAAGTTGGCAACATGCACCTACTAGAATAATAAATGCACTACGTTAACTATTAATATTCCCCCTCAAAAGGTAGACCTGTACCACATGCACATTGAATTGCAAGAACAGGAAAAATTACCCAAACAGCATATCCTAACTTCCTGAAAACAGCATTAAATTGCACACATTTCCACACAAAAAAGTGCAAACTATGCTCGAACATTTTCTATCTGCAAACAGAAAGTAACCTGAAAAAGCTACGACAATAGAAATGCATCACACTACATTTATATTTAAGACAGCCCCCCACCAGAAATAAACAAAACTTCTATACACACAGTTCAGCCTTTAAAAAGTAACGCTTCCAAATCATACCCCCAACAGCAATCACAATTAAATATACATACACACACACTGGTGTTATACCTTTAAAAACTACTACTCAGAAAATCTCAAAATAACCACTGCACAGATTTAAATACTGCGTACTGCACCCCCATCAACCTCTAAACATTAAAAACTTAAATAAAGCACAATATTCCCATTTTAAACTACTACTTGGAAATCTCAAAATTACCACTGCACAAATTTAAATACTGTGTACTACACCCCCCATTCACGTCTAAACATAAAAACGTAAATTTAAATAAAGCACAATATTCCCATTTAAAACTACTACTTGGAAATCTCAAAATTACCACTGCACAGATTTAAATACTCCATAGTGCACCCCCCGTTAACCTCTAAACATTAAAAACTTAAAGCAAAATATTCCCATTTTAAATAACTAAAGCCACAAAATACTATGTACTTACCACTATCACAGTCTTTGCTGGACTAGCTGGCTTCCTTCCTGCTGGAATGGCTGGCTGGATGTCTGGCTCTCTGTCTGCTGGAGTGGCTGGTCTGGCTGGCTAGCAGGCTCTTTTGATGGCTGGCTAACTGGCTTCCTTGCTGGCTTCTTGGCTGGCTGGCTTCCTTGCTGGCTTCTTGGATGGCTTCCTTGCTGGCTTCTTGGCTGGCTGGCTTCCTTGCTGGCTTCTTGGCTGGCTGGCTGGCTTCCTTACTGGCTTCTTGGCTGGCTGGCTGGCTTCTTGGCTGGGAAATCTCAGTCCTTTCAGAAGTTATTAGCAGCTGTAGAGCACTAATACAAAACTGCTCTACAGCCGCGACCTTTGTAGGGCTCTTCTGAAATGAATCCCCACCCCCTTCCATCCTTGCAGCCAATTGCTGCTTGAATTACACCACTCAGACCTAACAGGGAATACCTCTAACTGCAGGTCCGGGTTGGTGACATGGCCGCATTGCCGTGGAATAACCAGAAGTATTTTCAGCTTTTCTACGGCAATTCAGCTGCACTGAAAAATGAGACTTTTAAAGTCCCACTGCCTGAGAATGTGGGCAATGGGATGAGAAGGCTCAACCCGTGAGTGTTCCGCTGACAATGGGATGGGTGGTAACCGTAATTTAGGTCACAGATCACTTGCAGTATACATTTCTTCAACAAAACTCATAGTTTTGAGACTAACCTCTTTAGCAGAATACACTTAGCTCTACAGGAAACACACTTGTCTTTGGTGCATACAGCTGTGAGATATATTACCACACCAGCAGCTGGATTAACTTTCCAGTACTGACACTGTAGTGCAGCATAAGGGGGTGCTGCACTCCTGAGTGTGTTGTCCTTTGGATGTAATGATAAACTGGCTTGAGTTGATGATAGCTCAGGTGGATGTAAAATATCCCATGACACATCAAAAAGAGTAGGGATACTTTATTAACAGTTACATTCATTTTACACCATAAAAAAACTTTAAATCAGTTATTTACACTCTCGTTATTTTACATTCTTTAAAATTATTTGCAATTTATCAACACAAAAGCACTTAACTAGACTGCTTTGTTCATTATTTTTTTTGTTTTAAGAAAGGAACGACGTAGAACAAAACAGCCAACAAACTAAAAAACAGGTTCCATTTCAACCACAAGGTAGGAATGATTAAGAGTGTTTGTTCTTTAGTAAAAATAACAACAGAACTCCATCAGAATCTAAAGTCCAAATTACTATTCAGTTGAAAAACTGTAGTGAAAAATCATGTGACCAAAGAAACCTCCAATCACAGTTGTATATTTGTGAATGTCGCCAATACCAATGTACTTTCAAATATAGCGGACATGGGCATGATTCGCGAGTTACATAAAACACAGTACTTAAATCATGTAGCTTTCTTTAACCAAATAAGCAATACTAATTAAAGTTTCTGTGCTAGCAAGAAACATTTAATGTTAACTCATTCACTCCAATGGAGCTCAGAAAGTTCACACTGTAACTTCCAGTAAGCAGAGTCTAAGCCTTTTCACAGAATCAAAAAATGTCATCAGATTTCAAACAAATGTTCATATCTCTGGGACCATAAGGAAGTACAATGGCAAACTCTTCAACACAGAATATTTTTATAGTGGTAGTATTCTTTAGGTTCTAGGTTTTGAAATGAATTTTATAAATCACAGTAAACACAGTAGCTATTACATTTGTAATATTTTGTAAACAACTTACAATATCTCAGCAATGATCCAAATTACTCACATACTGTCAGCAGCATTTTTTTAATCTAGCTGAGAGCTTTTATATGAGGCTAAGGATTACTGTGTGTTACTTGGTTGCTAAGATATTTAGAAAATGTGAAAATTATATCAGTGTAAATTAATATCATAAAAACAACAGTTAATATCTATTTACCTGTACTAGACAGATGTCAGATATTAATGTAGTTGAGTTTGCTATTATGTAAGCTTTAAGATGAACTATTTTACAAGCTTGTCCATAGCATGGTTTTGGAATTATTAATGCAAGTATGAACAAGCAATAATTGACGCCTAGAGGCATCAGTAGGAGTTAACTGCAACTGCACCTGGAAGCATCACGGATGTAATGAAGAAATGCTATCATTTAAACCTGGGTATTTGTCTGATCATAATTTGATCTACCAACATGATTCACAGCATTCCAGCTGTACCTTGTAGTCACCTGTAAAATTGTCCATACTGACAACATTAAGTATGAAAAAAGTGAATTCTTAAAAGTAGAACAAACAAGAGAGTGTTTTACCAGTGCATTGCTCTAATTTTTGTTTTTGATTGCGAGGGTGTGTTGATATATACTGCAGCTGAATTTCCTGATGGTCTTTCCCACATAAAAACAAGGACAGGATTCACATGTAGCTAATTACACAACCCCCACATATTACAATCATGTCTGCCTTCAGATTTGACAGCCAAATTGAGAGCAGTAATGTGTACGCTCGAAGTGTTGGTAATAAAATGGCATTGTTTGCACTTTCCATATTTGGAAGTGCCCCATGTGCTGTAACTGGTCTGGACTGTTAATGTTGTTTGCTTTCTTCTATGTGAAAAGGGGGTGATCTTCTAACACTGTATTCAAGTATTCCACAACATAGTCTTCCAGTTGTCATTAAATGTGTCCCTAATAAAGGACATGTCAGCAAGAGTAGGAAGAGGGAAAGCCCCTTTGTAACTAATCATAGATCGCCGTGAGGCAGTTGCTGTATATTTATCAGTCAATGATTGTTCCACTATAGATTTCCATAGGATTGGTCTTGCTGAGGTAGATCTAAGCAATGAAATTTGACCTTGAATTTTAATGAACTAATCCAATTCATAACTTCTTACCTGGAAAAAAAGATCTCAGGTTAACCAGTTCTTGTTCAAAAATGTTGTCATCGCTTGTCAACCTTTTTTTTTTTTTTTATTTTTTTTTATTTTACAATCTCTTTATTGAATTTTCTTAAATGACATTTCCTTTGAGTTCAATACCAAGAATAAACATATCAAAAAAGAAGAACAAATGTAGGTAGATAACTTTAAGTACAATGAAATGTAATAGAATGACAGGTTGATCTTATCATATATATGATTAGCAAAAAGTTGCAAAAAATATTAAATCATTCCATAAACTATTTACATATATACATATGTACTGCTTGCCAGTAAAGCACACCAATATGATGTCATTGTGAGTGTACTTGATATGTAGTGGTTACTACTGGGGAAGTATAAGATTCAGATGGGTTATATCAAGTAGCCCCAAATTTGTGTGGTTATAAAGAAAATGATGGCAGGAGCGGGGACAGGATGTATAAAAAATATACAGTTGTATGATTTAATAGTTAGAAATTGTTAGGAGTCAGTGCATATTATCTCAAGATATGATCCATTAATGAGTTCCAAAACTGAACAAAATGTTTGCTTTGTTTTTGAGTATGTATTAAGAATCTGTGTACTGTTATGTATCTAATAGCTATTTGTCTGAATTCATTCCAAGATATCCGAGTTCTGTCTTTCCAGGTAAGTGTAATATAATATTTTATAAGTGTGAACAGTGTAATTAATATTCTTTCCTCTTGTTTCTTTAGCCTCACAGGGGGAAAATGTAATAGGGCAAATTTCCAGGACAATGTAGATTTCTCATATCCCATTTTGCTTAATCTGACTTTAAGTGAACACCAGAGTTTGTATGAGCATTTACAGCTCTAGAATATATGAAGTAGGTCAGCATTCTGGCTATCACAATGTGGACATAAGTGGGGTGAAGCAGGTTTAAATTTGTTTATTAGTGTCAGAGTAAGGTACCCATTATTTAGTATCATGAACTGTGGGTAGCTCAGTTTTCTGAAGAGAATATATTTGTTGGTCATTTGAATAGATTGAGTTAGTTGATCATTAGAAATTAGTGGATCTATGCCATGTGAGTATTTTGAAAAAAGTATCTCTTCTTGGTACCTTATTGACAAAATGAGTTTGTATGCACTGGATATCATTTTCTATCTCAGTGTTAGTAGAGACCAGAGTGTTTTGACTAAGCTTATGTCTTTCTGTGTGATTGTAGGATTATTTAGTATACTGGCACACATATCTCTGGTTTGTCTTAGCACAATTAGGTAATGTTTAGGTGGGTTCAGTGTCATTCTCAGCTCTGTGAGGGATGGAGTCATATAAGAATAAAGGTCTAACACCGTCAGCTCCCTTAACAAGGGGCATGGTTTTAAGTTTAGCATTTTATCATTAATCCTAAGATTAGGATTCATATATAGAGGTTACATTATAATAAAGGCATTATGTAAATTCAATGAATTAAGAGGTTTTTGCAGTGCCTTAATTTTGTCACCTAGTGTTTTATGTATTTCAGATTCTTCAAACTATTTTTGTCCAAGAATGGGAAAGCCTGGGGAATTATGTGTAATGATTTGACTGAGTGAATTCATTTCATTAATGAATGAAAACACTAACATATGTGAGAGATGCAATTATACAGCCAAACTGGAAGCTAAGCTGTCTCCACCCAAGACTGGAACAGACAGTCAAGAGGAGAAGGTTAACACTTGTACCACAACTCCATCTGCACACAGCACTGGCAAAAAATACACATACATACACAAAATCATACTCGGAGGCTCTAAATAAAAACCTGCAAAAGCATCAGAGACCTCCAAAGCAGACACCCAAACAACCTGCACGTCCCGTCACAAACCAGATAACACAAAAAACAGAAAATCAGTGTGCCACAATATCACAGCCCTTAAGGCAAAATAACATACCTAACACACTAGTAATAGGTGACTCTATAGTCAGGCACACTGACGTCCCACTCACTAGGCTGGACAAGCAGAAGGTTACTGTTGGCTACCTGACAGAAGCCAGAATCCACCACATAACACAAGCACTCACGTCACTCCAGAACAAGAACAAATATGACTCTGTCATTGTTCATGTTGGTGTGAATGACCTGAGACATACCTCCCTGGACTACATGAAAAGAGACATGGGATAGCTCTCTGATAGTGTAGTCCAGGCTGGTATGACCCTGACCAGCATCCTGCCCTCACCAAGAATGATACCTCAGTATAAAGAAAAAATGATCAATTTCAGCAATTGGCTAAGCTTCTGGTGTCACCCAAAGGGGATCCAGTGTCTGTCAGCCTGGGATGACATGCTTGACAAGCCGCGTTGCTTCACAAGAGACAGCTTGCACCTGTCATCCCTAGGCTTTCGAATACTGGCCATGGCTCTTGCTGCCCTCATAGTGCCTTTTTTAGGCAAGGCTCAAAAGTCAAACCCACCTCCGTAAACAGCACAATTAACAAAAAACTGAGGGTTATGTAACTCAACACCAGGAGTATAAATCTCAAAATGCACATGCTCGAAGCACTCCTCAGTATGGAGAATGTCGACATCTGTGCAGTAACTGAAACCTGGTTCAAGGCTCCAGAGAGCACCACAGCACTACTGGGCTACAACTCATATCACACGTTTCGGTCACAGAACATGGACCGAAACACAAAAGGATGGGGTGTATCCATATTCATCAATGATACCTACACCTCCAGGTTAGTGGCGCAGCATGATACCTCTGAGATCATCCATGTGCAACTAACATCAGGCAAATCTGCAATGCAAATTGTGACCTGCTACAGATCACACTCCATGATCCAGGACCACCACTCCACCTTTCTGGAGACACTGGAAAAGGTCCTACCAAGCACCCTGATATTGGGCATTTTCAATTACCCTACCATTCACTGGGAAAACTACTCGAGTACAAATTCCCAGGCCTAGCACTTCCTGGAATTCATCAACTCAAATGCCCTGGATCAGCTGGTAAACTCCCCTACCAGAGGTGAAAACATATTGGACCTGGTCATCACCAACATGGGCGACAGGTGTTCAACACCGGAGGTCAACCCATCACTGGTTAGATCAGACCATAAACTAATCACTCTGGATGTCCACACCCCACTACCACCCCCAACTAAGAAACCCACAGTAAAAAACTTTTCTAAAGCAAACTTCACCTTACTTAAGACAGAGGTGGTAAGTTTCACAGCCCCCACACTAAAGGATAACGTTGCCCAAGATGCAGAAACCTTTACAAATGCACTCTGTGAGCACCTGCAAGGATGCATGGATCGTGCCATCCCTAGCAAAACCAAGACTCACTCCTCTAAGAGAAAGTAACCAGTTTGGTGGACTCCTGCAATAAACAGGCTATACAATAGAAGGAGGAAACTAGTTCAGAAAAAAAGCAAATCCCAAGAAGGAAAGACATCCCTGATCAGTATCAGTAAGAAACTGAGGTCCCTCATGAAATCATCCAAGGCTAACTTTGAAAGAAAAATAGCCAAGGATTCAAAAGATAATCACAAAACCTTCTTTAGCTATGTTAAGAATCTAAGTGGCAACTCACAGATATGCACTGAACTAGTGCAAAATAGCACAAAATATACTGAACCTACTGATATTGCCAACAGATTGGCAGATAGATTCAGTGCAAACCTCACCCCCCTCTCACCTCCAAAAGGGCCCACAACAATACCGGAAAAGTGTAGTGTCCCAAAAATCACAGATGCACAGGTGAAAGCCCTTTCAGAAGCCAAAAACACAGCATCAATGGGACCAGATGGTGTCCCAGGCTGTGTCTTGCACAAACTACAGAATGAACTAACCCCCTCACCTAAACACACTGTTCAACCTCAGCCTCTCCACAGGCTACATGCCCATAGAATGGCACACAGCAAAAAGGAGGGGCCACAACTGACCCTGGTAACTATCGCCCCATAAGCCTGACTAGCCTGGTCTACAAGGCTATGGAGCGCATCATCATGGAACTCATTAACAAAGACATTGGGAACCTCCAAACACTTGACCTGACCCAGTTCGGCTTTGTTAATGGCAGATCATGCCTACTAAACCTGGTGGACTTCTTTGAGACAGTCACCAAGGCCATAGACGATGGAAAGTGGGCTCTTACAGCCTACCTTGACCTTGCCAAGGCTTTCAACACTATTCCCCACTCAGGTATTACAGAAAAACTCACCAGCCTGAACATAAACTCCTACGTCATGAGATGGGTTGCCAACTGGCTTACAGACAGAACTCACATGGTAAGAATAGAGGGCTCCATGTCCAACTCTAAACCAGTCACAAGTGGTGTCCCGCAAGGCTCAGTCCTGGGACCCTTACTGTTTGGCATATACTTCTCAGAAGTACAGGCAAACACAGGAGGACTATGGCTAACCAAGTTCGCTGATGACTGCAAACTGGGAGTCATAATTGACTCTCTGGCTGACACGGACATCCTCTAAAAGGGCCTTACTGAGACAGACACCTGGTGTCAAAGTCATGGCCTCAAGCTAAATGCCAAAAAATGCATACTCATCCCATTTGGGAAAAACAAAACACCCACGAATTACCACATAGGTGGCAGCCCCCTTAATACAGAAGAGGTAATAAGAGATCTGGGGACCCAGGTAGATAGTAATCTCTCCTTTGACAATCATATTGCCAAAGTAGCTAGGAAATCCTTCTATGTGGCCCATCTAATTACTAAAGGGGTCGCATCTAGAAATAAAGAGGTTATAGTGCCCTTCTACTCGTCACTCATTAGACCCATCATAGAGTACAATGCCCCATTTGGGATGTACCTCACAAGACACTTCCAACAGCTGGAAAGACCACAAAAGTACCTCATCAAGAGGATTACTGGTCTCAAACATATGTCCTATGCAGCCTAACTGAAAAAACTCCGGCTGTACTCAGTGGCATATCACTTACTCAGAGATAATCTCTGCCTGACTTACAAAGTCATGTCCAACTCAGAATTGATGGACATGCTCCACCTAAAGAAATCCAAGTCACTGCGAGCCACGCGTTCTAGTGAGCTAAACCTTGCCACAACAATAAATAGAACATGCTGGAGGGATAGATTCCTGTCACAGAGACTCCCCATGCTTTGGAACAAAATTCCAAATCACATCAGGCAGAGCCCCTCACTAACACTCTTCAAGAGAAACCTTGACGAGTGGATGGGTAACAGAAAATACACTCATGGGATCACTTCATTGGCTCTGCTTGGCAGAGGATCAGTTAATTAATCAATGGGGCAGCGAAAGCCGACACACTCTGGCTAGGCTTATAAATGCCTTCGGGCAGATAGCCTAGTACCTACCTATGAACCTATTTAACATGACTGTAATATAGAGTTGTCCAAGTAGGAGACCATGTATTCTTGCTTGGGTTATATTCAGATATTGCCAGGATCCTGTTGGCTCTTATTATGTCATAGTATAGTTTAAAGTCTGGAAGTGCTAAATCTCCCTTTTCTTTAGGAAGAATCAGGTTTTTATATGCAGCTGACTGATTTAGATTACCATATAAAATTGGAAAGAGAGGAGTGTAGTTTATGAAAGAACTTAGTTTGTATTGGTATGTCAGTAGCATTGAATAGGTATAGCATTCTGTGTAGGATGTTCATTTTGATAGTGGCAATCTTGCCTAATAAGGATAGATGAAGTTTTTCCAAACTATGAAGGTCATGTTATATTGTCAACTATAGGTTTGTTACATTGCTTTGGTACAATAATGATGAGTCTTGGTGAAAGGTAGCTTGTCAACGTTCTTAATCTGATGAATTGTCCCTTCACAATTTCTTTTTTTATGTGATAGAGGAAAGACTCTTTTTATGTAAATGTTGGTTGACAAAGGTGTTCTTTCGATAAATACTACATCTAACAGTCTGATCTTTGTCAACCAGAGTTAAAGAGATGTCAAGAAAATGTACTGAATTTCCAAAGCCACTCTTGTTGAACTTTAAAAATAAAGCACTGTCATTAATGAACGATAATATTTGTTCAAATTCACCCACAGACCTCCTCCACACAAAACAAAAGGGTTTATATCATAAACTCGAAAGCTGAAATGTCTGAAGCACAAAACTTCGAACTGGAAAGCTCAAAGTTCAAAAAAGTCGAACCGTAGAACGGAGATCATCATAGAGTGCGGGAAGGGAAGATTTCCCTTTACTGCACTGTAGTGTGATCTCAGAGTTGGTATATTTAAGTAGTGGAGGTGTGGGAGGGTGCAGGGGGGCTTGCCCCCTGCATAGAGCATTTTTTTTGTTGTTTTGGGTATTTAATGTGCTTTTTTTTTTGTAGATTCAATGTCAGATTTCAAGCTCTGAAGTTCAAAGTTTTATGCTTCGGACTTTTCAGCTTTCGATAATATAATATAGACTCAAACAAAACCATCTATATACCTTCTGTAGAAGAGAACTTTGGAAAAAAGTGAGTGGAATTTCAAATTCCTTTACTCCTACCACACCATGACAAGATTAAAAAAGACAGGGGCAACTCTAGCTCCCAAGGCAATACATGTCTTTTGTTTGAAAAGTCTGCCAGAAAAGGAGAAAAAGTTGTTATCCAGAATAATTCCAAGTAAAGTACAAATGGTGTTAATTAGAATGTTATTAACACTCTTGAATTTGGTCAGATATTTTCTGACAAATTCTATTCCCTCCTGTTGTTCTATACAAGTAGATAATGACACCACTCCCTTGTATATCTTTTATAAGTTCAAGCAAATGCAAAGAGTCTCAAGTAAAATTCAGAGGCTTGTATAACTGGATTTAGTAGGTGATCTAAAAAATGGAAATTGGTTTAATTTTATAGTAGTCTACGGCCACTATTGGCCTAAATGGACATTGGATTTATCTTTATGCACCTTCAGAATGCCAAATAGTCTGGCCATTTTGGGTAGTTCTACTTGTAAAAAGGTGTACAAATCTTGGTCTAATTCTCCTTGGCAAAATAAGTCAAAAAGTGAACTGTCGATGTTAGAAAAGCATGATAGGAAAGTATGGCTGGAATGCTGTGAATGATGTTGGCAGATCAAATTATGATCAGATAAACACCCAGGTTTAAATGATTACATTAATATTAAATGTTTCTTGCTAGCACAGAAGCTTTAATTAGTATTGCTTACCAGGTTATAGAAGCCTACGTGATTTAAGTACTGTGTTTTATGTAACTCGTGAATCACGTACATTTCCGCAATATTTGAAGGTACATTGATATTGGTTACATTCATGAATACAGTACTGTGACTGGAGATTTCTTTGGTCACATGATTTTCCAGTATGGTTTTTAAACTGAAAGGTAATTTGGACTTTGGATTCTGATGAAATTCTGTTATTTTTATTAAAGAATGAAAATGCTCAATCATACATTTTTGCGTCTGAGACTCCTACCTTGTAGCTTAAGTAGAACCTGTTTTTTAGTTTATTTTTTCTTTTATATTACATTCTATCCCCATCCTTTCTTCTACACTCATCTTCTTATTTCAACAAATACACCGTCCTCTTCCATTTTCCTTGCTATGTAACAAATTATCACATATTTTTTCCACAGCACCATATTGTCACAAACAGTACTTTCTCATTTATCAATGTCACAGTTCTTACTTTTACCTGCTATATATCATACTCATATTTATATATTTAAATACTTCCTATCTATATTCATTTTAAACTTTCTTTTGTAATCCAAAAAAAAAGTTTTGCTGTTTCTTCTTCACTACATTCAACACATTTTTTTTCTTCCTTCCATCACCTTAAATTTCATACTCCCTTTCCCCAGTAACTAGTCTAATGAAATTCTCCAAAAAATCCCTTGCTTCATAAAAAGTTTCAACCTTTTCTTTCTTTTATTGCCTTCATCTTATTTTAATTGTTTCTAAAATCATATTATGCCATTATTTTCTTTTCTGGTCAACCTCATTTAGTTTTTACCTTCCATAATTTCATTTTAATCTCATATTCTTTTTCTTCCATCCTGTCATTTTTTTCTTTTCTTTTCCATATTTTCCCTTTCATTTTATATATAACCTATCATTTCTTTTTGTCTTTCTTTTATCTTTCCCATGTCTCATCACCCCATATAAATGCACAAATGCAAAATGCACCACTGGATTTTTTTTTATTCAAGCTACCTTCTTCTTTTTATTAGAAATTATCTCTCGTCTCACTGGGTTCAGCCTTGACCCTAAATGAAGATAAAAAAATTCTCTAATTCTTCAAGAATTTCTGCAAGATCATATTGTGTATCATGGCATCTAGCCCCCCACCAGTGCCTAGGTCCCCACAGCCGCACCCACAAGAGGACTCGGAGGAGGAACCCCCTGAGTAGGTGTGTCCAATATGCCCTGGCCTTGGCCAAAAGACAATGCATAGCACATGCACTGACAACCTAGGATCCTAGGGACTGACACCTTACTCTGACTCACATACATATAGTAAAATGGATGCCAGCCAGCTCACACAACCTGTACCTAACCATGTACATGCATGCATCAGACAGAGTCAGCCCTGAACTACAAGTCTGTCAACTGCTGAATTCGCATGGGAAGTCTCTCACCTATACACAACTTGTAAGGGGTACTAGAATATGGTAGCATATGTATGGACTTGCCACATGTATGCAAGGGAATACATCGGGCTACTGGGCTACATGGAGAGATCTAACAGCCACATGGGACAACAGGTACCCTATCCACTAGTATGTGCTCCATAATATTCACTGGGCCACATGGCTGGAAAATCCATTACATTATTCAATTGAGATGGCAAGCAGTGGGGTCACAGGACAATTGCACAACTGTCTCTGCCAGCAGATCATGGGCTGGTCATCCCCCTCTCTCAACACATCAGTGTTCCCTTACAACTGCTGTAACAGTAAGTCAACAATGATATATCAGCAGACCAACCAATTCCAGGGCTGTGGTAAAGAATCTGGGCACACCTTGTATGATTAGAGGTATGGAGAGTCCACAGAGGAGTGTAGATAGAAATGAAGGAAGAGAGAACAGAGCAGGATGAAGGTTTGTAAAGAATTAAGTGTAACATTTGAAGTTGTGACAGTAGTAGAAGATGGGGGAATTCTAACCAGTGGAAAGTAGTTAGGGAAAGGCAGTGATGTGTATTGTATGGAGAGTGTGTGATAAATCTAGCTATCTTGTGGTAAATTTGTTGGAGTTTGTTTAGAGTAGTAATTTGGATGTTGGTGAGTACTGGGGGAGCAAATGGAAGGGAGGGGAGGCAAAGAGCTTGTGCAAGGGAGTGTCTGGCATTTGTAGTTAGAAATATTTTGTTGCGATACAGTAAACCAAGTTTTTGGTGAGTCTTTTTTATGCTTTGGAGGATGTGCAAGTTAAATTTGAGTTCATCATCTATGATGACCCCAAGGAGTTTAGTGTGACCTTCAGGTTGGATAACAGTGTTATTACAGGAAGTAATAGTAGAGGTGGATTTGAGGTGAGAGAGAGAGATCGGGGGAAAATAATAAGAGTTTGGTATTTTTAGGGTTAATAATGAGTAGATTCCTGGACAACCACTGTTCAGTGGATAGAAAGGCCTGTTGAGTAAGACTGTGGAGATTGGAGATATTGTCTGGGATGGAGATGAGAATTAAGTCGCCTGCATATTGGATGAGGGAGTATTGTTTACAAAAAGTATTGAGATTATTGGTAAAGACATTAAATAGGAAATAGGAGGAGACTCAGGATGGAACCTTGTGGTACATTTGTTGGGACAGGTATGAATGGAGAAGTGGAAGAGAGCCATTTAACAAATTGCTTCCTGCAGGATAAGTAACTGGAGAACTAGGCAAGGGAGGAAGAAGATAGACTGAGGTCTGCAAGTTTAGATAGCAGTAGGGGATGAGAGACTGTATCAAAGGCTTTGGAAAGGTTAAGGAAGATAAATTATATGAGTTTGTTATTGTCTAGGGCTTTGGCAATGATATGTGTAAATGATAAGAGGGCAGTAGTTGTGCTGTGATTGGGATGGAAACCATGCTGAGTGGCAGTAAGGAGGTTATGCTGGAGGAGGTAGTTGAGTAGTTGTGAGTGGAGAGGGTAGGGATGGTGGATTCCTGAATAGATCTGTTGATTAGTATAGATACTGGATAGGAAATGGAGTTAGCAGCAAGTGTGAGGAGGGTAGGGGGTAGATTGTCAGTGGAGGGAGAACAGGGTTTGAATTTGTGAAGAAGAGATCTGATATAGGAAGTAGGAACTGGATGTAAAGAGAATAGTTGTTTGTTAGAAGGATTGGAAAGGGTAGGCAGAGAAGTTGTGTTACATTTGGAAGGTATGATTGCTTGAATGGTTTCAATAAAGTGTTTATTGAGAAGAGTAGCAGTTTCCAAATGAGATGTATTTGGGTAGAGGCAGGGAACTGAGGAGCAGCCTGGAGAGAGAATTTTGTTAATTTATTTATTTATTTTACATTTGTTAACCGGGCTAGTCTAGCAGGATATATTTCCATTTTCAGTAGAGGCCCAGGGAGAAAAGCTCCAAACAGATATAAAAAGTATGAAATATTGTTACATGGTAAATAAAGGATTAATAAAAAAAAAGAGAAACATAAAACAAGTAATTATTACATACTAAAGATATTAACACCTGAGAAAAGCAACAGTAAAAATATTTACACTTAAGAAAGCAAAAAACAAATGTAACACAGTAAGAATCATGTGCAAGTATTCACATCAGGTAGAAAGATTTCGGCAGTAAGTTAATTAGAGTTTAAACAATGTCAATCTCACTTACACGACTAAGCATTAAAATGTTTGGAAGTTTTGTTGGAAGAGGAAGAAACAGAGGTGAAGAGGGTGGTTAGTCAGGGTTACTACAAGGGCATAACCAGTGCATTTGGAGGTATTTTTTAAGTTTTTGTTTAAAAGTGGCAAGGATGTGATTAGAGTTAGTTCATTGGATAACAAGTTGCAGTTTTTTCCTGCTGCATTAGTAAACAGAGAGTCACCAGCCATATTATTAGACTTTGTTATGCTAGTGAGGAGTTTGCTAGAAGAACTTAGGGAATTCAGATTTTTATAGGGGATTAAGAGCTTGGAGAGTATAGGGGTGTTATTGGGTTGGTAAAATATCTTGTGGGCAATCGTGAGTTGGGGTATTATCAGATGGTTTTGGAATTCTAGCCAGTCTAGTTGCCTAAGATTAAAACAGTGGTGGGTTTTAAAGGGATTGCCAGTAGCGAATCTGGCAATGTTATTATAGGAAGTTGCTAGTTTGTTAAGGTTAGTTTTCTTTAGGTTGGTAAAAATAGGTGAAGCGTACAGAAGAGTCGAGATTAGATGGGAGTGAGCAATCTTGGTTAATAGTATATCAGAACTTGTGAAGGTTGGATTTGTTATTGAATTGGGCAGAGTTATAAAAGGACTTTTTGTCATTATTGGTTTGTTTTTTTTGTAAGATTTCTGAGGTGTCTGTAATTATGTAGTAGAAATAATTCCTTTGTTTTGATCCAGGCTATCCAAGCTCTATCCCTTTTTAGCATAAGGGTCTTAGTTTCTTTTGAGAGGCAGGGAGCATAATTGGGTTTTATTCTAACCTTCCTAGAGGGAGCAAGGGAGTTCAGGGTATTCAGGATGATGCTACTGAACCTAGCCACTGCATCATTGAGAGGGATTTGTTTAAGGATGGACCAGTCAATGGTGGATAGAATAAAGCTGAATTGAACTACATTAAAATTAGAGAGTTTTTGGCAATCTCTATAAAGGTGGGATTGGGGAGGAGGTTGGATGATGTATCTAAGGACTGAGGTGGGGAGGTGATTGCTAAGTTGGTCTGGTAGGCTAGTGGGGTTGTGGTAGTGGTGAGGGGAGTTGGTGAGTATCCAGTCAATTATGGAGCCGGAAGATGAGTTTTTATTGAGGTGGGTGAAGATATCAGTTGATGGAAACCATGCAGGTTGATTCTGAGTTGTGAAAAGTCAGTTTTAAGTTTAAGCAATTCTAGATTAACATCACTTAAGATGAGGGTTTCATAGGAAATATTATGGGACAACCAGGATAAGATATTCTCTAAAGTGGATGAGTTGTTTCCAGGAGGGATATAGATGGCAGCAACAGCTAATTTTTTGTGAAGGTTAAGGTGGCAATTAAGGATCATGAGTTCAGCTGGGTGAAAGTCAGGGATGGGTGTGGGAAAGGTGAGAGACTGAGGCTATTGGAGTGCAGGATATCTGCACCACCCCCTTTTTTGGGAATCTATCAGAGCGATAGATATTATAGCCAGGTGGGAGAATTTCATTGTCAGTGATATGTGGCTTAAGCCAGGTTTCAGTTAAGGAAAGGGTGTGAGGGTTTGTATGCATTATACAGGCATGGAAATTGGTGATTTGTTGGTTAGGCTTTGAATATTCAGAGACTATATTGTCAGGTGCTTGGATATGGATGAGTTTAGTGTAAGAAGCTAGGTATGGTGAGAGGAATTTGGGGAAAGAAGGAAGGAAGGTAGAAGATAAGTGGGGTGTTTGATTGAGAGGAGATGGGGAGAGACCAGGTGGGGGTGGACATCCCCAGATATGAGTAAGTTATTAGTGGAAGAGGGAGTACAGTAGTACGTAGATGTAGTTTGTGTAACTTGGATTTAGATTTATAGGTACGAGGGTGGATTTGCAATATAGACAGTTTGTTCCTGAGGTGGAGCGATTGAAAAGGTTTGGGGAGATATGAAAGTAGGAAGGTGTAGAATGTGTCAAAGGCATAGGAGGTGGGAGACCATAAAAAAGAATAAGGAAGATGTCAATGATAAGAGGTTAGAGCTGAAAGAAGAAGTAGGAGTGAGGTGGTAATAATAAGGTGTTTCATTTTTGATGGAGGGTGTAGGGGTTATAGACAGGGTTTAATAGTATGGGAAGGAAGTGATGTATTTGGAGTCTGACAGAAAGTAGTTTGTCAGTGGATGTTGGGGAAGGAAGGGGAAGGAGTGGATGCTATAAAGGAAATTGTAATAGGGTGGGTGGGAATGGGGGTAGGGTAGGGGAGAGGAGTGAGCCTGAGTGGAGCGAGGGTGAACGGAGTGGGCAGGTCTAGGTTAGCAGTGTGAACAGCACTTAAAATAAAAATCAGAAAGGAAGCAACTGTGAAATCAGAGCTGAAGCGGTAAGAAGAGAGCAAGCCAGAGACAGAAATGTTGCAGATATAAATTTAAAAACAGGAGACAAAGGGTACAGAAGATGTACTATGGGTTAATTAGCACTCTATAATGTGGCTGGCAACATTAAACCTACATATACTGGAACTATTGAAAGTTAAAATAACATTAAACTAAAAGTGATTGGTACTATTGTTAGTTAAAACAACAAGGAATATGGTAGACTGCTAGCATTGCTCTGCCTCCTGGTGGCCAAAGTAAGTTACTACAGCCAGAAAAACTAACCTGCATGTGTGCTCATCTGCTCTTTAGTAATACTTTAAATGATAAGGAGCAGTTCACTTTTTAAAAAAGCAGATGGTCCTAAAAACACATTCAAACTGTGGATAAATTACAGTAGCAGGAACACCTATAGTTGAGCTAGAAAGCTGTGGTTTTTAGTTTGTTTTTGGAGCTGCTTCAGGCAGGTAACTTAAGCAGATTTATAACACTTTCACAAGGTATTTTGCTGGATGAGTCTGTTGGGCAGAGGATGACCACAGAGTGCTTAACCCATCAGGAGAAGCAGCAAGAGATAAGGGCGGACACATACAAAAGGAAATACCAAGAAAGTAAGAAAAGACATATGAGAGAACAGACCTAGAAAAACTGTAGAGAATCAGAAGGATAAGTGAGGTATAATACAGACAAGAAATAACCAGTGTAGAAATAACAGTATTCCCAGTTGACTATACCTTGAAAGCAGAGCAGATACTACTTTTTAAACAACCAATGTAGCACTAAAAGTAAATGCAGTAGTTTATACAGAAAAAAGCAAATTTCAGCAAACACAGTTAACTAAGTCCTGTAAACAGAGCAGAAAACAATTCTTAAAAACTGTAATGACGCACTAGGAGTAAATACAGATGTTTGTACAGATAAAGCAACTTTTAGCAACACAGTTAACTAAGTCCTGTAAGCAGAGCAGAAAACAATTCTTAAAAACTGTAATGTAGTACTAGGAGTAAATGCAATATATATATATATATATACATATATATATATATATATATATATATATACATATATATATATATATATATATATATATACACACACACACACACACACACACACACACACACACACACATATATATATATATATATATATATATATGTGGGGATGCATGAATTTCCTCACATATCCTCGAAATGCCGACGTTATCTGCACTCACACATCAAAGCAGTTGTCCAAAGGAACCAGACCAAGGCTGCAACAGTACATAATCCACTCACCCACAGACCCCTGTACCTGCAGAATGTCATCATGTAGACAGACACAGGTAAGCAGGTGGTGTAATGTACAATGGTTTTAGCACATGCCTTGGATAGGCCAAATTGTCCCTGGCCACATCTTTACCTATCTGTATGGCCATGCTGGTAACTGTACACGCATAGCAGGGATATTAACAGGTATCCCACTCCTAGGACACTAGATACAATAACACTACCAAGCAATATCACTCTGCAGGACATACATGCTGTTCAACACAAGACTACTTTATATACTCCGCAAGTACAGTGCCTGCAATCATATATACAGATGTAACCTGTGGCGTGTGTGATAAATACTCTGAGCTATAGTGCATAATGGTAGCTAGGTAGAGGTTCTAATCTAACATCAGCCAACTCTGCATGTGTAAATATATCCCCTTGCAGAACTACGGACATGCCCATATGGGCCATCTCTGTGCAATAATTTTGCATTTTATGGCCCTGTAACTAGCTGCTGACCTCTAAATTGCCCTCCTCTACAAAGCCTGCTGATGTCATCCATCTTAAGAGTGCTGCACTGGCTGACAGTCTAATACCAGATGAACTCTGTGATGCATGTGGTAAGTACTGTGAGCTGTAGTGTATAATAGTAGATATGTAAGGGTTCTAATCTCACATCAACCAACTCTGTGCGTGTGTGTGTGTGTGTGTGTGTGTGTGTGTGTGTGTGTGTGTGTGTGTGTGTGTGTAAATATATCTCCTTGCAGCACTATGGACATTCCCATATGGGCTAACCCTGTGCAATGGTTATGCATTTTATGTCCTTGAAACTAGCTGCTGGCCTTTAAACTGCCCTCCTCTACATAATTATAACTGATGTCAACCACCTGTCTGACCCAGGCACCAGATATGTGTAGACATGTCAACTCCATCACCACACCCTGCCGATTTGCCAGTTCAGAAAACCCAGGTGACATGTATCAAGGGTAGCAGACCTTATCACAAAGTATGAATGCATGATTACGCTGATTGCCCCCATTGTCTTTGATAGACTGTTCTACACATATGCACCTAGGGAGCCATGTATATATACTGCCGTTCCTTGCTGACATCATATTTCTGCTGTGCTGCCATGCCATCCTGTGCCATTGTATTAATGCAATGTGTCCATAGTTTATTGTCTCAGACTCCTACAGCAGAAACATACACAGGTCCATGACACACCTGTCATTCTGTAACACTACCACCAGTACAACATCATGCAACATAAGATACACAAAGTTTGATGTGTAGTCATGACACATGTCAGCATACAGTACCTGCTCTGGACCACAACAAGTGACATGGTAAAACAATACTGCACTACACTAGTACATGTGAAGTAATATAGTCACCCTGTGCATCAGACACATAGTTGCATTTCCCTGAATTGAAGGCAAGGATGACAGCAATGTGGTACAGGTTTCATCACCTGCACAGAGTGTGGTGTGGGGATGCTGGAGACCTAGACTGTGCCAAACAGTTGACAGCATGTGTGTGAGTCTGGAAGGGGTGCGGGTTAGATGGTTCATGGAGTGGTGCCATGTGTGTCTGTAGGTGACCTGCATGTCACAGTGATGTTTAAGTGTGTGCGTGTACACAGTCAAGCCTAGTGCTAGCCTACATTTGTGTATGTTGGACAGCTGTGGACCATATGTAGTAGAGTGGACAGTTCACAGTCTCTGGCCATGAGCACAGGAACTGGCTCTCCCAGGAGCAGCACTGGCACCACTATACCCAAGGTCAGATGCAGTGCTAATACCTGATGGTGACTGCAAAATGATGGGGCTGTGTCCCCCACAAGACTACCCAGGACCACATGCCCATGGCCTGCCATGTTGTGGTGTGGACAGCACACTTCCCCCTGTAGCATTGGAGGTACTACCACTACAGGAGCGTGACTGTGCACTGCCATGTGGACTCTCAGCAGATGCTGTTGCTGACCTACATCCATGTGTCTGATGCCCGACTCCAACCAGATGTTTCAGCACAGAAAGTGTGCGGTCCAAGACAGACATTGGCTCAGCCCACTATCTGTCCACTGATCCAGGGTGTCCCCAATGAGGTGGAGGCAGTCACAGATGTCAGACTGTGCTGCATCCATAACCCTAAGCATACATCTGGCATTCCATTCAGAACATGCCTGTGCCTCCATGATGGCCTGAAACATACATTGAGTGACTCATGATGTGACACCAGCAGCAGGTGGTGGACAGATAGAAGGCCTCTTACAAGCACTCCTGTCAATCCCCCTGTGTGGGACATTGCTAGCTCTCTGGCTATGGCCAATGTCTAAACTCACTGAAGCCATAGTTGCCACACTTCCCTGTTCAATGTTGCCATCCTCTGACTGTCCAGTATCTGTGGCCTCCGGGGACTGGATATGTGTGGGCATACCAACTGTGTGCAGGAACAATGGGGGCAGAAGAGGGATGTCAACCTCTGGGACAGATTCAACCCCCAACAACCCCACATGTGCCTCGCTTTGGCCACAATCATCATCGGAGTTTGATGAGACACTGACATCAGGTCGTGAGGGGGACAGACTCTAACTCCCTAGTCACCTGTGAAAACCAAGACGAAAACAGTACATTACTACCTGCACTTTTATGTATGGTAATCCACACTGACTCATACAGATGAGGATCCATAACTGCATTACCAGCCCCACATCTTCTCATCTCCGCTCCCATGCACAACACACAACCTCACAACAACATACACATACAAGTCAAGGCCTTTATAACTTGTACTTCAGCTACACCCAGTTAAAGTTTCCAGTACAATATACCTGTAAGATTTGCTATATGTGATAGAAGTACACATAAAACCCAGTACACCTATCTTGGGAATGATATTCCAGTGCTAGTGTTACTGCCTCAAGTATGTACCATCTCCCTTTTGTGTTTGAACATGCATCTTGGAGCAATTGCCTCATGTATACCAGGCTGCATAGTTGCTCATAACTATAAGTGCAAGCATGTTAATGTTCGGTCAAATACACAACTGTGACTACCCAGTCTATGAACTGCGATTAAGTGTTTCAGAATGGAACATACAAATATTCTACTCTGGCTAAACACAAGATTTGTACATAGGGCAATATGGCAGCCTTTAACTTTCATATGGTATATATGATCTGCAAAATAACAGTATCATACTTATCAGGACCACGGACTTGGGCCATACCTGATGGTCTTATGAAAAGGTGAGGGAGAGGTATCATCAGCAGCACCTAATGTTGCAGCACTACATGGTAATATGTGCATATATCCACATGTACAGTAGCCACTGTGTTACTGTCTGTATTACTGACATTCTGAGTATGTGTGCACAATTGAACTTAAACCTCAACCCCCCCCAATGCAGATAGACCTGTCACTCATGTACAGGTATGTGCAGTCTGCCACAATGGCTGATACAGTATTACATTGGTGAACACAGTAAGCTTACCTGGATGTTCTTTTGCTGTGGATGATGTGGCACCCACCTCCACGATGTATGGTGTGATGGATTCCTGTGAGCTGTTGTGTGTTCCTAGGTTCACCAGGAATTCCTCTGTGGCTGAGAGTGGTTGTTCTGTTGAAGGTCCTCCACTGGTGGCAGCATGATCCCTGACAACATCAGCTGCCCTTCGATGTGCAGCATTCACCATGTCTGCAGCCTGGTGTTGGACCTGCTCATAAGTCCTGTTCTGCTGGCCAATCTCATTGGCATCTCACACAAGGTCTTCCCACAATGCTGTCCACTAATCCTGATTATGCCTCCCCCTGGACAACATGATCTCATGTTGCTGTTTTAGTCCATCCACTGTTATCTCATTCTCCACATCTGAGAAGGGGGCATGTCATCTGCTGTACACGGTTCCTGAAAGACAACTAAAGGGGAACATCTTACAGGGCCAGATACATACACATCTACTATGTACAGATTCAGCATGCCCATAATGGCCTGCACTATCCACTGCTCCCTCACATGTCATACCCCACAATCTGGCAACATACTATGTTTGTGAATACCACCAAGATAGTAGCAATACTGGGGTATATTCTTGTGTGGCATGACAGATTCTGCTGTATGTTCCTACACCCAGCACTGCAGTCTACTGTGGTGTGTCCCCTATGGGCAAACACCCACTAATATGTCATATGGCCACTGCCAGACAATTAGCAGTGTGCTATTACAACCACTGTACTGGGACAGACCAGCAACACCAGTGTGCCACAATGACAGAAAACAATGGAATCCTACTGTAGTATATGTTCTCTGTAGGCATCATACCTCTCAAATATACAGATGTTTGCAGACTGTCAAGCTTTTTGACTAATATTTTTGGTCATTGTCACACAAAATTGTGTATTTCTGGAAAATTGTTGACAAATCAGTGAGGATTGATATGAGAAATTAAAGACAGACATATGAATTTCAGATGTCATACCCTTCAGAACACAGTCATGCTACTGTAATACCTGTCATATTAACTTTCTTAGTGTGTAAGAGCAATATTTAACAAGTGTCCCTAAGTTTGGGCCTTTGTCTCTCCATTAATTATGGCTTTGTCCAGATTTCTTGCTGTAAGAGGTTGACAGGTTTACTACTATCTACTCCACAGATCTGTATTTTATTTATGTGTACAGTGACCACAAGTCTCCTTTAGCTGACATAGCATGTACATACCTCTTAAGCTATTTGCATGGAACACTATGGGCCAAGCAGTAACAACTGCAGTTACACTGCCACACGGAACACTTGCATGTCAGGTGGACCTATATAACTAAAAACCAAGAACAAGTGAAAAGCACCAATAAACCTATATAACTACCAAGGTGTTCTGTGGGTTGATTTGCTAATACTTTGCAATCCAGGTAATCATTTACATGGTAATCCTGTGACAGATGAATTATACAATATTAATTATAGTACATGAAATCGTGACACTTGAGAGGCATCTATGTGTATAGTACAGACACTAAACAGCTGTCATGACTTGGTTGGCAGGCATGGGAATAGAGCCTAATAGCAGTGACATCTGCACAGAATGTATTAATTGGCTGCAGCACCTTATAACAGACACTCCAGGAATACAGCCATATCAGGATTACACATTTTATTTCTGACTCAACGTTGCTAATGAACACATTCTTTCTATCAATTTCAACAGTGTGTGACATCTAAACACACAGTCATCTACTCATAATATAGGCTACCTCACCCATTTACCTGTAGTTCCTATTGGAGAGAAAAAATGTTCACATTTCATGACTGCTACTGTAATGTTTACTGCTACATACCACTGGATTCGAACCCCAGACTGTGTTTGGCAAAATGTCCCATGTACAGAGCATTTAGCAAACTGCATTACTGAGTCACTTCTGCTTACTGAATGACTAATATTTGGCTAGAGCTCACCTGGAACCAAAATATTACCTGATAGTACTACTACAGTGTTATACTAGACTGCAGTGACAGTGCAACAAACATGCATGAAATACAAGCATAATGCAGATAGTAGGTAAGTTATTTATTTCAGTATCAACAATATTGGTGTACACATTTTATTGTTAGTGGTTTGAAATATCTGTGAAGTCAACAAACAATATCAGCTCATGTAGTGGGCTACCCCACCCATATACCTTTATTACCTGATGTCTGTGGATGGCAGAGCATTGTGTGACCAATATTGGCCTAGAGACAGCCTTGAACAGTTCTATAGGAGTTAACCAATACATTTTATAGGCATTACATTTGCATTCTACAGCTATTACAGTGTTATACTTGACTGCAGCAACCTTACCTTATATCCTCAGTACATACAGCTCTACTGCAATGGTTACAACAAGACAATCCATTTTCCTTGCTGTTATTGGTATTGTTTCATGTTTTTTATTGAACCACAGTTGGTATTATTTATTTATTGCACTACAGCTCTAATTCCACATGTATTGCATTACAGGCTTTATTGTATATACTTTATTGCAGTTAATGCTTTACTCTTTCCTGCTTATTGCACTATATTTAGCATAATACATCCATACTCACCACACTCACTGCGCAACCTCACCAAGCACCTAGCATGCGACTCAACATTGTAAACCCTCTCAACTGTAGCTGTTGGGAGAGAAGCACACCATTATGCATACCAGTTTTGCTGACATTCAGATTTAATTTATTTAAGAGAGCAGAAGACGTACTTACATACTTGTGGGACATTCCCAAACCTTGCTTCTTGGATCCAGGTGTCCAAGGTTCCCCTCTTTCACCTTTTCAGGTCATCATGGTGGTGAAGACACTGCTCACCTGTGTGGGGGATACCAGTAATATTGGTGAGTTCTCTTGTCAACTGGTCCCAGGCCTTTGCCTTACACTCCAAGCCCTGAAAACTGCCCTGCAGCAGCCTATTGTAATGGTGTTTCAGAAGGAGCCCATCCATGATCCTGGACTTCAGAATGCCCCACTTTTGCACCTGAAAGCACACACCTTCTCTTGCATTGCCAGCTGTACATACAGTAGCAGGGCCAGCCTTAGCTGATATGGTGCTCTAGGCGAAGTAGGGCTCCAGCACCCCTAAAGCCCCACCCACACCATACTCATGAAACACCCCTAGCCACTCACACAGGTAGGTCACTCCTCAAAAAAGCCACTCCAGTCATTCACTTCCCAAGAAAGCCAGTCCAGTCATTTCCTTTAATTATTTAAATGCATAGAAGAAAGGATACCTTGTAATGTAGTTTAAACTGCAAGTGAAGGTGGAAATTTCCTTTAATAAATCTGCTTTAATCTGTTTCTCCTTCACACATATTTTACTATAAAAAGTCATGTCCTCAGAAAATAGAAGCCCATATGCCTTGGTTCAGAGGGTTGCTTAGGTTACTCTAAACAGTTTAATTTACTTTGGGGTAGGCGAGCAAGCCTTACAGCTCAGAGAAAGTAGAATAGCAACCTCTCTCCTCCCTGTGTACAGAAGCTTAAGATAGAATAGCACAAACACAGATAGCCATTTGCTAAACAATGCAATCTCGCAATGAAAACAGGCTTAGCATGAACGGTAAAATTCTCTGCCACTGAAACTGCATGAAAACCCATATTTATAGAAAATGCATCTGGTCAGTGGAGGATTAAGTTTACATTTGGGTTTTTTTCAAAACAGACTCCTTGCACACATTTTTAAGGCCATGCATACATGTATTTGTTCTTTGATTCGACTTTCTGATTGCATTAAATTATATTCCTTATGTAATACAGCACTACTTGTTAGAATGTGTTTTAAATTTGTTGTTTTAAGCATTCTTTTAATAAGCAAATAAACAAAATTTATAAACCAATAATGACAAAACTACCCATTTCAAAAATTTCAACCATAAAAGACCCCTCAGACTTCTATCATTACAATCCACCAATATCACTCAATACAAACAATCTCTGCAGAAGAGAAATCATCTGAACAATTCCACATTAAAGAAATTTGTAACTAATGAAGAGATTGCCACTGGCAAACAACTTTACATCTCAATGTTTCATCTACAAATTCAGTACCTGCTGCCCTTGAAGAATTAATTGCCTATATTACATTTAAAAAATTGGTAAACTGGTAATATTGCAACAGGAAATGACTAAAACTGACAAGTTCATAGTTGCTAGGCATCTCATACACAGGACGACATACTTAGGAGTGTAGAATCCTTCTCCGCACTTATAATGCACCAAATAATCAGCAATCAAATGGGCACTGCAATATCAATACTCCATCTACATGGTGTGGGAGCAGAATACATAGCCTTCTGCATTAAAGACAATTATGCTACTAACACTGCTTTCAAATTCTACAACACAGTGATTTGTTTGATAAACAAAATAGTTAGTTTTACACTGAAAATTGACTTAACATGAGAAGCTGTAAACTTTCTTCATTTGAAGCTCAAAATTTCATGAAAATGAACTAAAACTCATAATCCCTTGAAAATGCACTGAATCTCTTAATGCCCTGAAAATACACTGAATTTCAAACTCATTTCTGTCAGCAGTCTCTTAGTTGGTGTAGAGCAGTGGTTCCCAAATGTTTATGGACCTAGACACACTTCTCAAAACAGTAATTTTTCACAACCCACTACTCACGTCAGCATCGTGCATGTCAAGAACTCATGCTCCTCCTTAAAGGAGGAGAAGCTACCACCAGTGAGTATTTTTTCAGGATTTAAAGGGGCCATGTAAACTATTTTCATACTTTAAATTATTAGCATAGCCAGATTATAGACAAATGGGGCCCTAGGCAATGAAATAGATTGTGGCACCCCTGAGTAGCCGCTCTTGTAGCAGTCTCCTCCCCAGCCATCCCAGTGTTCCATTACTTGGCTATTTTTCCCCAGTTACCATGAACACTGTTCAAACCTATAAGCGTGTATACTGTTTTCTTATTTACTTCTGCAATGATTAGAGATATTGAAATAAAATGCACAAACACTGATAGCCATTTGCTAAACAATACAGTCTCAAAACAAAAAGACTTAGCATGAGCAGTAAACTTCTCTGCAAATGAAACTCACATTCATTGAAACAGCATAAAAACCCACATTCAAATAAAATGCACATGACCAGTGGAGAGGGCTATTTTGAAATCATAGGTCCCTTGGACACATTTTTATGGCCATGCATACATGTATGTGTTCTTTGATTCACCTTCCTGATTGTATTAATTTATATTCCTTGTATAACACAGCACCACTTGTTAGTGTGTTTTACATTTATAGTTTTGAACATTTTTCCAGTAAGCAATGGAAGTACCACAAAGTAAATGGTCTGCACACTTCTGCATGAGATGCGACCATTTAAGTTCTCTGTGTGGAAACCCTAGGTATAAGGAGATGCAACACTTCAAAAGAGAGATTAGGGCATGCACAACCACAGAGAGGGCCTGTGAAGGGAGAAGTGCTTGAGGTGGGCAACATTTCACAAAAGTACAAAGGATAATCTAAAAAGCAAGATGCCTGATCCTTTAATGCCACCCTGTTGTCAATAACTACACAGAGACTTCAGACCTCCTCACCAAAGTCCAATTTGGCATCGTCAAAACAATGGTGGGAGTTAGAAATGGATAATTTGAATCCATTAAGGTGACAATCTTTCAAGCTATGTTAGCTTGTTATTAAGTAACCTGTTTGTTAGTTTGTTGCATCTACTTGGATTATGAACAATATCTTAATGGGAGAGATCATCACTGTTTTTTCTGCCCTGGTCATTTGATCTCACTTCTACATTTGATACAGTGAGCCACAACATTCTACATAATCTTTTGGAAACTCATGGGTATTCAGGAACTGATCTGGACTGGGTTGCCTTCTGCCCTTTTGGACATACTCAAAAGGTTGTTTTTGGTACTCATACTTCAGCCATTTACTGAATCAACTCTGGTGTCCCACATGGTACTGTTCTGAGTCCACTGCTGTCTCTGTGTGCATCCTTCTACTATGACAGCCCATCTGGGGAGGAGTTCATACCATGACTGCTATCCTGGTGATACACAGTTTTAACTCTCCTTCCCTCAGGAAAATACATCTGGAGAGCAGCTTACACTATGACTGCTATGCCTGTGATGCATAGTTTAACTCTCCTTCCCTCAGGACAATACGTCTACTGCACAGTCTCTTGACAAAGACTTGAAATACATCTAAAATTAAATGAATCATAATCAACATAAGCTTGACACATCTAAGACAATAGTGAACATTCTTGTTCATAGGGAAAGTGCTAGGTTAGCTGCCCTTGTGGGCCATTTTAAGCCTAGTTAATTTCCATTTCAAAGGTTAAAATCAAACCCTGTACCTTGCGTCTGTGGGATAAACACCTTAAACATTATACCAACCCCCAATCCCTTAATGGTGTCATATATAGTATACAAACACTGTATATTAAACATACAATATCACCACTGCAATTGAAATGAATATTGCATGTAGTCATAATTATGAAGGTAATTAAATTTCTTGTTTTATTGTTAATATAAGGCTGTTCATGTACAGTGCTTGATCTCTGCACGTCTGTGTTTTATGTACAGTTATAGTAGTTAAGCGTTATTATGATAAGATGTATAAATAGCTGTTGTAGAAAATAGACAACAAAAATCAAGTATAGAAGCTCTATAATCAAAGTATATTTTGCAGACTTACAGTCTCTGTGCTACGTCTACTGAGAAATCCAGACTGGAATAATAATGACCACAATACTCTTGTGAAATTGAATCAAGCTATGAACTATCTACCTTCTCAATAACCTTTCCAGGATATGAAAGGGTAGCGATGAGGTGGTAATTATAAATATTATCTAGTCTAAGAGAAGATTACTTCAATGTAGGGGTCACAAAGACCTCTTTCAACAAAGATGCAAACCCCCCACTATTCTAAGATGATTGGATGATTTATTAAATCAAGAGGCACAGCAAATCAAGGTAGACATAAGTCAGTCCTGTTAGGTATAAGTCCAAGCCACTGGTAGCAGATCACATGACTGAGACATCTAAAGCTCACACTTGTTTGCCCTGACTAATTTAATTGCAGCTAACTATGTATCTCCCACTGTATCACATAACACATTTTACTGACAGAAATGCAAATTACACATGAATAAACAAATCACCCTCAATGCACAGAATAAGGATTTTTTTTTAGCATTGGAAGCCACTGCACTTTCATCCACCTTAGTTCTATATGTTAAGATCACACAACTTGGGAAAGACAGAATCATTTAACATAATCCCTGTTCCCCAAGCTTAGTAGTCTTTAGACAACATAATATAAACCAAAGAAGTACATAACTATTTCAAATACCAATGACATAGTCCACATAAAAATGTTAATAGCATTACAACTGTGATAAAGTAAGTCAGCGGCACTAGATGACCAACTACTTACTGGCCTCATAGACTGAACCTGCACTTTTCTCTCTCATAAATAAATGAGCAAAACCACTAGTTTAAATTATGCACACACACACACACACACACACACACACACACACACACACACACACACACACACACACACACACCTACCTTCTCTCTGTTCTGCCACAGCATCAGCAGCACATGCATACAGTGACTCTCTTACAAAGCAACACACACACGTGCACACACTGACTCTCTTGCACAGCAACACAAAGACTGTCTCTTTCAAAGGAACGAACAGCTAGTTTAAATTCCATACACACACCTACTCTCACACAGTAACACACACACACTTTATATCTCACACAAACAGAACAGCGAATTTAAATTCCATACACATACATACATACATACCCACACACATTCTCTTTCAGTTTAAATTACACATTGAGACACACATACACTTACCTTCTTAAGCCAAACAGCCACACGTAGAGACACAGACTTAACTGTTCTCTTGAACTGCTGGGTTAAATTCCATGTGGAACTGCAGAATGCATTTGGATGATGTTGGCATTATGACGCATGCAAGTTTCTCCTTAAAGGAGAAGACTCTCACAACACAATGTAAACATTTTTTTTAAGTTTCCTGGCTAACCTGCAGCTGCAGCTGTAAGTGGGAGGGTGCTCGCCTCCCAACCTCCACCCTCCACACTTTGCCCTCCGCCCTCTGGTTGTAGCGCCAAGAAGAGTGCAAACTTTATATTAATTAAAATAAATAAATAGATAACATGCCCTTTACGAGGCCGGCCTGTATGGTGCCCTAGGCAGTTGTCTAGTTTGTCTATGCCTAAGGTCGGCCATGTACAGTAGATAAGACTCCAAAGAATGATGCAGATTCCCATCTATTGCACTTAATATCTGTTTTTCCACCCTTACATGTCACTGAGCACTATTCAAAAAAAGTGCAGTGTTGCTTAGCATCACATAAACCAACAAAGCAGAGCTGAGCTGTGTGCAAACACTCACAATCATGGTTTTAGCAAACCTGAGCACCGCACAAACATTGCCAGCCATTGCCATGTGTAGGCGGTGCTTAGCAGGCTTTAGCACATTTGAGCAGAGGGCAGCAGAGATCTATTTTAAAACTGTGTTCATAACATGTACAACAAAAATACATAGATGTTGTCTTTCCCATGTATTTGAACTCTGGACCTACTACACATAAAGCCATAACTCTACCCATTTAGCTACATGGACATTACTGAATCTCATATAACTTTACATATGCCACTGAGCTACCTGTTAGCAGTGCTGACACCGTGGCGTGTTGCACAAACACTCTTAAATCAACTTATACACGCTGAAACATATTAGGAAATAAATAATTAACTACATCTGGTTTCTATTTTTAGATGTCTGTCAGGTGTTGGCTGTCTATCTGTGAGCACAGCTTGGCATAGCTGCACTCTGTGGTGTGCCACACAAACATGCATTTTTTTAAAAAAAATATTTAAAATAAAATTAACAAAAATATTATGGGACATCGTAACACTTACACATTCAACAACTGACACTGCACGATATTGCTACAGTGGTGGGGACCATTGCAGGGAGTCTCATACTCATCTGCAGCCACAGGCTGCCACTACACCTCTCCCTACACTGATTCAATATCCGTGTTCCTCGTCTCTCCCTCGGTAGCACGCCATCATTAATATGCATGATGCACTGCCAAGGGGAGACTGTAGCCATGTACACAGATACATTCCGTGTAGACTTCTCACAGTGCCTACACAGATTTTATTAATCCTGGGGAATGTTTTTACCAAGTCAATGGGCCAGATTCAATAGAGCCTACACTAAGTGTACACTAAGTGTACACTGTTCTGATTGAACAGACAATGCAGACATAACACTCACCTTCTTCCTCCTAATTTTAGTTTTCCAACTGATATTCTTGCAGCCATAAATATTCACAGGGATTTATAAAGGTTACCACAAAGTGTAGGCTACATGTACACTTATTGTAATCTTTCTGAGTGACTAGAAAGCAAAACAAATGTGATAATAATTTTATTGAATACATACCATGTACACTTAGTGTAGGCTTTATTGAATCTGGCCCAACATTTTTTTTTTCATTTATTCCACTATCTCTCTTCATTGGCTTATTACACTTTCATAATCATCAAATCTTTATTTCCTTTCTGGGAAATCTATTCCATTTTTTTATCTCAAATCCCTTACACTTCATTTTGTTCAACTGTAGAACAGCCTTTTAACAACTTTTTTGGTCTTTATTACAACCTCACATATCCATGCCTTTTTTTTTTTTTGTTATTGGAACTAAACGATAAATATATGTCATACATAATTGTGATACAACATTTCCTTATAGCTCTTCCCCCATCTCGCCACCCTCATTTCATACATACATGTCTGCACTATTGCATTCATTACTAATACAAAGAGACACACTCTCATTGATCATCCCTAATTTACTACTTTTTTAAGACATTTTTTCCTATCCATCCATTTATCATAACTTGTACCCATGAATGTTCATAACATAGGAACATCAGAACATACCAGGCAAGAGATCACAGGAACCATACGATGACTAGCCATATGGGTCTATGTTAAAAGATCAGTTTCTGAAATAGCCAAATTTCATTTGATCAAACTCATATGATAAACTATTTAAAAAGTCAGACATATCCATGTTTGCTTAAACAGTGAATTGTCCTGAATTGTGGTACAGTTGGGATCAGGAAATATGCCCTTTTCCCCACTGTAGTTTGACTATTTAAGAAGTTGATCATATGACATAGATCCCTAGCCATATAAACCTCCATATACATCTTTAAATAGACAAACTTGAAAGTTCTTACCATCCGTTCCAAGCAATTAATACTGCTCATCTCCCAAATCAAGCAGGGCTGTACATGATAACCTTGGTGTAAATTTGTTTCTATCCATCTAGTTATCAAGGCTAGCCTTAAAGGTAGCCAAAGTAGTACTATGTTTGACCTGCAGTGATAACTTATTTCATAGGCTAGAAATATGTTGAGTCAGGAATATGTCTCTCCAGCAAGTCTTGTTTATTTGTTGGTGCAAATTTAAATCTTTAGAGTGGGTGTTTGTAGAGCCACTGGAATTGCAATGAAATAGAAGGTCAAATAGCACTGGGTCTTTCATAGGTCGAAAAGCCAGATACTTATCATCTCACAGTAGCCCATAGGGTCGAAAAGCCAGATACGTATCATCTCACAGTAGCCTATAGGCTACTGAGTATAAGGAGAGTTGTATTAATCTATCAGGGCAGCCAAAGGATTTAAGACCTTTAATTTTTTTTGATTTGAAATCTTTGGGGCCTTTCCGGTTGAGTGATATGCTTGGATTTGGACAAACCAAAGGGGACACTGTATTCTATAATGGGTTTCTTCAGGGAAGAATACAGTGGTGGGATGACTTCTTTGGATCTTGAAGATATCTCCTTGGAAATTTACTGGACCAAATAGAATGATTTCCTCGCTTTGGTGAAAACATTATGATCAAAATAGAAAAAAAATATCCACGTAAGTTCCTAGATCTGTTTTGACTGTATCTATCTGATGAAGAGTACCATTTATAACATGTGATGTGGGAACAACTTTTCTGTCAAATGCTACTGTGCTACTGTACAGTATTTTTATTTAGTCTGAGACTGTGTTTCAAATACCATGTATGTACATATTCCAACCCTTGCTGGAGCTGTTTTGTATCAGCTGATGAGCAGATAACAATACCCAGTTTGCAGTCATCAGCAAACTTGGTCAAAAATACTTTCTGGGATATTGGATTGACTTAGATGACTGCCAAATAAATGTCAAACAGAAAAGGGAACAGGACTGATCCCTGTGACACCCAACTAGTTAAAAACTTTGTATTCAGACAGAGAACCAACAAATTTCACAATGTGGGATCTGTCTGTTGGATATCCAATTTGCAATTCAGTGGACAGTGTAGGGCTATATATTAAGCTTCTCTAATTTTTCAATAATACCAATATAGGGGATAGTGTAACAGCCTTGGCTAGGTTTAGATAAGCAGTATGTAAAAAATGAATACTGTCCACAGCCCTGTACCTTACTAGGTTCAGGAGACAGGACCCACGCTTTATAAAACCAAACTGATTGGGATCTCGATCAGTTAAGTTGTCTGTGTCTGTATAAATGAGTTCTGCATTCTACATCTTTATATATATAAAACCAGTTAGATTGATGAGTCTATAATTAACTAGGTCTCTTGAGGGCTATCCTTATGTAGGGGAGTCACAGAGGTTGTTCTCTGGGCACCAGGAACAAACCCTGTAGATAGGCTGAAGTCAAACAGTTTCAGATAGTGCATTCTAGGCAGTGGTGAGAATGCATCTTGGTATGTTGGCTGATCCCATGGAAGTATTATTTTTATTTTTGACAAAGATGCAAATAGGAGGGGTAAAATTATCATTACATTTGTCCATGAATATATTATCTATATCCTTGGGGTCAAAACTGGTTATATTATGGATGAGCTCAGTATAGTGTTGGACATTATTCCTTAATTTTCTGTCACAACTGTAGAAATTTTTGCAGTTTCCTTTGGAATCTGTAGTAAACTTAAGCCCATACTCTGCTTTACATTTTCTAATACTGTTTTTAAATTCCTTGCAGGCAATTTTCAATGTAGTCCTGACATAGGGAAATGGGGATTTCTCGTAATTTTTTATGTTCCTTCTTTTGTTGTACAGTTTATCAAGATGGAAGTTCCATCAGATTGAGGGTGAATAGGTACTGATATTTCCATGCAACTGCTCAGGTGCTGCTAAAAGAAGCGAATGCAGCAGCTCTCTCAGCTGAGTCTATTTGTGAGGGATTTTTAGGAATTTTTCACTGGTCTTCTACAAGCTGAAGTAGATTTGCCTTGGAGAAATCCCTAAATATGGTCTCATTTGGTGGTAAAGTGGTACTATTAGACCTGACAGAGAGGATGGCTGATTTCTGGTCAGACTTAACCACAGATGGAGATATGCAAGGTAGGATGTAGGCAGGGGCTTGGCTTGTATGAACCAGGTAAAGGATATTAGAACCTCTAATGGCCAGTTTTACAGTTTGCTCCAATGCATCAGTATTAATGATGTCTAGGAAATGCTGAACATAACTATTTTTGGAGGTGTAAGTATGCCAATCAATGCTTGGGTAATTGAAGTCCCCTAGTAAGACAATATTTGTTTTGATATTTACTACCTCAATGGTGTTGAGGTAATACTTCTTTCACTATAATTAAAATTTCTTTTACCTCTCCTTTCTTTATACCATTTATACCATCTCCTTCTATTTCATCAAATATTTTCTTTGTCTTTTTTGGTATTTTCATGTTTTATAGTTGGTATTCCCTACTGTTATAGGCTTAATTTTTATATCTTTTCTTTAATCCTTTTTCAGGATAAATTTGATCACTCCACCATGTCTTCTTCCATGATACCTTCCTTCATCCATTCATTTAATGCTATATAAAGCCTCTCTTTCATCTTTATTTCCTTATGATACTCATAGTTTATGCCATCCAGTCCTACTACTGATTAATTTTTACCTTCTTTTATTACTTTCTCCATTTCTTCTGTTGTTGTATCCTGTTCTAAAAAAAATCACTTTTTCGTTTTTTTTCACTTTCCATTCTTCTTGCCCATCCATTTCTTCTTTTTCATGCATTGTCTCTATGAAAGTATCTACCATTTCAATAATATCTTCGTGTTTGCATTGTATGCATTATTTGCCATCTAGGATAGCATCCATTATTTCTTCTGTCATTTCTAGTTCTTTTCCTTAATAACGGAAACTTTCTCCTGTTCTCTCACAAAAAAAAACTTTCCTATCTAAAATCATTTTTTACTTTTGTTCTATTCTTTTCATACATTTGTTTTCCCCTCTTTTTATCGCTTTCTTGTTCACTCTCTTAGTCACAATTCTGTAAAATTTCTTTATATTTTATTTTATTTCTTCTTTTAGTCTTCTTTCTAATTCTAAATATGTTTTATAATACTGTTTATATACCATCAACCACTGTATCTAACTTCTACAAAATGGTCTAATTTTCATATGATCTTTCCACAGTGTTTCTCTCTTATCATTGCTACCTCTTTTTTACATTCAGCAGTTAATGTCTTTATCCCTTTTCCCTGTCTTCACCTATTCTAACTTCTACTATGAGTTGAAATTTCTGCCATTTGTATCTCCCAGTTATTTCTTTTATGTCTTCAGAATAAACTATGTCATTAAATTCAGTCTAAAAAACTCCCTATTTTATATGTCCATTCTCTGCTTCTGCTTCAAAATCGACACATTTTATTAACTCCCTTATCATCTCAATATCATGTCCTATTTTTCCTTTTTCTTTCTGTTAAAATCTCCTACCATCATTATTGATACATTTACTACATGTTTTTTAAAGTCTGTTTTCGCTCTGTCGTATTAGTATATGCACAAATCACTATTAATCTTACTAGTTTGTTTCATTCTCATATCACATGTGAATATCCTACTTGCCCCTACTATTGTTACATCTAGAATTCTTAGTACAAAGACTTTCCCAGGGATTCAATAAACTCTGTGTAGGGTTAGCACGAAGGCTACATGGAGTTTACCTGTTAGTGCGATGAGCAGCAGCTGTAATCACATGTGCATGATGCACATCATGTTACGCAGATACAAGCACAGTTTCCTGGCCGGCAACCATGCAAACCAGCATGAACACATCCAGATAGGTAGACAAGTTTACTTAAGAGTGAGATTGTTCTGCCAGATTTTGCAGACAGCCACAATGACTACCAGGGTATAATTTAAGGCAGCAAATACATTTTTAACATATGATAAGAAAGTGTAGTCAGTGCAAAGTACTGTACAGACATGGTTTAGGCATACTGAAATAAAGGTCTTGGTGGTGATTACCAAGGGTACATAGACTGCATTGTAATTGCACTAGTCTGGGGAAGTGTGTGTATTGAAAAGGGCCACACGCATAAATGGTAGGAATGAAGAAAGGTGAAGAGGACAAGTAAACATGGTAATGTACACCCCAATCTGTAGTAAAAACACTAATACATAATACAGCACATACTGCTCTTAACACCTCTTGTGTATATTCATATCATCACACAGTTATTGTATATTATGTAACTGTCACACAAGGTCACACATCAATGGGCATGATTGGTTGTGATAGTCATCCTGACATGATCACTTGAGAGGACATTTATGAAGGATGTATATATAATAGGGGTTATGTGGATATTGTGAAGATGTGCAAAATGAGTTGCTTGAATATGAATGCAATGTCAGCATATGTCTCAACCAATAGGGACACAGAGCAACAGGTTCATGGATAACAGTAGACAGAAGCACACACACTCGTGGACAATATCAGAATAATTCAATCATTAAATATGTAACTCTGAGTTATTACATATGTTCTGCATGAACACACTTGTACAACTCTAATGATATGTCAGTAATCTATAAGGGGAATCAAGGGCATGCTCCGCAAAAATGATCACATTTTGGATGTGTTAAGAGAGACACTGTTGCACCTGTAGTTTAAATTACAAGCAATCCTGGTTAGTTGAGAGGATTGCATGACATATATATCTCACAAGTCACACTTGAAGAATGTAATGCATACCATCAATGTTGTCAATGAGATATGTATTTACTGGGTGCATCACAGGAACATGTATAATCCTGGGTGGTATCAATATTAATTGGGCCACAATTAAATCCCCCATTAACTCTCTAAATATAAACCTGTATATTTTTTCTCAGTTCATTAACTCAACAACTAGACCTTCAAAGGACTTCCATACTAGAAGCACACTTGACTGGATTCTAGTCTCCCACCCTTACTCTACTCGACCCATTAGGTGACCATTTTCCTACCTTTGCTCACCGTCTTCCATCCTCTACTCAACAAACTCATACCTATACCTCTACTTGATGCCTAAAAAACTTTAATCCTAGCGCACTCTCAAATGCACTAAAAAGAACAAACTGGAACTCACTAAATACCCTTTCTCTAGAAAACACTATTTCATGTTTTAACTCAACTTTCCTAACCCTGCTAGACTCCTTTACCCCCCTGAAAACAAAGCACATAAAAAACAACCTCATCCCTTGGTTAGCCAAAAACACATTAGTTACTATGAGGTTTGGAAATGCTACCACAAAAATAAATCTAGCACCACCCTCAATGAATATAAAACACTTCGTAATAAAGTAAAAAAAAAAACTTATTATCTCAGACACAAAGCCTACTTCTCCATACACCAAACCAACCATAACACAAACCCCAAAAAATTTTGGAAAGGAATCTCCTCTCTCCTTAACCCTGGTAAAAAAGAAAACCCCTGCCCCGAGCCAAATGCCTCTGATCTTGCCTCCCAACTTAACTGTTTCTTTATTAATTCTATAGCTAAATTAACATTATTCTTCACCAACACTTCAACTTCCCCACCCCTACCCACACATAGCCCTCCCTTCCCTAGCACCTCCAGCTCCCAATCCCCTCCCTTCTCCTTGAACCCCATCCCTATATGTATCATAAAAAAAATTCTTCTGAAATTGAAACCTGGCTCCAATGCTCCTGATGAAATACCCTCCTGCTTCCTAAAACTAACTGCAGAAGCTATTGCTCTTCCCATCAGCATTTTAATGAATTGGTCTATTTCAGAATGCCATGTTCCCTAGCTCTGGAAAAAGGCCTTTATTATTCCACTTCACAAAGGGGGCAACAAAAGGACATCCCTAAGTTTCCACCTATTGCTGTCTTATCCCCCATTCATAAAACTTTATGAAAAATGTGTACATCTACAACATTTACCCTATCTTATAAATAATCATCTTCACCACACCACAGCACAAGCACAGTTCTCCTCTCATTCCTAGAAACTGTTAACAAGGCCTGTGACTCTGGCCATATCATGTCCACTCTTCTCCTAGACTTCTCTAAGGCATTTGATACCATCTCTCACAACCTCTTTCTCACTAAACTTTCCAAATTAAATCAATCCCACTCATCAATTAGCTGGTTCACCAGTTATCTCTCAAACAGGCAACAAGCAGTCAGATGGAAAAAAGCCACTTCCCCTTTCCTTAATAACCTCACAGGTGTCTCTCAAGGTTCAATCCTAGTTCCCCTTCTGTTCGATATATTCATCAACTTCTACCAAGCCATCCCTAATGCCAAATTCATCCAATACGCCGACGACGCAACAATAATTTCCATTTCCACCTTAACTAAATTAACCCAACATGCCTTCTCTTCCACTGAACAATGGATGCTAGACAACCATCTAGCATTAAATGCAAATAAAACCAAACTTATATTTACTCCTACCAAAACCACTACCCTAGATAAAACTTCAGTCTCAATAACCAGTCAAAACAATATGCTTCTCGAAATAGTTCCTAATGCTAAACTGCTAGGATTCCTCATTGATGATCAGCTAAAGTTTGATAACCATCTACAAATAATTATCAAAAAGCACATAAGAAAATTGGCATGCTTTATTTCCACAATCATTATATCTCCCCCTCCACCAGAGTCATACTTGCTAATGAATACCTTATCCCATCCCTCCTCTAGCCTTATTAACCTGCAATCCTCCCTCAAAACAAAACTCTCCTCTTGCTACAATAAAATATCAAAATTTGCAACAGGCCTCAGTTCCACTTCCCTCCATTGTATTGCCCTTCATCAACTGAAGTGGATCAAGCTACCCAATTATCTGACCTACATTCAACTAATCCAAGCACATAAAGTTATTTTCAGCCCATCCCTCTGTCCCTCCCTTTCCACCACCTTTAAAATGCATCAACCTGATAGAATTCTCAGATCTAATTCCCAAAATCTAATTGAACTACATAAACCTGTCCAGCCTCCAGGCAAACAACTAATGTCTTTCTCTCTAGCATGCCACTGGAATTCTGTCCCCCTTCTTATCTGTACCACTAGCAGCCTCTCTTCATTCAAAACCTTACTCCGCTCACACCTAACTTCACAATGGGAATGCTCCTGCACCCATCCTACATAATCTTCCCACACTTCAGCTAGTCTCTTGAACCTAAAATATTTGTAAATAGCTTCCTATACTTTCACATTTCTAAAAAAAATGTAGGAATTAGCATATATTTTAAGAACTGTAGGAATCAGGACTTAAGTAATAAACTGCAGGAATTAGCATAACTCTGAAGACCTTAATTGATCTGTTGTTTCTAATATCAATTTTACTCAATGTGTTTACTTAATTTGTGTACTCTGTATTTCTTACAATTCACTCCTGAGTTGTAATCTGTAATTTATAATGTTTTTCCTGGAGCTTTTCTCCCCAGGACGTCATTGAAAATGGGTTCCTTGGGGCCCAATGGACTATCCTGGCAAACAAACTGCAAATAAATAAATAAATAAATAAATAAATAAATATATCACACATGCATCTCTTAATGGTTATGCATCACAAAAAATATTTATGCATGGCCAATAAGATGTGTGGGAGCTCATTGTGGTAAAAGTCATATACTTGAGTAAATCACCCGTGGGAGATGTGTGGTGAGCTACATACAAAAGGGGTCACTGTACTCAATTATTAGTGAATGGCTGAGAACAATGGGACTATAATTTCCTTTGATGTGGATGGCCTGCCCATAGTCAAGATATGTGCTACATATTGCTCAGGATATGTGCTACATGTACGGGATTTGTCACCACTGTGGGCACATGCTGGTGGAAGTTTCACTTACTATCTACCTGAGCACCCAGGTCACATACCACTTAGTCTACTCATAGGTATGTGCTGTCTATATTGTAATTAGCTTGTGAATTTGCTTTTGTAAAGGAACTAATCATGATTTTTGTTCATCTACTGTGTCTCACTGAATCTGTAACAATCCTTTGTGTGTGTTAATAGTTTCTGCAGTATATTTATTTATTTTATTTATTTCCAGTTTGATGACCACTGCGGTGGTGGTGCTGCGGTAGCATTGTCACCTCACAGTAAGACGTTGTCCTGTTTGATTCTCAGCTAAAGTGTCTTCTGTGTGGAGACATGCATGAATGGGCGTACCTTAGTTGAAGGCTTTACATTAGGGCTGGCAACTCGGTACATAAAAATCTGCTGCCAATCATTAGCGGACCGGAGTTCCACTGTGGCGACCCCTAACCGGGAAAAGCCAAAAGATACAACAACATTTCCAGTTTGATGACCGGGGATGTCCACTGGGTTCACAGAGCCTGTTTTCAGTGAAGGCCCAGGGAGAAAAGCTCCATGTTACAAAGTTTAGATACAGATACAATATAGAAAAGAACAATTTACAAGTATGTTTCATGTGTAATTTCTTAGGTGCATGTTACCTTTATATACAGACACAATATTATTAATGAACAATTTACAGTTACATTTCATGTTAGAGAGCAGGTGTAAATTCTTAGGTACATGATACAAATTTGATATTTACAATATGTACATATGTGTGGTAGCCTGTAGATCATAGCTAGAGAGGCTAGTAATCATAGCTGGAGAGGGGTTTAGAGGTGGAGAGAGAATTATAGGACTAGGTGGGGAGAATGCAGTTGCATTTTCTGTTAGAGTAAAGGTAGGAATATAACTGAGATTTAAAGTTTTCAAAGTTTGCACAGGTCCTTAGAGATGAAGGAAGAGAATTCCATTTTTTTTTTGCTAGGAAAAGGATAGCAGGAGTTGACCAGCAGGGCGATTGGGTTTTCGGACACAGATTAGGTTTTGGTGAGTAGATCTGAGAGTTCTTGGAGGGGTGTAAGGGAGAAGGATGTTGCATAGAGCAGGGCACTTAGAGGGTTGAAATATTAGTTTGTGGGCTGTGGTAATCTGAAGCTAGTCTAGATGGTTGGAGAGTTCAAGCCAGTGTAACAAATTATGGGCAATACAGTGATGAGAGGAGTATTTGAGTTTGGTGACAAATTTAGAAATCTTATTATAATAGACTTCCAATTTTGAAGTGAGTGTGGCAGATAAGTTAGTTAATAGAGGAGTGCCATACATTAGTGAGGGGAGTAGATAGGTAGTGGCAAGTGTTTTTCTGGTGGAAGGAGAGAGAAATTGGACGTTCCTGTATAGCATACCAAGTTTTATATGGGTTTTCTTAATGTTTTGCTGGATATGAGTGTCAAATTTCAGATGTTCATCAATAGTCACCCCAAGTAGTTTGGCAAAGGGAACAACATCTATAGTGGAGTTGTTTTGGCTAGTGATTTGGAATGAGTTTTTATCAAGAGGGGAAGCTTTTGAGGGAGAGAATAATAGTATTTTGGATTTATTGGCATTTAGTGAGAGGTGATTCAGAAGCATCCAATTTTCAGTGGTGTAGAAAGCAGCTTGGGTCAGTGTCTGAAGCTCTGGGAGGTTGGTGGCACTGCAGATTAATGTGGAATCATTTGCATATTGTACAATTTTGGTATTGGGTATGGCTTTGTGGAAATTGTTAATAAAGATGTTAAACAGCATTGGACCGAGTATGGATCCCTGGGGAACCCCAGTGGGGGTGGGAAGGAAGGTTGAGGTGCCTGTCCCCCATTTTACAGCTTGAGATCTATTGGACAGGTAGCTAGAAAACCAGGATAAGGTATTCTGGAAGAGATTAAGGTCAGAGAGATGGTTTAGGAGATGGGTGTGGGAGATGGTATCGAATGCCTTGGACAGATCTAGATGAACAGTAGAAACTATTTTTCCAGAGTCCCGAGCAAGATTTATTGTCTCTAGGAAGAAGAGAAGTGCAGTGGTAGTACTATGGCCTGGATGAAAGCTGTGTTGGGTTGGAGTGATTAGCTGGTTATTGGCTAAGAATGGCATGAGCTGAATGTGAATGCATTTTTCTAGTAGTTTGGAAATTGGGGAGAGGATGGCTATGGGGCGGAAGTTGGAGATATTGTTTTTGCCTCCTTTATGGAGAGGTAGAATGAAGGCAGTGCACCATAGTTTGGGAACATAACATTCTAGCATGGATCTATTGATCAGGATGGTAATGGGAAGAGCTATACCATCTGCAGCTATTTTTAGGAAGGAGGATGGGATATTGTCAGGGGCATTGGAGCAAGGTTTTAATTTGGAGAGTAATTTTTTTATATAGGATGTTGAGATGGGTTTAAGATTGAATATAGGTGGAGGGTTGGGGGTGGAGGGTATTGTAGGCGGTGGTGACGAAAGAGTGGATTTAAGGGAGGGGTTATTGTTAGAGAAGGTTTTGTTCAGTTCAGCTATGGAGTTAGTGAAGAAGGAGCTGAATAGAGAGGCTATTTCAGAGTCAGATTTGCTGGTGTCAGGGTAGGGGTTGCTTTTGATACCTGGGTTGAGAAGAGAATTAATGGAGTTCCAGAATTGTTTTGGGCTTTTAGATTGGTTAAATTGGAGTTTAATATAGTAGGACTTTTTGTCTCTGATGATTTGCTTTTTAGCAAGGTTGCAGAGTTGTTTATATTTAAGAAAAGTTTCGGGCTGCTTGTTTTGATGGTATGTTTTCCAGGATTTGTCTCTTTGTATCATAAGTTTTTTGGTATCTTTGGTTAGCCAAGGGGCGGATTTGGTTTTTACTCTTTTTGTTCTTGGTGGCACTAGGGAGTTGAGGATGTTTAAGAAGGAGGAGTTGAAAAATTCTATGGCATTATCTGGTGGAAGGGTTTTTAGTGGGTTCCAATTTGTTTGTTCCAGGGAGTTAGAGAGGATAGTTGGGTCAAAGTTTGTGAGGTTACGTGTGTGGATGACTTGGTGTAGCTGAGGAGAGGAGTGCGTAGCTCGGTAGATAAATGCTGGCAAGTGGTCTCCTATATGGTCAGGTTTGTTTTATTGGGCCTGGTGATGGAGTTAGTAATTTGTGTATAGTTAAATAGATTGATGGATATGGTGGGATTGGGGTTATGGATTTTATTCCAGTCGATGTTAACGTCTCCAAGTATATAGGTCTCCTGCTTAATATTGGTTGAGGTCCAGAGGAGTATGTCCTCCAGAGTAGTGGTGTTACTAGGGGGGATATAGAGAGCAATGATACAAATGCTTTTGTGGTTATTTACTTTTAGCAGGCCTGTTACTAGTTCTGCATTATTGAATGTGGGGATAGGATTAGGATATGGAATGATGGATAGTAGGTTAGAGTATATTAAGGCTGCCCCACCACTTTTTCTGTTTGGGCGGTCATGTCTAAGTGATTGGAATCCAGGAGGAAGGATTTCAGAGTCAATAATGTGAGGTTTTTGCCATTGTTTCTGAAATGGCTACAATGTTGGGTTGGTTGTAGTTCAACCAGGCATGGAAGTGGGTTACTTTATTTCTTAAACTTTGTGCATTAATGGTGAAGAATTTGCAGTATTTATGGTTAGCTTTATAGTTTGAGGTGGGGAGATTAGCAGTACAGATAGTGTTTGGTCCAGGATTTGGATGTATGTCTCCAGCTAAGCAGAGGTAGTTGAGGAAGGGTAGTAGTATTTTTGATTTGGTGTTTAGTAATTGTGGGAAATAAAGTATTAGCTTAGGAGTGTAGTACTTAGTTGAGGGGGGAAATAATTTTATTTTGAAGTAGTAGAGTGGGCTGGGTTGACCTAGTGAAGCGGATATGTTGTGGAAGTGTGTTTTTCAGTGATATGAAAGGAGGTTGGGAGTGGGGGGATAGGATAGAAAGGGTGGGTGGAGTAGGTTGTGGGAGTAGGAGATAGTGAGATATAAAGGGAGTAAGACTAAAATGCAGATAGTTGGGGTGAAAATGGTTTGAGGTAGGAGTCCAGGCATGGTGGAAAAGTGTAAAGATGTTGCAGTGGGAGATGAATTGGGGAGTTAGGTGGGAGAGGAGGAGTGACTGAGACAGGCAGGTGGAGGGAAAAGGGGGTGGGTCTGTAGAGGAGGTGATTGGTTGATAGAGAGAAAAGGGGAGTGGGGCTGTGGAGGAGGTGATTGGTTGATAGAGAGAGTGATTGGTTTAGGGTTTCAATAAAGGTAGGGTTACTGGGGGTGGGTTGGAATTGGGGGCAAGGTAGGGGAGCGGAGTGAGCCCATAGGGCAAATGGAGCGGAAAGAGCTAAAGAGAAGGTGGCTGGCTGAAACCAATCAGCTAGCTGAAGCAGAAAAGTGTGCTTTGTGAATGAAGTACAGGGACAGCAGGGGAAAATGGGGCTGAGGGGAGTAAGGTGGTGAAATACAGCTCAAGTCAAGTCAAAGCAGGCCAGTGGGGCAAGTATGAATGGGAGTGGGGGATAGCTTGCGAGAGAAGAAAAATAGATTTAGGAGAACTTAAATCAGTAAGTGGGAGAGCAGTGCCACCTAGTGGTAAAATATATATATGAGGGAGCATAGGAGGTAAGGACCGCTTTAGGCTGCTTGGCATGTGCGGGGTAAAGTACAGGCACCATGGTGGTGAGCACTAGTAAAAGATTACAGTACATACACTTTATATTTTATCCTGATGGGGCTATAGTTTGGAAGATCCTTAGAAGGTTGTGGTAGTGTCTCGTAATAGATGTCCTTTAGGTGTTATTTCCTGGACCATAGTGGGAAGGGTTGATTACATGTGCAGCTGTAGGGAGAAGAGCAGAAAAAAACAGGTAAACAAGAACTTACAGAGCAAGCTGAGGAAATGCAGTTAAGGAGTCAGCAGCAAGGAAGAAAACAGTTTGAAAATGGGGCATGGAGTCCCATTAGGTAATATCACCTCCTGCAGAGGTCTAATTGGTGGGATGGGGGTTATGAGAGTTTACAGCACTCTATGTAGGTGTGGCTAGAGCCAAGCCCAGAGTCAAGCACAGCCACTACAAACTCTAACAGAATAGGGCTATGTACTATTCATTGTAAGAATAATAGGTTTTGCTGTGTAGTACTATCATGTAAGAAATAACTTAAAACAGTCTAGGTAAGAAATATCTTAACACAGGCTAGAGTCCAGCATGTAATAGACATAAGTCTGTTGAAACTAACAGGCAGTCTATTAAGAAATGGGAGAAATAGGGGGGTCCTTGCTGCCAAGCTACTTTACAGCATTCCAACTTGCTAGAGAGTACAGTAGATAATGCCTTAAATAAGTATATTGTAAAATGTAAAAACTAAGTAAACATACTTTGCAGATAAGGAGATACTGCAAGGTAAGAAAACAGAGTTGTGTAGTGAGCAAGTTCCGTTGCAACCGTTTAATGCAGTGTGCAGGACTTTTAACAGTACGCTGTCAGTATGGAGATGCAAAAGATAGACTTGACTGATAGCTGGGTAAAGAAAAAATAAATAAAAATTTATATCAATTATGGGGTTTAGCACACAAAAGATAGATGGAGGTATTTTAGAGAGGACAGAAAGAGGAACTCAAACAATATAAACACAAACTGTTAAGACTACCACATCTGCACTCACTCTAGTACAGTAGTACAAATGCAATGCTACACAACAATTAGCTTTCTTGTCTGTTAGCTTCTTCTCTATCAATAGCATTCTTGGATTAAATGATTATCCACACTTTGCAGTCATCCACAAATCAGGTTAGATAAAGGATGTGTAAGTTTTGACTTATGAGACTTAAATACTGAAAAGAAAAGAGCCTAGTTAGAACCCTGAGTTATGGACCTGGACACTGGAGTCTACTAGAGATGACTTCACCACCATTATTTGTCCTGTACGTGATCCATTTGTCTACCCACTTGGTGACATAGGTATTTATGCCCACTTCAGACAGTTTGTCTGTAATACCTGAGTGTGAATTTGTGTCAAATGTCTTGGTCAGGTAAAGTTATGTGGGATGACAGTCTTTTCATCATGCATGCATGCCCTTGATTTCCTTTCTGAAAATGTCAGACAGATTTAACAGGTATGATGCAGCCTTAACAAATCAAACATGGGTTTGGTACACATTCAGGAGATTACTTGGGTCTTTTTTGATAATATCCATGATGAGTCATTGGTCTGCCTCAAAGATGAAGAGTGTCAGGATTATGTGTCTATATATTCCTGTATCAGGTGATGGTACTCCCTTGTTCATATGGATGACTGTTGCTGTACCCCCTTCTGCAAGAACATATGCTATCTGGAGGCTGTGTTTAAGTATGGATTCAACTTTGTCTGCTAGGTCAGGTTTTAAGTCACAGTACTGGCAACATAAGATGTTGTAAGGACCCATTGATTCTGTGTTTTTAGCCTTAGAGAAGGCACAGATGAGCTACTCTCCTGAGAAAATAAACTGAGTAATGTTTGCATGTATACTTTGGTTGATGGCCAGTGGCAACAAGGGGGTGAAATTTGAGACAAACTGTCAGCTAGCAGGTTGTCTATTTTCTCCAGTTGATTATGGCTGCTGACATCCACAAACAGCTCTGTGCTTAGATGTGCAGTCCCCTTAACATTTCACATGTATTTAAATAAATGATTTGTGACAACACCTTCAAATACAACCCTGGTTATGCATCATATGCCACACAGTGGTACTGTTCACACAGTCATACAACTGTACCAATGTCACATAATTACATCAATTGCACAACATATCCCTGCATGTTCTTCAATGAAAAGCTGTGTTTGAGTGGTCTGATACCATATAAGGACACATAACAAATGAGTTGGTTGTGATTCATACAAAACATTTACTGACACAAATGCTGATAGTCACACAATGGTGCTGGTGACCACCTCAATAATCCTTGGAAAAAGCAACACAATTATGCATACAATTAATTCCATAAGGTTGCAATTGAATCAAAACATGTGATATTTTTATGTATATCACAGCATTACAACATGTGGATGAAACAAGATGATAAGTAGACACATGCATACCTGCGTCATACTGCAGGTGTCACTGTGATGGTTGAATAAGAACTGCTTGGGATGTTGATTTGCTCCACTGCAAAAATAGATGCCTTCCTAAGCCAACGATATACATAATATCATCCCATGTCAACAGTTCTCAAGAAACATATTACTACAGCTGTTATGGAAGGAACATGTAATAAAATGGCAGCAGTGGCCATCAGTACATTACCTCATATCACAGCTTGTAATACCCTCTTGTATGCCTACTGTATATACAGAACATAGCACATGTCGATGACAGAAATATTGTCATGAGAAATGTTCATATGGTCATAGGACATCACTGAGCTAATGGCCAATATCACATAAAATCTTAGACATTACTATAACATTTAAACCAAACTCCATATATCTATATGCCAGAGGATAATAAGGCTATATGCATATGTGTGTATTTATTTAATTGCATTACATAGTGCCTCTCCATGTGTGACATACACCAGCCCATGACAGACTTAGCAATCACCATCCAATTTCCTGGAGATGGCTTACAGAGGATCATGGAAGGACTCTGCTTCATGATGTGTGTATGTATCTTTGAAATGAGAACATCCTCCATTCCTCTGCAAGAAGGATTTCATGTGGCCAGAAGGAAAAGGGGGTGTTGGATGCATGATGTTATGTTAAATGTTCTCTTAACTGGCATTGAAATGAAAATCAATTCAAAAGATCATACAATGATCATAATGCACCACCAACCACACACTCAGCAGTAGACTGTCTCTGATTTGAACATTACACCAGTGTAGGTATAGAAGCTGAATTCCATACAATGTAACAGCAGAACCACCACGTATGTCTGATTTTAATTGTGTCACATTGCACTTTATGAAGTATGATAGCATCACTGTATGCTGAGAAAAACATGTTGAGAGGAGTATCTGACATGGATGTGAAGTTGTAGCTCAGTGTAAAATTGTCTCAAAAACATTATTCGAATGTATACATACTCAAGTTGCCTGCTGTCAGATTAGAACTCCTAAATATCTATTTACAGAAGCTGGAGAACAGGGTATTTAATGTTACTTCCACAGCACAATTTTGACTTGAATAATGTCAGAGTGTACTTTATACAGGATGACATCATCATGTATGTTACAAGAAGATGTTCAGAGGATTGTGTGACACAGCTGTAGACTCACATGCCACTCTAAAATTGTTAACATACTTATTTTTGAATGAAGGCACACCCACTAGTTGACTGTAGTGATACTAGAACCCCTACCTAACTATCTATAGAACACAGTACATTTTAATGCAAGCACCACAGCACAAGCCTGGCTTTTATTCTGTCATACAACATTTTACAGCTGATGACATAAGCAGTGTCTGGTGGGAAGAAAATGATAGTAGGAGTGTCTCATGCTGCTCTAAAATGGTCTCTTGAATGTGAACTAACTGAACACCTACTCATTCACAAATTGACTGCAATGAAACTAGAATCCCTGCCTAAATATTTAAAGAAAACAGTACTTAACACAACCACCACAGCACAAGTCAGACTTTTTAAATGTTGGACAACACTTTATAAACGATGACATCAGCCATGTCTGGTTGGAAGAAGATGGTAGTAGGAATATCTACATGCTGTTCTAAAATGGGTTCTTGAATGTGAAGTAACTAAATACCAACAAACACAGACTGGAACCCCTTTAACTATCTAAAGTACACATACTTAACACAAGCTCCACATCACAAGTTTGGCTTTTGGAGTGTCAGAAACTTTATAGCTGACAACACCAGGAGTGTATGTTTGTGAGATGTTAGGAGGCCTACATGAAATGGCTTCATAGGCATGTATGACTGTCAAAATATTTATTCGCCATGGGATTTGGTTGCTGACAATAGGATACAGACTCATACTCTTATAACTACATGCACATACCAACTGACTACAATGAAATTAGAACCCATACATAACTGGTTACACCAGGTAGAAAACTCAATGCTTAACACAAGCACCACAGCAGAAGTCTGAGTTTTACACTGCTCCTGGACAATTTATATTGGATGACATTATCACTGGAAGTTTGAGAGAAGATGTTGGGAGGTCTCTATGAAATGGATAGGTAGACATGTATGACTGTCAAAACATTTGTTTTCCATTGGACTAGATTGCTGACAGTAGGACACAGACTTATGCTCTTCTGACTACTACACACACATACATAACAATTGACTACAGTGAGATTAAAATCCCTACCTAACTAGTTAAACAAGATAGAGAACTTAGTACTTAACACAAGAACCATGGCACAAATCTTACTTTCATACTGCTGCCAGACAATTTATGGTACACAGTATCATCACTGTATGTTGGGAGGCCCATATGAAATAACTGGGTAGGCATGTATGTCTGTCAAAATATTAGTTCTGCATGGGTCTGGATTGATGATAGTAGGATACAGACTGATGTCTATCTGACTATGCAAACACATTTGCACATCCATGGAGACACACACATAATGTGGCTGCTGTGGTTAGTTAACCCATATGTAAGTATATTGCTTCCATCCAATGAATACAGTAGTTAATGATTGCACCATCCCTGAAGTATGGTTTTGCCTTGTAATACTGGTCTTTATAGATGATGTTGTCATCGTTTTATGATGTGGGTAACATATCCTGTTGTAAGAGTTGTGTGCAAAGTGTGGATTTATATTTTCTGTTGTTTTTCCAATGCGCAAGTACACTCTAAAAGACAGCTTCTCAAACTAGATGCAGCAAGCTGTCAGGAATGCATGTAGTAGAAATGAGACATATGCAGCTTTTTCTTAGTATGTTATGTATATTTCACACTTCTTGTCACACAGAGACACACACATGTTTTGTGATCAGCATGGATGCAACTGTGTATGTTATATGTTCATATTTGTGATGAATTGATGTCCACATTGATAGATATATAAGACAATCTGAATGTCTGTTGTCAATATAAAGCTTTAGATGATGTAACAATAGACTTGCACTATTTATTTTTGTAGTGTAGTTGACATCTGGGGACTAGTCCTGACATACCTATTTTCAAGAGCATGGGTGCAGGGCACACATGAGTCTATCCCAGTAAATATGTCTGCATTCAGTAACACGTGCCTTCCCTTTGGTTGTGCTTTTACATGGATTATTATAGGATGAAGAGCAACTGGACAGTAAGCATACTAATTCTTGCTCTTTCCATAGTGCACCCATGAGCAACTGGTTTGTGCGATCGATGGCAAAGTGATTGCGCATGTGAAATACATATTTAATGAATACTACTTGAACTTCAGAAGTACTTATCTATATAGCTTTCAGATACCATGGTGTTCATAATGTAGTTTATATTGTGAATGTTGTGTCATACATTTTATGACATTAAGGGCTATTAGTACTGCTTCCCCCATTTGCACAGAGTTAAGTGAAGAGCAAATGCAGGTTTCTGCTTCAGTGAGAAATTGATTTGCCTTCCTCCACACAAAGACACTAAGAAGAGAGGTATGGCAGTCAGCAATTTGGACAGGACTATGTGTAAGAAAAACAGCCGCTGCCTAACTGTTTCTGTGGCAGCACGTGTAACACCACTGAGCTCTTATTTTGAGCAGAAATGATACAGGGTTCGATTCCAGCTCAATCTAATTTTTTTTTTTTTACATATGTATTCAGGATGGCATTGCAAATGTGAAAGGGAATGACTAGAGAGAAGAACTGTATAAAAACAAACACTACTCAATTGATTTATGTCAACAGTACACATATGGATTTGTATGTTTATAAATTCCTCAGTCTAAAAGAATATTATAGGAAATAGTTAAAATTAGTGCATGCATTCTGCTTTAACTGTGTGCTTCCTTAGCACCATGAGTTTAAGCAGAGTTGCATGGAGGGAACCACAATATGCCACAGTACGTGAAGAGCCATTCATGGTGACTTGGCATTGGTGTGTGATGCCAAACTCCACACAAACACAGAGAAATAAAATGAAGGACTTTATTAGGGATTTATTATTTATGTATGTGGTGTGTGATTCTATTTTTTGACCAGATTAAAGGTATGAAAATAGGCTAGATAAGAAATTAGTGAAATGGGGGCAAGCAGTGAACAGAACAAAGGGGAAGCAATATAGGAATGTGCAAGAGGGAAATAGGAAAGAACCATAGTCATCCACTTCTTCAACTGTGTAAAATGAACATGGATAGAATATTGGATGAATTTGGATTGTCATCACAACAAAGATAGGTGACAACACAATCTTGTTGCATAGCCATTTGGACCGAATCAAGTATGTTCAGAAGACACATGTGCAAAGTGTGGAACTATGTATGAGACAATATTTTTTTGCAGAACAGGTGCCCATTTAGAGAGGAATGTTGAGTAAGGGACATAGGTATGCCAGGGTCAGGTAGGTGAAGAGGCAGTTTCAAATAAACAAGAAAAACAAGAAAGAGACAGGGATTGTGAGGGACACAAAAGGTTGGGGGACACCATGATTGGGGATAGGGAGGATACATCACATGCCCATGCCCGCCAAGCATGAGGACAGTGAGAATCTAGTCCTTAATCCCAGAACTGTCATCACCATACACTTCAGCTGTTGGAGTGTTTGATGTTTTTTTTCCCTGCACTCCAGCGAGCATCTTCTCCATCTGGGTGAGGCTTTCACCAATGGTACTTTCCACGACCTTGTGCATCATACCTGTCATTTCCTGGCAGGTGACAAATTCACCACCTCCACCAATAGTCCAGGAGTTTACCAGTGCACCAGCTACCATGATAATGCTACCTGATTTTGAGGGTACAGGTAGTGCAGAGGCAGTACAAACAGGTTGGGTCCCAGATGTGCTGGGTGTCAGTGCAGCAGCCGTTGAAGGGGTGGCAGGCTGAGCTGTACTGGTTGGTCTACCTCCCTCTGCTGGAAATCATTTTGTCAGTTGTCAGAAATGGATGTGTGACCACACACATATAAAAATAAAAAAGAGAGATAAGGGGTGGGCTAAGAGACAAAAAGAAAAATATACTTAGAACCATCAAATGATACATACAATAAATTACTACTATATTAAATATAATTTTACTTTTACATTAATTATATGCTTTAAAAATTACAAAATAGGACTGATAATTGTTCCAAGTAATCCTTGCAGTATGCATATATTTCCCATATGCTTTATAAAATAATGCAGATTAAGTTACCAGTAAAAAATGTCTGCCAATTTTGTTGTAATGAATTTATTTTAGCATGTATTTGTTACTTGGAAAATTTGAACCCATAACATCTGAATACATTATTACAGTTGATTCCAACAATTCGTTTGAGCTACAGAACAAGGCATGCATGCTTCATTTAACAGCTAAGATATGCATGCTTAATTTGCTATTTTACAATTACTGGCCATTAAATTCAAAAACAAGCACTATTATTGGTCATCCCAACCAGCGTATCCATTGTAAATTGAGCACATACCTACAGAAAAAGCTATTATTTTTCAGTTTTCTTGAGCTAAGATGATGAAAGATATGAAATTCAGAATCTCGACAGTTTACAGGTAGAAGAGAGACAGAACAGAAATAAATGAAATCAGGTACATTTCTTTAGTTTTGCATAACATCCTGATTTTCCTTGTTATTTATGTCTTGTCTTTCTTTTACAGCTAAACTGGCTGGATTGCAGGTTTGCAAACTTTATTTTTCTTTAAAAAAACAAGTGGAAACAGAATGCATGTCTGTAAATGTTTGTTTCTGACACATTTCCATAATATTTTGTATTGCCAATTCATTTCATAATAAACTGGATGGAAATATACTTCAAAAGCACTGATTAAAAAAAAGTTCTCTCTATCTAGACTTCCAGTTCCCACAGTGACAACAATAAGTTTAACAGGGTCCAAATTGGAAAAATAAGTTAAAAAGCCACTTACCTAATAAAATATCAGCCTGATACAATTAAAAACCACAGCACATAGATGTGGTGCTCCTCAATTTTTTTTATTTAAAAATTAAATTTAATTAAAAACAAAAAAAGCAACAGAGATCATCTTCTCTTCATTGTTTCTATGGGCAGCACTGATGTACTGAATAAGTGTGGGAACAAAAGTTCCATACACATGCACAGTACATCAAGAAAGCCCCAGGATACCAGGAAGAAAAGTAAGTAACTTTTTTCTTAAATAATGTCATTGTATAGAAGCAATAACCCATGACTGAATGTGGGTAATGCCTGATTTACCCACACCCAACCGTGGGTTATTGCTGTAATAATGTATAGAAGAACAATACTTTTCATACAATAATAATTATTTTGTGCTACATACATACTCTTGATTCTCTTAGCATTTCTAAATGTTGAACATGGACTTTTCTGCTCATTGCAATCTCCTGAGCAGCAGTAAAATAGATGAGAGAAAAAGAGAAGAGCATTATGCATACCAGTCTGGACTATCTCCAGCTCTGAGTATAATTTAAAGTATCCTTATCTGTATACTTACACAAATGTGGGATGTCAGCAGTCTTAAACTCATCCAGCTGCTGTTGAGTTTTACCTGCTTGCACCTTTTCAGGTCATTGAAGTGGTGCCTACATTGATCTCCAGAGCGTGGAATGCCAGTTGCACTGAAGACAGACATGGCAAGACTTTTCCAAGCCTCTGATTTATATTGAGACCCTATTTAGTCCCCCTACAGTAGCCTATGGCTGTGGCACTTTAAAAGAAGTCCAGTGAAAATTCTGGACTCCTCTACACCCCATGTTTGAACCCTAAATCGGGCACCTTCCTTTCTTGCTCCTGTCATGTCCACACAGTTCATACAGCAACAATTAAAGTATTTTCACATTTAACGGTCAGAGCGCAAACCCGCACAATGATGCCAACCTCATTTGCATGATGTTAAGTGAAGAGCAACATTGCCAAACAGAAAGGAAGGCAATTTATGAATTAGGAAGGGTAATGTGACAGTTGGTATTAGTTTATGGGGTGGATCCTGCTGTATCTGTTAGATGAGTTAACCTTTCAGACATGTATGGGGGTATATAAACTTTATGACCTGACATATTTTTTGGGTGACTTTACATACTAATAAAAGTAATTTGTACAATGTGGGATCCAAACATATGAAAAATAGACAACACATAATCTTCCAGATAAGTGTTTTACCTCCTTGCCACAGAAAAAAATATTTCTCAGAAATGCTCATTAATTATATAAACAGATTTAAGAGTGAGTGGTTAACCATGTTATGTGTGTGACATGACAATGTCCTAGTTTATACATTTGTGTGCATATGACTATCATTGAAGTAGAAAGTCCATCCCAGGGCAGAAAAGACACTTTTAAGTACAGTAGCATAACTGTCAGACTACCCTCAGTCACACATATAATTCATGGGGTCTGCTTTAGTAGACCGACAGTACACAAGAATGACATTCACAACACCAAGACCAGAAGACCGACAATGGAAATAACTGACAGTTTGAAATTCCAACGCTGAAAACACCAACATGTGAAATGAGCGTGACTGTGTAAGTATGCGATAGTGATGGACATTAGTGTGCTTGTCAGGTAAGTGTGCGATAGTGACGGACCTTAGGGTTAGGGTGCGTGTAAGGTAAGTGTGCGATAGTGATGGACTTTAGGGTTAGGGTGCGGGTAAGGTAAGTGTGCGATAGTGACGGACTTTAGGGTTAGGGTGCAGGTAAGGTAAGTGTGCGATAGTGACGGACCTTAGGGTTAGGGTGCGGGTAAGGTAAGTGTGTGATAGTGGCAGATCTTAGGATTAGGGTGCAGGTTAAGGTTAGTACATAGATAGTTGTGTATGTAAGGTTTAGTGTAGGTTTCTAAGGTTTTTGGTGTGCTTGTGTTGTGTGTGTGTGTTGTGAGTTGGTGTTATGGTGTTCGGTAATGTGGACTGTCGGTTTTGTGTGGTGTCGGTATTTTGGTGTCAGCTTTTTGGCTGTCGGGTTTGTGGTATGTCGGTGTAGTCTAGGGGATCTAATTCATGTGATATTCACTGCTAAACATAGTCATGTTTATGTATAATTATATTTATATTGTTAATTTTAATATAAATTACAGTGGAATAGCATTAATAAAATTTGGAGTTTGCTGAATTGGAACTCTGGCTCACTTGTATTGTGGCCATGAACTTACACTATTTGCCAGAAGGAAGGCTGGGCAGCAGGTGTATTTTTTACATATATTACTGTGCAGACTGATCACTGCAACTGAGAACATGTTTCTCACACATGCTCATTAAGTTATATATAAAAATTAAAGTGTTGAGTGGATAACCACGTATGTGTGTGGCATGAAAGTGCAGAAAATAAATATTTAATTGTAGAACCGTGATTGTACTGATAACCACAGTTAGACATCTAATATATATGATATCATATGTATGCTCAATCCACTCACTATACATAGTTAATTTTATCTATAATTATTTTTACAGCTAATTTTTATATAAATTATAGTGGACCAGCATTAATAAAACTTGGAGTTTGTTGGATTCTAACCCTTGTTCACATGTATTGTTGCAATTAACAGACACCTGTTGCCACAGGAAAAGGTAGGCAGCAGGTGTACTTTTTACACTCAATACTGTGTATAAGTGCTGACTGTCATGCAGTGCCACTTAGCGTGTTTGTCTTTTCATTGTTTGTGGGCATTAAGCAGTGCTTGCACAAAGGTGGACAGTGCACAGATGAAAACAAGCAAAGCTCAACATGTATTATTATTGTAAAAAGTTGTTCTTCGTTTTCATCGTTAAAAGATAAATGTTGGACTTGAACCATGATCTGCATATCCTATGTGCTTCATTGTATTTACCAAACCATGATCTGCGTATCCTGTGTGCTTCATTGTGTTTACCAAGTATACTACATACAGACTTGATTCACAGCTGTAATGCACGCAGTCCTTATAGGATCATAGGAGATTACTAGGCTAATGGCCATAAAAAGAAACCTCAGTCAACACTTGTTGCTCCTGTCAATGAGGGACACAGGTGTAACCCCTGCAACAAATTTGTGGTTTCCCATCCACTCATCAAGGTTGCACTTAAAGAGGGTCAGTGAGGTACTCTGTTTGACGTTTGGGAAGTCTATTACAGAGATGGAGCAGCCTCTGAGAAACAACCCTGTCTCTCCAGCAGGTTTTGTTGACATCACATATTAGATTCAGGCCTTTCAAGCAGGTAATGTGCAAGGAGTTAGACTTACAGATATAGAGCATCTCTAGTAGGGCAGCATCTGAGACTGCCTTGTAGGTGAGACACAGATCACCTCTAAGCAATCTGTATGATAATGAATAGAATGATAGTGATTTGAGCCTTTCTGCATAGGGCAGGTGTTGGAGGCCATGGATTCTCTTTGTGAGGTATTTCTGTGGCCTTTCCAGTTGGTGTATATGGTTGGAGAGGTACATACCAAATGGGGTGTTATACTCAATTATTGGTCTAATGAGGGAGGAGTATAGAGAGGTAATAACCTCCTTTTTTCTGTATGCAATCCCTTTACTTATGAGCTGAACCAAGTAAAAGACTTTTCTGACCAATGCCGCTACATGATGGTTGAATGTGAGATTGTTGTCAACCTGTGTACCCAGGTCTCTCACCACAGGTTGTGTGCTTAGGGGGTTGGCGTTGATGTAGTAATCAGTAGGGGGGGGGTTGCCAAATGGTATGATGATACTTTTTTTTGCATTTAACTTTAGGCCATGACTTTGGCACCAGTCATTAGCTGCTATGAGACCCTCGTGCAGTATGTTAACATCATTTGGGGAGTCAATGACAGCATCAAACTTACAGTCATCCGCAAACATGGTCAGCCACATGCTTTTTGTCTTTGCCTGGACCTCTGAGAAGTAGTTGCCAAATGGTAGGGAGTCCCAGGAGAGATCCCAGGGAACTCTACTTGTGGAAGGCCTGCTATCAGAGATGGAGGTGCCTATTTTGACCTTGAGTGTCCTGTGGGTAAACCAATTGGCCACCCACCTGATGAGATAGAGATTTACACCAATTTGTGTTAGCTTTTCGATGATGCCTGAGTTGGGGATTGTGTCAAAGGTCTTGGCCAAGTCAAGGTAAGCTGTATGTACTAACTTTCCCTCATCCGGGGCCTTGGTGACAGTTTCAAAGAAGTCAAGCAGGTACCACCGGCAAGATCTGCCCTTGATGAATCCAAACTGGGTGGGGTCAAGTGCTTGGAGAATGCCTATGTCCTTGTTTATGAGATCCATAATAATATGCTCCAGGGCTTTACAGAGAAGACTTGTCAAGCTAATCGGGCGATAGTTTCCAGGATCAGTAGTGGCACCACCTTTGTGCAGACTCTGCTGGAATGAAGCCTGTACTTAGGCTGTGGTTGAATAGGGTGCTTAATGGTGAGGCTAGTTCTTGCTGGAGATGGTGCAGAATATAGCCTGGGATACTATCAGACCCTTATCACATGAGCAACTTCCATTAAGTTTAATTTATTTATCTGTTTCACTGTATTTGCATTAAGTTGCATGTCACACAAATATTAATATTTTAAAAAATAAAAAACACAAACAACATTATAAAATACATTTTAACACACCTTACAGATTTTTACACATCTCTGGATTTGAACTGTCATACTAATGAAATTAGCAAACACACTAGGAGTGTCTTATCTCTCTTTGCCAAAGAAACAACTTTGCAGCAGGAAGGCAAATCATAGTGCATACAAGCAAATCCCATTTCCCCCCAGTATTAACAAGACATATACACTTGCACAGCCTCAGTTTTTTGTACGTGTGTGGCTTACACATTTATTCCAATGTGTGATCACACAACCATTTATTTGTACTGTTTGTAGCAATGCAGCTCTGTATATTATTTATATTGTGCTCCTTTTTTGCTCTGTGCAGTACTCTCAGGCATGCAATATATAGGTAATTTTGCATCAATGTCTTTTTAATGTATGATAAATTGACATGAAACTGAAAAACAATTTTCAGGAAAGGCAGAAGAGTTTGGCTATTAGTGAACAAAATGAGAACTGTGTGCTGTTCACTTTCATTTAAAAGCTTGCTACAGTTACTTCCATATTTTGTAATTATATCCTGGATGACAGTCCCAATGCAGGTTCAGTAGTCTGAATTGCTGTTCTGTCTTCCTTCTTCCTCACACTAATCATTCACAGTTGTAATTTATTAGCAACTAACAATGGGGTAGTACCAACACTATGTTTACAACTGCTACACAAAGTCAAAAGTTTAGGATTCAGCAATTCTAATGAGTTCACACCTCATTTGCATCTTCACCATGCTCAGATGCCTGAATCTACACTATAAGAAAAGGTAACCATGCAGCTAGGGTACTAAAGGTGAGGAGATTTGTGTATTTGCAGAACATAGAAGATTGCTATTCCTTTTGATTTATCTGCAGAGAAGGTTTCTGATCTTGTTGAAGTATGACTGCATTTTCAACTACATTCTAGATTTGTTATGTTACAAAGACATGTTTTATATACATGCATTAGAAAATGGAAAATTTATTTGCATGAACTTCTTATAATTCACTGTTGGCATAGGCATTTTGGGCAGGCATTTTTTTCTGAGCTAGACAGCTTATAAACTTTCATCACAAGTGTTATTGTTAAAACTGGTTTAGCTCACGACTGTTATTTCAGGGAAATATAATGTACTATATTGCCAATTACACAGGGGTGTTATGCTTCTAAGATGGCCCATAGACACCTCCATGGGAGTGCTGGACACAGTGAGAGTTGACTGGCAATTATATAAAATTGATTTTTCTGTTTAAAATGTGTACTCATTTTGTGAGAATTGTGTTGAATGCATATATAACAATTGAATTATGTGAGATTCCATGGTTTATACAAAATTTCCACTTGCCTGTTTTTTGGAAGATAGGGAATCCAAGTACCATTTGTTTCTTGCCACAACAAATGTTGTATGTATTTAAAGAGGTTTGATCTTGAAATTGTGTAATTATCCTGTTATTTCCATGGTAAACAATACATTACTAAAGTGGTATTCCTTTTTTGGACAAAACATTGTTTTTTGTGTTTGTGTGATATGGTGCAACCATATAACCTTCAGTTTTAATAACCAAGATGTGTGTCTCCACTGCTTAATGTTGAAAACATATATATGTATGTATATATATATATATATATATATATATATATATATATATATATATATATATATATACACACATACATATATGTGTGTGTATACTGAGCAAGAATTTAATTATATGATATTTATGTGTTGTATCCTTCTCTGTTTTATGTTACATAGGATTATGGCATCCAAGCATACAGATCCACGTAAACCCCCTTTCAGTGATCCTGAAAATAATGTCATAGTGCAGGCATTCAGGCACCATGGTCCCTTTCTTCTTGAGAGAGGATGTGAGGATATGGCTGAAAGAATGCAGATATGCAACCAGATAGTCAGTGATGTGAATGTCATGGGGGGGGTGCTCCAAGACATACAATCAGGTTAGTGTGGTTACTGTGGCTTTAGCGCCAGTTGACTCTGTCCGTAGCCAAAGTGTGGGCAAGGTGCCACACAGGATGGTTCTTGGGGATGATTGGAGAAGACCTGCTGTCCACCCTCCACCGGATCCTGGTGTATCTTTACATGTCACTCAATGTATGTTTAGGGCCATAGTGGAGGCACAGGCATATTCCACTAGGGCCTCTGAGGACATGCTTAGGGTTGTAGATATGGCACAGGCTGACATGCATGATTGCCTCCTTTGTGTGGTCGATTCAGTGAATAGGATAAATGATATAATGGAACAGGCAATGTCTGTGATGGGACATCTGCTAGGAGGGGGACAGCATCCATGTGGCTGTAGGTCAGCATCTTCATCTGATGTTAGCCATTGTGGCTGTGCCCAATCATAGTCCCATACTGGCATTACTTCAACTGCTCCATCAGTGATTGAGGTATCATCACCCAAATGTGGTAGGCCATAGGGTTGTGATCCTAGCTGTATTCATAAGGACAGCTTGTCTAGCAGACATCAGTTATGTTCAAGTAGCAGCTGCACATATGACCATGGCCATGGATGTGCCAGTGCAACCACTGGCAGAGCCAGTTCTCATGGTCTGGGGTGAAACCGATGAACTGCTCCTACCATGCATGGCTCACACCTGTCCAACGTACCAGGATGTAGAGCTAGCAGATAACTTGGCTGTGTTCTTGCAGGCATTCATACACACATTTCAACTTGACTGCCCATACAGACACACACACACGTAACAGGTACATGGGTCATTTGTGAGGCTTGTAGCTCATTCTGTCTCATTAGACATTTGATAATTATCTAAATTTTGTCTGCCTGTCTTTCTTACTCAGATGCATTCACTACCTTTTGTGTCAGCCTTGACCTTCAGACCTAACCCAAACAACACCCTGTGCAAACAATGATAACTGTGTCCTTGATCCTTGAATCCTTGATTCTATCTTTTGGATTAAGGGATACATAAGTCTTTTGTCTGATGCCCAGGGTGCAAGGTTGACTGAGTGCTTAGTATATATATATATATATATATATATATATATATATATATATATATATATATATATATGTGTGTGTGTGTGTGTGTGTGTGTGTGTGTGTGTGCGTGTGTTTGTGATGCTCCGTTGAAAATTGTACTGCTTTCTTACAGGGGTTTCTAAAGTGTGTATTGCTGATGCATGAGGCCTATTAGTTGATAGTGAACACAACTATTGACATAAGTCATTGCTGTCACATATTGAAATTATTGCTGTAAAAATCATCCACTTTCTAGTTAGTTACATAAGCAAGTAACATTATGCAAGGATCTGCCATTCATTTGTATTATTAGCCATTTATTTTCCTATTCCAGGTTCAGCACTTACCTTGATAGTCTGGCAGTTACAAGTGTTTTAAACTGGGTCTGTCTCTGTGTGATGCTAGCAGTACACAGCCATTACATGGGCAAGTAGAGGGTGTGAGCATTGTCTGGCATCCATTTTACTGTATATATGTGCATAGGATGACAGTGTTACCCACTTAGTTTGTGAGCATGTGTGCTTTCTGTTGCCTCTTGGCCAGGAAAAGGGCATATTTTGCATGACTATGTCTACCTACACCCACTGTGGCTGGTGGATCCCCCTCTGATGGCTCGCCTGCTTGTGGCTGTGGTGACTTTGACAGTGGTGGTGGGGTGTGTGCCTCTTTCCATTGATGATCCTGCTGAAGCTGTTTTCTCATGATAATAATAATAATATGAAAGCAACTTCTCACAAGACAAACAACCCAAAATGTTAACGCAATGAATTTACCTAGATTGTGAATATGCTTATAATGTGAATGGTACATTCCTTTCTGCATCTCTTACCCACAGAATTTCAAAACTCTTCAGACAAAATATTAGCCTCTTCCCTACCATTTAATTTAAATTACTTTAATTTATTAATTGTGAACATTTCTTATTGCATTCTCTCTTTCATATTTAACCTTCAAAGGATAATCTCCTAGTACCTTTGTACACTTTGCAAGTGTGCCTAGAAAAAGTTCACTTTCTTGTTTTGGATCTGTAACCCGAATATTGTTTTGAGCAGTGATTCTACATTTACAATAAAGATATGGTTTTATCAAGTCACGGATCTTTTTATTCTTACTATTGTTTTGAGCATTATTTGATTTCCTGATACATCTTTGAAAAATAATTCTTCTTATTTCACCTTTTGCAAAACTGTGATGATAGCCAGTAGAAGAGGATTGACTTTCAACTCTACCATGCTATTTGTGTACCTCCTGTTCTCTCATCCTCAACACTATTATTGCTGCATTGAATTCCCACATTGTTGCCTCATTTTTACTTTTTTTAATGGGCTCAAAGTTTAGCTTACACGGTTATAGCTCCTTGGCTAATTCTCTTTAACTGTGCAGTCGTAATGTTTGCAATTTTATTCACAATCCATGCATCCACTGATTTAAAGTTCAAGTCTTTCTCTCTTAAAAGCTTGCCCATTATTAGTAATTTCTTATACCATAAAAAGTTGGGTATCTTACCAATAAAGCATATAAATCACCAAATTTCCAGTTTTTAGCCTGTTTTTTTTAGATATGTAATATAAGCAAATGCATCACCTATTATTGTTATATTATCCTTCTCCTGAACTTTTTTTTAAAGGCAAAAGTGTTAAGTACATTTCAGGGTTCTTCCTCCATTGTATTCAGAAACATACCACACTGTATCTTTTCAGGTTTCCCTTTTACACTCACATTGAAGAATAAACTCAATTTATGTAATTATGTATTCAATTTTTTTGTGCTAACTTGAGATAAATTCAGAAAATTCTTGGTTGTTACTGCTGGTCCACATTTCCACAAAGAAACACACCACCAAAGGCTTCTGATTAGTTAACTGAGTGAAAATAAAATCATGAATTTATTTTCAGAAACAAAGTAGAAAATCAAATAATATTTCTGACTGGAAATGATCTTGCAAGCACATATATTTCCTTGACTTCTGGTATCATATAGCTTTTAAATGTTTATCTAGATGCTCACAAATAACACAAGCATCATTGTGTTTCACGCTCCACAAGGTCTTTACTGTGAGTGTCCTACAGAGTGAGAGAGAGAGAGAGACAGAGACCATTTGACCTGCACTTCCTTTTAGCGACAGAGACATTGTGTTATAGTTTTATTACCATATACCACGGCATCCCACAAAGCCTTGCATTTCCTTAGGTTCTGCGGTATCTTATATTAGATTCTCTTTTGTAGTTCCTGTTTTGTCCCTCATTCTCTTTGGTTCTTTGAATCATAAGTCACTGCAGGGATGAATGCAAATAGCGGTCCTTAGGCACTCTAAAGGGATGGAATGTATGTCTTCTTGGAGCACCAATACATATATGCATGTTTATTTGTATTAAGTATAGACATATGTTCATCTGTAATAAATAACCTTGCAAGAACCTAAGAAAATTGCCATTCATTTTCTAAAAAAGAAATATGCTTATTTTACATTTTAACAAAACTACAATAATCTTTCTTTAAAGTAAAATACTACATAAAACTATTCAAAAATAGCCAAATTATCATTTAAAAATAAAAAAAGACGAATATTTGTTCTAAATAATATAATTGTTAATGTTCTGGAAACAAGACATGTACAATAACAAATAATCTTAATATTAAGACTAGCTAAAATGTATACTCTGTAGTGCTAAAACAAGAAAACAAAGCAAAAAAAAATGTATGATCTCAAGCATGTTTAATTGCACTGAGAGACTCCAACTGCAAAATAGGATAGCCGTTGAGTTTGCTATCCTGTAGTAATAATTGCATCATTCTGAGAATGCTTATAAATAACTGCAGTAAAGTCTAAGGCTTTGCAAAATTAGTGGTGTCTGTCAGTCTATTAACAGCTGTTTCTTTGAATATCGATAGACTGATGGAAAAATACCAAAACAATTTTTGGCGAGAGTTTTTCCTTTTCTTTGCTGTTGTGTGACCTCACTGTAGGTATATATGAGGTTTTTTTTTGGGGGGGGGGCTCTCACATACAGGGGGTTGCCAACTCTGCAGAAAAAGTAGTTATGTCCAAGGTTCACTGAAAGTTGTTTTGGCATGTTTTTTTTTTTTGGCAACTTCAGTTTCTGTTAAAGTGGATTTGACTGTTGAACATGGCTGGAATCAAAACCTAAAATATATCCACTCAGAGAACCAGGTCAAAGACGAAAAAGAGATTTATTGCATTGAAAACAAACAATGACAACCACAACGATTACGATTGACCTAGGTTTCGTCCACAACAATACGGACTTCTTCAGAATACCAAACATCCTCTAAAACACTCTTAAATATCCCAATGGATACATACCATGTGACTCAATTAAACAATTAATTAATCAATAATCAAAATTTCATACCCTTGCAATTCATTCAAAAACTAAACAAAAATATATATAAATAAATATGCATTTATAATAAATATTACATTCATATAATATCATCTAATAATTAATATATAATAAATAATAAATATAAAACTGTATATGAATGTATGTAAATATTGTGGAAATATTGTCAATGGAACAACAGCTTTATTAAGGTCTGGTTCTGCTTTTGATACAAGGAATTCTCCTTTGATGTATATTTTAACTTATAATGGAGATTCAGATTATATTACTAGGGTGATATTAAAAAATTGGGGTATTTTGCAATTGGATAAAAATGTTGGTTCTAAATTTATGGATACCCCCAAATTTGTGTTTAAAAAGGATTTATCTTTCAAAAAAATCTTTGAAAATTTTTCTATGATTAAAAATGATAAGACTAATAGGGAAATTGGTAATTTTAAATGTAGGAGATGTTCCATATGTTCATATATTCTAACGACTGGGAATAAAATAGAGGTCAACAATCAGCAGGTATACATCATGGATCATTTTAATTGTTATAGTAGGAAAATTGTTTATCTAGCTAAGTGTTTATGTTGTAGGGTTTTTTATGTGGGGAAAACGAGTAAGCAATTCAGAGAGAGGGTTAATGAACATCTTTTAGATATGAAGCATCTTAAGCCCACTAATGCTATGGCTAGACATATAGTGGACCATCATGATCATTCATTCAAATTTTGTGTTTTACAACAAATAAATTGTGATCAGCAGGGTAGAATATTGGATGTGCATTTGGATTTGAGTGAATTAAAATGGCAACTAAAATTAAATGCACACAATTATCCCAGTCTGAATGAATACTGCACTGTAAAGCCTGTGCTTAAGCTTAAGCATATTATAGGCAAGGCATGTTAGTGCAGTGTTTGGTAGTATATTATATGTTATATGGATGGAAACATTTGGTAATTACAGTACAAAGATAAGATTTATGCTTTTATGTTAGGTTTTAAGTATTTTCATACACACATCTATTTTATCTATTTTATCAATTGAAATTATAACATCAGAGCCACAATATTTACATACATTCATATACAGTTTTATATTTATTATTTATTATATATTAATTATTAGATGTTGATATTATATGAATGTAATATTTATTATAAATACATATTTATTTATATATATTTTTGTTTAGTTTTTGAATGAATTGCAAGGGTATGAGATTTTGATTATTGATTAATTAATTGTTTAATTGAGTCACATGGTATGTATCCATTGGGATATTTAAGAGTGTTTTAGAGGATGTTTGGTATTCTGAAGAAGTCCGTATTGTTGTGGATGAAACCTAGGTCAATCGTAATCGTTGTGGTTGTCATTGTTTGTTTTGGATGCAATAAATCTCTTTTTCGTCTTGGACCTGGTTGTCTGAGTGAAGATATTTTAGGTGTTGAACATAGCTATCTGGTAGGGTAGATTTAGTGCTGCAGTGACCTCTTCATAAAGATCTACTGTTAAGGCAAGTAGCTTATCCAGCTTTGCTATCTCCCTGTGTTGTGTCACAGCAGCAGTAAACCATAGAACTGCACTTGATTACATGGCAGGAACATATTTCATAGGTAAGGCAGCTTTATTCTAAGAGTGATCTTTTTTTCAAAGCTCTACTATTATGCTTGCTCAACTATACTGTCTTCCTTGGAAAGAGGGACTGTAATAGTAAGTATAACATTTGTTTAGATTTTTTTTTGGAGCTGGAAAGAGTCCAAGAAAGTTATTTGAACCAGTAGTAATATGTAACTGGTATAACAAACACCACCAGTGCATATAACACTCTAAACTCACATAAATGGTAGGCCACTAATTATAACATATACTGCTCAGACAAGCTCCTCGTGGTTCTGCAGAGTGGTCCTAGCAGCAGGAAACTCAGAAAAGCAACTACTTTCTGGATTTAAGTATCTTTGCTTTTTTTCACTTGGAATAGCTTCTGTAGCTTACCCTGAACTAGCTTGAACTGTTTTTTAACTGTTTGCTGCATTATTTTAAAATCTGCACTTAAAGTTACATTTTAGTCGAATTTGATCGAAAGTTTGTTTGTTTGTTTGTTTGTTTAATTTAACTGTGGAGGCTGTCCACTAAAGTGTGCTAGCCTGTGTAACTAATTTATCACTGTTTCTGCATTTTCTGTGTGTTTCTACCAAAAAAGCAAAAAAAAAACAAAAAAGAATCCTTGTTTTCCCACCTCTCCTCGACTAGTTTAGACCAGTTTACAGGCATTGCTGTATTCTGGGCTGTGGTGTAGTTCCTGTGTTGTCCATTACCTTACTTGGATAGAGGGAAGTTTCTTTGCTCACCAGTGGGAGTGGGGAGCCTTGAGCAGCCTACCTGTCCCTGTAGGAAGTGACCTCAGCAAAAGAAGCTGTAGTAATTGGTTGTTTTGGACCATTTCTAGCTCTTTTGTAGTTCACTGTTTAAAATCCACCTCTGGGCATTTTTTCTGGCTATACTGCTCAGACAAGCTCCTCGTGGTTCTGCAGAGTGGTCCTAGCAGCAGGGAACTCAGAAAAGCGACTACTTTCTGGATTTAAGTATATTTGCTTTTTTTTCACTTGGAATAGCTTCTGTAGCTTACCCTGAACTAGCTTGAACTGTTTTTTAACTGTTTGCTGCATTATTTTAAAATCTGCACTTAAAGTTACATTTTAGTCGAATTTGATCGAAAGTTTGTTTGTTTGTTTGTTTAATTTAACTGTGGAGGCTGCCCACTAAAGTGTGCTAGCCTGTGTAACTAATTTATCACTGTTTCTGCATTTTCTGTGTGTTTCTACCAAAAAAACAAAAAAACAAAAAAATAATCCTAGTTTTCCTGCCTCTACTCAACTAGTTTAGACCAGTTTACAGGCATTGCTGTATTCTGGGCTGTGGTGTAGTTCCTGTGTTGTCCATTACCTTACTTGGATAGAAGGAAGTTTCTTTGCTCACCAGTGGGAGTGGGGAGCCTTGAGCAGCCTACCTGTCCCTGTAGGAAGTGACCTCAGCACAAGAAGCTGTAGTAATTTGTTGTTTTGGACCATTTCCTAGCTCTTTTTTAGTTCACTGTTTAAAATCCGCGTTTGCATAGCTTTGCGCAGTTGTTCACATAGCGCAGCGCCGGTTAAACAAGGTTAAACTTTTTCTGGCTCCGCCAAGTCTGCTCTTCAAATTTTCCCTTAAGGAAGCTCTACTCTTAGTATAACCAGACTACTCACTATATTATAAGCCTAGCACTTGTTCTCAATACTTCTCTACTAAGTAAGCACTCTCGTACTAAGTAAAGCACTACATCTACTTACCGCCCCTGTGAATATCCACTTCCCTTAAAAGTACAGCACTCCCTTATACTGTTCTAGCATGTCGAGTGGTAGATTACTGGCATCGTCTCCAATTCAGTTGGTCAATCTGGGTATCTTGAGACAATACTACAATTGTCTCATGTACACAGACAACCCTCTCCTCCTCCCAACAAACACAAATACATGTGAAAGATGAAACTATATAGCCAAACTGGAGGCTGAACTCTCTCAACTCAGGGCTGGCATGACCAGACAGGAGGAGATGGCAACCACACACACAGCAATCCCAGTCCCACATAGACCTACCACAACTGCAAACCAAACACATAAAAACACAAAGACATACTCGGAGGCTCTAATAAAAAACTTACCAAAACAACAGAGGCTCCCAAAGCAGACATCCAAAAATCCACCACCTCAAAACAAAACACATGCAACACATACTTCAATAAATCAGTGTGTCAACCAATCACAGCCCTTAAGGCCAAACACCTTGCCTGATACACTAGTAATAGGTGACTCTATAGTCAGACACACTGATGTCCTGCTGACCAGGCTGAACAAGGAGAAGGTGACTGTGAGCTGTCTTTCGGGAGCTAGGATCCACCACATAACACACGCACTCAAGTCACTCCAAAGCAAGTACAAATATGACTCCATCATTGTCCATGCTGGTGTGAATGACCTGAGATGTACCTCCCTGGACTACATGAAAAGAGACATAGAGGAGCTCTCCAATTATGTAGCCCAGGCTGGTATGACCCTGACCCTGAGCAGCATCTTGCACTCACCAAGAATGATACCACAATACAAAGACAAGATGATCAGCTTTAACAATTGGCTCAAGTACTGGTGTCATTCTAAGGGGATCCAATGTCTGTCTGCCTGGGATGACATGTTGGACAGGCCACGCTGCTTCGCAAGGGATGGCTTACACCTGTCATCACTGGGCTTCCGGATATTGGCTAAGGCTCTTGCCACCCCCATAGTGCCTTTTTTAGGCAAGGCTCAAAAGACAAACCCACCTCCTTAGAAAACAAAAATGGAAAAAAACTAAGGGTAATGCTGCTCAATGCCAGAAGTCTAAATCTCAAGATGCAGGCACTTGATGCACTCTTCAGCATGGAGAACATTGACGTCTGAGCAGTAACTGAAACATGGTTCAAGGCTCCTGAGAGCACCCCAGCACTACCAGGCTATACCTCGTATCATGCTTTTCAGCCCCAAAACCCGGGCCGAACCACAAAGGGAGGGGGAGTGTCCATATTCATCAAGGACACCCACATCTCCAGGTTAGTAGCAACACATGAAGCATCAGAGACCATACAGGTGCAACTAACCATAGGCAAAACTGCTATGCAACTGGTAGCATGTTACAGACCACCCTCCCAATCTCAAGAACCCCACTCAGCCTTCCTGAAGACATTGGAGGATATGAATGTATCACAAAATACCATCATACTGGGAGACTTCAACTACCCAAACATAGATTGGGTACATTATTCTAGCCCTAATATCCTAGCCCAAAGGTTCCTGGAATTCATACATTCAAATGCACTGGAACAACTAGTCACCTCTCCCACTAGGGGAGATAATATACTAGACCTGATCATCACAAACATGGGGACAAAATGCTCCACACCGGAAGTATACCCCTCACTAGTGAGATCTGACCACAAACTAATCACCCTGGATATACATATCCCACCTCCACCACCAGCACAAAAGACCATAGTGAAAAACTTCTCAAAAGCAGACTTCACTCTTCTTAAGACGGAGATGGTATCCTTTAAGCCCACTGTGCCAGTGGATACCACATCCCACAATGCCGAATCCTTCACAAATGCTTTCTATGGACATCTCCAAGAAGAATGCATGGATCATGCAATCCCAAACAAATCCAAGTCCCTCTCCACCAAACGTAACCGTCCTGTCTGGTGGACCTCAGCCATAAACAAATTGTATAACAAAAGAAGGAAGCTACTGCACGTCAGAGCAAAATCCCATGAAGGGAAGACATCTCTGATCAACATTAGCAGAAAACTACATTCTCTCATAAAAACATCCAAGGCCAACTTTGAGAGAAAAATCGCTAAGGACACTAAAGATAACCACAAAGCCTTCTTCAGCTATGTTAGAAACCTGGGCAGAAACCCTCAGATATGCTCAGAGTTGGTTCACAACAACAAAAAATACACTGAACCCACAGATATTGCCAACATTCAGGCTGACAGGTTCAGTGCAAATTTCTCCCCTCCTTCACCCCCAAAAGAAGAAATACTTATCCCAGCTGAATGTAATCTCCCTGTCATCTCAGATGTCCAAGTGAGAACCGCCCTAAACAAAGCAAAAAACACAGCATCAATGGGACCTGACGGTATCCCGGGTTGCGTGTTACGTGAACTCCAAGAGGAGCTAAACCCACACATAAAAATGCTATTTAACCTTAGCCTTACTTCGGGATATGTACCTGAACACTGGCGTAGAGCAACAGTGGTCCCACTCCACAAGGGGGGTGCCTCTACAGACCCTGGAAACTACCGCCCCATATGCTTAACCAGCCTGGTCTGCAAAGCTATGGAAAGAATCATTATTGAACTCATAAACAGAGACATAGGGAACCTACAGACACTTGACTCCACCCAGTTCTGCTTTATAAAGGGCAGATCCTCCCTTTTAAACCTGGTTGACTTTTTTGAAACAGTCACTAGAGCCATTGATGAGGGCAAAGCAGTCCATACAGCATACCTGGACTTGGCTAAGGCCTTCGACACAATACCCCACTCAGGCATCATAGATAAGCTCAACAGCTTAAAAGTAAACCTTTAGGTTGGGAGGGTAGCCTAATGGTTAAGGTGTTTGCCTTACAAACACAAGGTGCAGGGTTTGAGTCTCACAAGGGATAATTGGCTAGGCTTAAAATGGCTTGCAAGGGCAGTTAGCCTAGTACTAATCTATGAACCTATGAATCTATGAACCTATGTCACTAGATGGGTTGCAAACTGGCTAAAGGACAGAACCCATAAAGTTAAAATCGCTGGAGCAATGTCAGACTCAAAGCCAGTCACAAGTGGTGTCCCACAGGGATCTGTCCTGGGACCCCTCTTGTTCGGCATTTATTTCTCAGATGTTAAAGCAAACATGGGAGGGCTGTGGCTGACAAAGTTCGCAGATGACTGCAAACTAGGCGCCATAGTCGATACATCAGCAGACACACACATCCTACAAAAAGGCCTCACAGAAATGGACAACTGGTGCCAGAGTCACGGCCTTAAACTAAATGCCAAAAAATATATAGTCATCCCCTTTGGGAAAAACAAAGTACCCACAAATTATCACATAGACAGCAACCTACTGAATATGGAAAAAGTAATCAGAGACCTAGGGACCCAAGTTGACAGCAACCTCTCATTTGACACCCACATTGCCAAAGTGGTTAGAAAAACATTCTACCTTGCACACCTCATCATGAAGGGATTCACATCCAGATCCAAGGATGTCATTGTACCCCTATATTCCTCCCTCATCAGACCCATGATTGAGTACAATGCCCCATTTGGTATGTACCTCACCTGGCATTTGCAACAGCTGGAGAGACCAAGAGGATCAAGGGTCTCCAACATATGTCTTATTCTGCCAGACTAAAGAAACTTCAGCTCTATTCAGTAGCATACCAACTGCTCAGAGGTGATCTCTGCCTGACGTACAAGGTCATGTCCAATCAGGATCTGATGGACATGCTCCACCTCAAAAAATCCAAATCCATCAGGACCACGAGAGCTAAAGACTTAAACCTCAGCACAAGTATGAATAGGACATGCTGGAGGGATAGATTCATAACCCAGAGGCTTCCCATGCTTTGGAACAAGATCCCAGTTCGTATTAGGCAGAGCCCCTCACTGACTCTCTTCAAGAGAAATCTTGATGAGTGGATGGGAGATCATAAGTTTACCCCAGGGGTCACATCTGTGTCACTGCTAGACAGGGGCACAGTAAACTAATGCTATTATATAAGGGGACCTTCATTGTGTCACTACTAGACAGAGGCACAGTATTCTAAATTTATTCTGTACATTTTTGTACCATTTCATGGGGTGGCAAAAGCCACATCACTATGGCTAGGCTTACAAATGCCCCAGGGCAGATAGCCTAGTACTATACTATGAAACTATGAAACTATAGGTGAGTTACTGAAGTCACACTTTACGAAATAATATAGGAAAGGAGGGTTTTAAAATCAGTAAAATAATTTTGTAGAATGGCCCATAAATAAAAATTACAAGCAACATACATTGCAAGCATGATTTGGACTTTAGGGTTCTGTCTCAGATAGCAATAAATATCTGACATGATAATGTCTTTTTAATTTACGCAGTTTAATTAACACAGCAGTGTTAAGCATAGGAGTGTGTTCCAGTCAGCAGGTAGAGAATTTTATGCTGACAGAGCACGATGCTTGGATGGAAGGAGTTGAATTCGTTGTTTTATTTATTTTTATTTTACATTTGTTAACTGGGCTGGTCTAGCTGGATATATTTCCATTTTCAGTAGAGGCCCGGGGAGAAAAGCTCCAACAAGATAGAAAAAAAATTAAAATGTAATTACATGTTAAAAGAAAGTATTGATAAAAAAAATAAAATACAGCAAGAATTATAACATAATAAAAGTATTTACACTTGAAAAAGCATCAGTAAATAATATATATACTTGGAAAATCAACAATAGAATGTAGCACAGTAAGATACATAAGGAAGTTTTCACTTCTAGTAGAACATTATTCAGCAGTATATAGATTAGAGCTTGAAACAGTGCAAGACTTACTTGCAAGTAAAAGAATTTAAAAGTTTTGAAGTTTGTAAGGAATGTGAAATAAAGTACAGAGGTGGGAGAGGGTGGAGGAGGTGCTTAGTCAGGGTTGCTACAGGGGCATAACCAGTGAATTTTGAGGTGTTTTTTAAGTTTTTGTTTAAAGAGAGGCAAGGATGTGATTAGGGTTAGTTCAGTAGGTAGCAAGTTCCATTTTTTTTCCTGCTGTGTTAGTAAACAGAGTCACCAGCCATGTTGTTAGATTTTATAATGGTTGCGAGGAGTTTGCTAGAAGAACGTAGGGAATTCAGATTTTTATAGGGGACAAGTAGATTGGAGAGTATAGGGGTAGCATTGGGTTGATAAAAATATTTTGTGGACAATCGTAAGTTGGGAGATTGTCAGTTGGTTTTGGAATTCAAGCCAGTCTATTTGCCGAAGATTCAAACAGTGGTGGGTTCTATAGGGATTGCCAGTGGCAAATCTGGCAATGTTGTTGTAGGAAGTTGCTAGTTTGTTGAGATTATGTTTCTTTAGGTTGGTATAAATAGGTGAGGCATACAGAAGAGTAGAGATTACATGGGAATGAACAATTCTGGTTCCGGCTGCTGGAGTTAGGAAAGGTTTTATTTTATGTAAGGAACCTATTTTTCTGTTTACTGTTTTAATGGTGTTATTTATATGATGATAGAAAGTAAGGTAGTTGTCAATGGTTATTCCTAACAGTTTAGTAGTAGGGAATATGACAGTGCCATTATTGGAAGAGACTGAGAAATCTAAGGGGGAGGACTTGGTAGTGGTGGAAAAGAGAAGGAGGTTTTTTTTTTTTTTTGGCATTAAGGCGGAGACAGCGCTTTGTAAACCATGTTTCTACAGTATTAAAAACTTTTTGAGTAAGCGAATAAAGTTCAGATGGGGAGTTTGCGGAGCATACAAGCGTTGAATCATCTGCATATTGAATGCAGGTGGCTTGAGGAATTGCTATGTGGAGGTCATTGATAAATAATGAGAAAAGTAGTGGTCCAAGAATAGAGCCTTGAGGGACTCCGAGGGTGACTGGCAGAACAGATGAAATTTGATTTTCCCAGAGTACTGCCTGTTGCCTGCTGCTGAGGTAGGAGCTGAACCATTTAACAGCTTGAGAGTCAAAGGAAAGGAATTGAAGAATATTGATTAAGAGGGTGTGGTTTACCATGTCGAAAGCTTTTGAAAGGTCGATGAAGAGTGCAGTTGTTGAAGAGGTTCAGATATATTATGTATGATAACTGACTTGGGACCCTTTTGGAAGAAAGAGGACATTTTATTAAACAGCAGATGAGAGCCCTGTACTAAAATAACACAGTGCTTCTGTCTAAAAGACATGTAAAGCAGGAGTCTGTCTAAAAGACATGTAAAGCAGGAGTGCATTCTTAATGAGCAAGTATGGATGGAGTCTAATGAAAATAATATGCAGGGAAGTAATTTTATCACCTGGTTGTCAAATGTGAAGTAAATAAACAAATAATTTGAAGCATTGTGAATATTTAGGTATAGCCGATGTTATCACAAAGCAGAAAGCCCCAGTGGGAATGTGACATATAGAGATGAAGACCTGATCATTTCCCAGATGCTCCAAGTTAGATTAGTGGCTGTGGCACATTGTGGAATCATCATTTCCCAGATACTCCAAGTTAGATTAGTGGCTGTGACACACTGTGGAATCAGCATGGAGGGAACAAATGATGAGACTTGCCTATTCATATCTCCTCAGCAGCTGGTGTGCAGGCATGCTAGGATATACGGCTAAGGTATAGGAATGCTGCTCAGATACCAGATCTATGCAGGTCGCAGTACTGTCCTTCATTGCCACAGGCAGCAGGAAGGACATATTAACAAGAGGTGAGGCTGGGTCCCTTGTGGCAGCATTGCACACCATATAATGTCAGCCCAGAACACCAGGGGAACATGGGGCTTAACAGTAAGCTTCATCTGGCTGCAGTATAATGGCCCAGGCATTCTGGCTCCCCAGTCTGATCATGGGAGCTACTACCTTGTAAATTCCGAGAGACTTTCTACTCCAGAGGGACAGCACCTAACTGATAAAGGAACATGTATAAATTACAACTGGCCTAGACAGCAGATGTAATACAAAAAGTTGCAGCATGAAGTCAGTGGCAAAAAATAATAATAATACTAATAAAATGTTTCACGTGGTAATGTGAAAAAAGGAAAGATAAGTGGACTTAAGTAAAATAGATATGTGTTTTGTGTTGACATAACAAGGCCATACACAGAGGAGCACAATGGTAAGTAAATGTAAAGAAGATGGGTGAGCTTGTATTTCAGATGGCATGAAGTTCTAGTATAAGAAGTGAAACAATAATTCAGAGACTAGAAATTAAAAAAATATATATATCTTCCGGACAGGGATTCAGTCTCAAGTCACAGGGCAAGAACATGACATCTGATGAGCTATAAACCAATAAACTGAACACTGTGCATGCTGTCCTAAGAGACTGCTTCCTTCTTCATTGTCTCTGTTTACATTATGCTACATTTATTGCTCATGAGGTAGGATATAATGTGATCACCCACAACTTCTGAACAATTTTTATTGGCCCTTGCAGGATCTAACAGTGAGGAGATGGATCTTTTTGATCTCTTTGCATTGTTTTTACAATGTGCCACCTTTTCCATAATTTACTTAACTTTAGCTGCTAAATTGAATTTGCAACTCGGAAGCACAATGTTGTAATGTTAATGTAAATATTAAAGAATGCAAATAAAAAAATTCACAACTTCTTGCTTTAACTGTAAATACAGTTACATCACTGTGTTAATTATCACTGGAAACATTACTTGTTGGGAGCTGCCAAAATATCAGAGAACTTTTTTTCCTTTACCTTTTGCCACTATGTGTTGATGTAATGCAGCTATAATAAGTGTGCTCACATCTGAAATTCTTGAGAAAGTGACAGAAAGTTGTTGAGCTTCCAAAATAAACCTAGCAAAAATAATTTCTGGGAATAAGTCCACTTTCTTTTGACATTATTATGTGTAAGTATTTTCTGTTTGTTCCTTTACTACCAGGAACATTTGTAATAGAAAGTACTTCAGTACTTTGAAGTCTGTTTTCCATTTCCTTTGTAACCAGCAGACACATGTAAAGCTTGTGACATCATTGTTATTAATTAACTATGATTTCAGGGGAAAGGATTATATGTATTTAGTCTATAGTTGCATGATACCAATAGGTACACCAAACTGTGTCACTTAGATTAGAGGCCCCGGAGTAACATATAGCAAAAAAAAATAATAATAATAAATAAAGCAATGAAGTATATTGCAAGTTGAGTTTCAAAACAGATTGCAGTTATGACAACTATAACTTATTCTAATTTCATTATGAAGTTTTTCAACAGACTGAGGGATGAAAAGAAAAAACTTTACATAGGAAAGAGAATGGGGTGCAGACATGAGTGCATTCTGATAAATTAACAAAATCAGCACAAAGTGCTGACTTTTCAGTTTCAACCTCTGTCTTTCCACCTCTCCGAACAATCAATACATTTTTCCTGTATGAAAAGTCTGCAGAATCATCCCAGTATAAAGATAATGTGCTGTAAGCATTGTTAGTGGGTGGTACACTAAATAAAATCATCAACTATCTATATTCAGAAAATTCATTCATACAGGACAGAAAGATGGGGATCCACCAAAGATGCACAATGATTATATTCTACGGGTCCTTATAAGTCTATCCTTCTTTACAGATATATTCAACCCTCCACTCTTAATTAAGAGTTGTAGAAACCTAAGAGAAAGTCATGCAGGACAGATACATATCATATGAGTCTCAGAGGTTAAGCTCCTTGTAATTAGAACATTTTAGCACAGTTTTGATCCTTCTTCAAAATATATTAATTCAGGGCCTTCGCAGGAAGTAGGTGGAGTTGGACAAACAGCTTCCCCATCTGCCATTGTTCTTACTGTGCCCTTCCTTAATTTAAGCATATAATGCTGTGCTGACTAAACACCAGTCAGTGCTTACGTATTATAGCAACCAGATTTTTGCGGGTGCGAAATTTGGAATTTTCAACTGAAACTAGGTTGTGAACAACTCTAAGGTGTTATTGAAAGTCCTTATTGCAAATGAAAGTTTTGCATTACCTTCAGGAACACAAAATAATTTTGAAATCCTCATCTTGATTTGCGTGTATTACAGATGCATGCTGTAATTGTCATGGCTGCTATCCTTTTGACAGATGGAATCTGTAAGTACTGATTTTGGTACTTTTATCGCAACCAGATTTTTGCGGGCGTGAAATTTGGAATCTTTAACTGAAACCAGGTCGTGAACAACTGTAAGGTGTTATTGAAAGTCCTTACCACAAATGAAAGTTTTGCATTACCTTCAGGAACACAAAATAATTTCGAAATCCTCATCCTGATTTGCATGCATTACAGATGCATGCTGTAATTGTCATGGCTGCTATCGTACTGACAGATGGAATCTATAAGTACTGATTTCTCCACTTTCAAAAAAAGGTCTAACAGCAAGCAACAAGCAAGTAAGTAAGTAAGCAAGTTTTCCTTAGCCTGAAATCAACAGCAGCAGCATAGTCTTACATAGCTTTAGTTCAGGAGAAATCATTTTTTATTATGTTAAAGTGACATTTGTTAACCGGGTTACTCCAAGTGGGTACAGAGTAGACTCTTTCTCAGCGGAGAACTGAGGAGAAAAGCACCACCAAACTGTTAGTCACATACATTACATTTAAATAAATACAGGAGGACAAGGTAATCCCAATAACCAGCTCGACCAAAACTGTAATAAGCTGCGCTTGTGTTATGGGGATGATTACACTGACTTGCATTGCTTGTCAGGTGCAGCTGTTAACATGTAATATAACAGTCCGTAATGACAGGTGTTTTGCGCAAATCTTGCTTTAGGAAGCATATTGCTACCAGCTTAGTAACGCCATGTTATTCATAATTTTTTTTGGTGGTTTAAAACATTTGCTGGCATGTACAGTCAGTAATGCTGAAATGAGCAGCAATATAGGTTTACTTCACAAAAAGTAAGTCAGCTGTGGCTCTATTTCTGGGAATTATACGATGTTACAAATTGGTTGCGATAATACATAAGTACCCACCAATCTATTTATAAGCCTTGGACAAGTCAGAACTCTCTTAAGTCTCTCTTCCTATTTATTTAACACAGAGTTCTTATGTCTGCAAGACTGATTGGTTGAGATTCCACCTGGAATAACTTTAGAAATGACCTCTTAAAAACTGGTGTTCCTATGATTGTCTCAAAATAAGTTACTGCAGAGAATCCATAAGTAAAACTCCTTACTAGACAAGAGGCTGTTTGCAGTAAGTGATCTACAATTATTCTGACTAGGATGTATGATTAGTCAGACAGAGATAGACCTTAAACATGCCTTAAAGTCTCCAATAGTTATAGTGAATCTTGTCTGCATGCAGCACTGTAGGAAAATCAAGGCACTGGCAAGAATTCACAGCAGTTCATTATCTGTTGTAGATCAGCAGCTAACAAGACCATTAATATTGTTGCATTGATATGCTCCTAGATTGTCAGTATCACATGTGCCTGAACTATTAGCATGTTATATCTGTAAAAGTCCTGGGCAGTGAATGTGAATCACATGAAATGCCTGTACTACTACTCTTCTGCTAACAGTATCTCTAACTGAGACTTCAGTAAGTATTTCCTTTCCTTATATCACCAGCCCCCAGAAAAATGTATGACTAGTTAATAGTTTAAAGTTACTAAACATAGATTAATGATCTCCTTAGATATAAATTAGCTCCAGACCTGAAAGAGCCTTATAGGGTCATAGAGTCATAGGTTCATAGGTGTATACTAGGCTAATGACTACTGAGGCCTTTATAAGCCTAACGATGCATCCAAAATGTATCCTACAAGTTTATGTGTCTTGAGGTTATTTCAAGGGGCATATATTTAAGCTATGTCATGGTTTACAGGCTGCTTCTTTCCATTAGAAGCAAAGGTGCTAGATCCAGAGTGTATTTCTGATTTCTCTTCCATCGGTCCAGGTTTCTCTTGAATAGGGTTAAGGAAGAGATCTGCTTAACATGGATGGGAATCCTGTTCCAGAGCAGGGTAATTCTCTTAGATACATATCCTGTCCCTCAAAATGCCCTATTTATGTCTCAAGCAAAGCTTAAATCTCTATATTGAGTAATTCTGATGCTACTCATTTTGCAGATATGCAAAAGGTCCATCAGAGTGGGATCCAAGGATGCCTTGTATCTCAGGCATAGTTTACCTCTCAACAGCTTGTATGAAACAGAGTATAGATAGGATTTGAGGTGATCTGCATAGGACATGCTGCTTAAAACCTGTATTCTTGTTGTGAGGAACCTCTATGGATGTTCCAGTTGTTCCATTTCCCTGGTCAGCTACATACCAAAGGGGGCTTTGTACTCAGTGATGGGCCTAATGAGGGCCAAATACTGTGAAACTATAACTTCCTTGGACCTAGATCTCATGCTCTTTCTTACCGGTTTAGCAACATAGAATGATTTCCTTACTACCTTTGACACATATTGGTCAAAAGCCAGGTTATTATTTACATATGTACCCAAATCCCTGACTACTGGTTCTATGTTTAGAGGTGTGTTATCAATAAGACAATTTCCTAGGGTGGCTGACTTTCTGAAAGGTACTATAATGATTTTCTGGCACTGAGATTTAAGCTGTGGGTTTGGCAACAGTCATTTGTCTGTGTTAGTCTAAGTTTGGGGTACCTCTTTCAATTTTCAAAACTTCCTTTAACCTTTAAATAATTTTATTGATAGTTTGACATTTTTACTTGTTTGTACACACTATTTATGTGGTTTTCCTCTGACTGATGATTTTACAAGTGGAATGGAGCTATGTGCATTTGCTGTAATTAACTGGTAATTGGTGGGGTGGGCTTTATGGAGATGACCTTATTTAAAGTGAAGGAAGTGAGTGTTTTAAATCTGATGAAGTAGAACAAAACAAACAAGGTAGGACCACCAAAGCTATAAAATCCAGTTTATTCCAAGATTAAAACCAAAAGGATAAGCGTTTTCACATGGGGTAAGCACGCTTCATCAAATCTCAAAATACAGAGTCAAGCACTCAGTTTAAATAACAGAGTTAAATGCTAATTAAAATCAGTTAACATCCAAATAAGATTAAAAGCATGATCACATCCATTAAGTAGTTTCAAAACTACTGCAAGAACTCACTTAAAGGGCCATGCCTCTAAGGCAGGCTTAATACTTACATAGCTATTCAGACCTGGATAAATATGTGCATGTAACCTAAATATCCACTTTAATTCAACAGATTCAAGATAATTATTGGCATTATCCCCTCTTGGATTATTAAACACCAGTTGCAGCACCTTAAAATCTAAAAATGTGTGTATTATATTCAACAATGTGCTTGGCCAGAGCATTCTGTATGTTAAGATTCTTAATATCATAAAGGTTATAGATCCTGTCTCTCAACCTTCTAGACATTTTGCCAACATAAAAACATTTACAGCAATTGCAGTTAGCAAAATATACTAGGTTGCTGCTATCACAAGTAGTATGAAATCTAGGAAGAAATTTAAAATCCAAAATAGGGTGACAAAAGAGTTGTGTTGCATTTATTGCTCTGCACATATTACAGCACCTGCAAGGAAAAGTGCCAAAACTTAGATTCTTATCTTGCTGAATGTGCTGTCTCACATCTCTACATTAAAGCTGTTTTAAATTTAAATTATTCTTATATATGAAACTTGGTACTTCTCCAACAATATCAACTGTAGTAGGATCTATGGTCAATATGTGCCAATTCCGTCTAATAATTTCAACTATAACTGCATTATCATTGGCATATTTTGTTATAAAACTAAGTTTCGTACCTCTGAAATGTCTGGTATACCTGGGGTAATTCAGTGAGTATGAAAGGTCATTTTTCTATGAATGTACAAGGTTATTCATAGTTGGATTCATCTCCTCTAACACATCCTTCTTAGCTCTATCCAATACCATCCAAGTCTAACCCCTATCTGCAAACAACTGCTCTAAGATGTTAATTTCATCATTCAACATAGTTTGTTCTCTACAAATCCTCGTCATTCTGTGATATTGTCCCTTCACTATATTAGGGAATATGAATCTAGGATGCATACTGCTAAATTCAAGCAGGTTATTTTTCCAGCATGGTTTTCGAAATAGACCAGTGCTAAGGACCCCAGAGTCATCCCTATATACAGTGACATCTAACAAGTCTACCTTCTGTGTGAATGATGTCATGGTAAACTTCAAAAAAATAGCCATGGACTCTGGATATTTAATGAAATCTTGCAGGCAAGAAAGTTCTCCATTTCACAGCAGAAAAATGTCATCCACAAACCATCTATATAAAAGGATGTGTGAAAAATAACTACAGTTGAAAACATGAATATTCTCCCAATGGTGTACCACTACATTTGCATAGGAATTTGCACATGGGGTGCCCATGGCGACACCCCACTTTTGCAAATAGATATTGTTGTCAGACATGAACACATTGTTGGAAAGTATCATTTCCAATAGTGTACAAATTAAGATCATGTCATTATTACTCATGGAGTTCATACTATTTAGAGTTTCTCTGATGGCATCCAAACAGACTTTTTACATCAAGTGTAACCAATAAACATTCATAAGAGGAAGAATCATTGTTATTATTATATACATCAATATAATTAAGAAACTGAATAGTATCTTTTAAAATAGTTGGTATTTGCATCACTATCAGTCCTAATTTCTGCTCTATATAGATAGACATGGTTTCAGTTGCCCACCCACCACCTGCAACTATAGGTCTCATGCATTATCATTGGCATATTTTGCTTATGCACCTTTGGTAAACCCCTAATACAAGGAATAAGTGGATTTTCTATGTGTAGATTACAATATAAGCTGTAGTCTGTCTACACATTAAAAGGTCATAACGATTATCATGGACCTGTCTAAGAGGGTCTACTTTAAAAGACCGAACCGACGATTCCCCGACACGTGGAAAACGAAGACCAAACGACCGACAGGTAAGTTTACCGACAGGGTGATTTGCCGACAGCGGAAAGACCGACAAGGGTAATGTGCGATAGCGACTCGGTAAGTGTGCGACAGTGACGGCGTTAGGAGCGGTGAGGTAAGTGTGCGATATTGTGGGATTTCGGGTTAGGCTGTGGGAAAGGTGAGTGTGTGTTAGTATCGGAGTTAGGGTTCCTGTAAGGTAAGTGTGTGATAGTGAGGGACTGTAGTTTAGGGACGGGTTAAGTGAGTTAGGTTTAGGGTGCAGGTAGGTGAAGTGTGCGATAATGTCGGAGCTTGGGCTAGGGGTGGGTTAAGTGAGTTAGGGTTAGGGTGCAGGTAGGTGAAGTGTACGATAGTGTCGGACCTTGGGCTAGGGGTGGGTTAAGTGAGTTAGGGTTAGGGTGCAGGTAGGTGAAGTGTGCGATAGTGTCGGACCTTGGGGTTAGGGGTGGGTTAAGTGAGTTAGGGTTAGGGTGCAGGTAGGGTGAGTGTGCGATAGTGTTGGACCTTAGGGTTAGGGTTTGGGTTAGGGCTAGTGGGTATGGTATGTAGTGTGATGTGTTGTTTACGTTCGGTGTGTCAGTGTTATGGTGTTCGGTGTTTTGCGTTGTCGGTTTTGTGTGTTGTCGGTTATCTGGCGTCGGTGATTTTTGTGTCGTTGAAGTAGCGTGTCGGTCTTTCAAAGTAGACCCGTCTAAGAATATGTATAAGGTGGCATCTATGCAGACATATGTATCAATATCTTGCAATAACTCATATATTGCTTTATTGTAGTCTTTCCTGTTCATAAGTACTATCGCCCCACCTTTATCTGCTGGTCTAATTGCTAAAGCTGTATTACTTTGCAAGGACCGTAAAGCTTCTTTCTCAGCGATAGTTAAATTGAAATAGGGGCAGTTGTACTTAACATAAAATTGTTTGTAAATGTCCCTTTCATATGCTTTTACAAAACAATCCACATGAGATGGCAACATAGGGGTATACAGACTTCTACATTTCAAGGAAATTTCAGTTTGTTGATTTAAGTTTTTATCATGTAGCAATTTTAAAGTAACATTGTGCCCAAACATCCTTAAATCAGTGAGCCAGTCACTCACATTCATATCTGCTGAGGGAATAAAGGATAAACCTTTATTCAGTAATGACATCTCTGCCATGGATAGTTCATGTTCCAATAGATTAAAAAACAGGTTATTTATCTCCTGGTTCTTCTGTTGGTGTTGTTGTTCTCTCCTGAGTACTTTTTCTTCTGATGACCCCGACTGTTGGACCTCGACTGGGACATGGTGCGTAATTTAACCGGTAACGGTAAAAAACGTTCCACGTTGAAAGGTGGTAACAGTTTTGGTCTAGCCCCAGCTACTGTGTTTTGTAAGACTTGCTGGCTGAGTGGTAGCAGAACAGATGAGGATTCCAACTGTTGTGATGGAACGTTACTAGACACAATTTCTGGCTCTTTTATGGTATTTACAGAAGGCATAGGCATGGACTCAGTGGAATTAGGCAACATATCAGTCTGTGAAGAGTCAGAAACAGATGATGTATTCAATTTAGATAAGACATTGGTTACATTGTTTCTTGGCCACATAAAAACATTGCTGAGACTAAAATCATTGAAGTCTCATTGCAGCTTACACTGTTTTGTATGTTGCAACCTATTACTGTAGAGGGACACATTCATATAAGTGTTGGCAAGCAAGTCTGTAAAAACGTCACCTTTAAAATGACAGGATAGTTCTTTTTGTAACATTTCCATCTTCTTAGTTAATTCATCTTCAATCGGGCAGAAGTAATCAATTAACAACTTCATATACTTATGGCACAGCTTAATATTAAGCTGCTGCCAGCTTTTAAGCAATTCAGGATGAGGATCTCCATAAGTCGGCATACATAGTACTCTCATCCCTCTAGGAATGACATGGAAATGCAAGCTGACTTCTAAATGCCGACATTGCCAAATTAAATGCTGCAGCTTATAGAGATCATTTTCAAATTCTTTAAGTAAACTGTTAAACTCTTGTAAATTATCAACAATACCTGTGTAGGCAGATGCAGGAGTACATTCCAAGTCCAGGTTCAAAAGTGGGTTGCCCTGCTGTGCAAAAATGGCATTCCATTTCATGTGTAAATTCTCCATCATGGGATTATAATCCAATTCCAAAGAAGCTGTTTCAGCCATGTGGCTGCAGCAATACCAAACAAAGCCAAGAAATATAAAAATCTGATGAAGTCCTATGCATTGGATGAAAATGCATTAAACTGTGTTAAGCGTTAATAAAGTGTTTGTTTATATGGCGAAGTTTGCTGGTATTCACTATTAAGTGATTACTCCAAATTGTCTGTGTGACCTGTGGATTTTGGATTTGATCCTTCCTGTTAGATGTTAGTATCTTGGGGTATTCTATGGTTGCTCCAAGACTGCAGTCATTTGCAAACTTGGTCAGCCAGAGACTCTTGACATTGACCTTGACTTCCAAGAAAAATAGATGCCAAAAAGGAGTGGACCCAGCACAGCACCCTGAGGGACTCCACTAGTGAGCAGCTTCTTTGTGGAGGTGATCCCTCTTATCCTAACATCCTGGGCCCAAGCTGACAGCCATCTGGCTATTCAGCTCATAACAGGGGTTTATGACTATATCAGTGAGTTTGGTTACAATGCAGGAGTGGGGTATTGTATCAAATGCCTTAGCCAGGTCAAATTAGGCAGTATGCATAATTTTGTCCTCATTCATTACTGTGGTGACTTCAGGTCCTCCTTTGTTACCAGCTAATATAATGCTCTAAGTTATTTTAAACTTAAATGTATTGTTCCTTGCCAATTTCTCTTCAAAAAAAGTCCCAAAAAAAGAAATAAATGGTCAAGCAAAATTTGGCCTCATTTAAATTACATTAAATGCTGATCAGGTAAAAGCTTCAAAGTCATATGGTCTCATTTTATTTATCTTGGAACTAGATAGGTAGGTAGGTAGGTAGATAGACAAGATTGTACATCATTTTTTCGATCGCAACTTGTGCGATTTACAGTTGTGCGAAAGTGCTGATTCACACTACGTAAACACGAATTCCACAATATCGAACCTTTGCAATAGTGAATGCAATAAAGCATTCGCTGTTGTAAGGTTTGACATTGTGGTGCAGATCGCACTACAGTAGGGATTGGAAAATGTACTCTTTCCCTCACTGTAGTGCGATCTTGGAGTTTGTACATATTAGTAGGGTGGGGTGGGGCACAGCCCCCCACATGGGGGAGGGGGTGCAGGGGGGCTTGCCCCCCTGCAAAAACATTCTTTACTATACAATGGACAGTATTGCTGTTACTGGAAGTGGGGTGACTGTTCGAAAATATTAAATTCAACATTTGCAGTCACTACAGTTCGAGGATTTTTGCATTCAGTATTTTAAATTTTGTGGTTTAGGCTCGACATTGCTGTGATTCATTGTTGTTCATTATGGTGATATGATAATAAACCGTTATATAGATAGATAATAGAGTAAAAGCATCTCACAAAATATAATTATATTTGTATACCATAATATTCCTGAAACATTTGTTTTGAAGCAGTAGCACAGTTTCTCATATGAATGATTATATGGAATTCATTCCAAAAAAGGTCTCCTTTACAGTTATGATATGGAGAATCCGGTATCATACTTTACCAAAGTATTACAAAATAGAATTAACCTAAATAATCCAGGATCTGAGCTGGGACCTCTCCTATTTGGCATTTACTTTTTTGAAATAAAAGCCAATACAAAATAGCTCTGGCTGGCTAAGTTTGCAGATGAGTGCATACTAGGAGCAGTCATTCAATCCACAAATGACTTAGCCATACTGCAGAAAGGTTTTTCCCAAATAAATGACTGATGCCAAAATCATGTAATGAATCTAAATGCCAAAATATGCATTGTTGTATCCTTTGGGAAGTCTTGTACCTCAGGGAACTACCACACTGATGATACACCCCAAAGAGTTGTCTCAATTGTTTGGGATTTGGGAGCTTATGTTGACAGTGACCTAACTTTTGACCAACAAGTGTCCATCATTGTAAGAAAGTTTTTCATTATTGCACAGCTTATAAACAAAGGGACTGTCTAGATCCAGGGATATCATTGCTCCCCTTTACTCAGCCCTCATTAGGCCTGTCATTGAATATAACCCCCACTTTGGCATGTATCTGTCCAGACATAGGCAACAACTGATACACCCACAGAGGTGCCTTAATAAAGGGATACAAGGCCTAAACAATATGAACTACATGGACTGACTCAGATCCTGTCACTATACTTGTTATCCTACAGACTGCTAAGAGGCATACAAGGCATCGTTTGACCCAATACTGATGGCTTAACTGCACATCAGTAAGTCAACTGTCTTCAGAAATACTCAGTCTAGAGATCTAAACCTCTTCTGCAACATCAACACAACAGTTTGGAGGGATAGGTATATCTTATTGAGGATGCTACTGCTCCGGAATAGACTACCCATCCACATAAAATAAAGTTCATCCCTGTCCACATTCAAGCAAACTTGGATCTATGGAGGGGAAAAGAAAATGTATCCCAGGACTGCCCCTTTTGACTAATGGACGGATGAAGCTCCTAAATGCTTTATCCCATGCACAGGTCCCATCAAATTGCCTATGATATAATCCTAGCTATTCTCATTAAAGGTTAATATATAATTATCGACCCTGGGATGGGTAAGGCTATATGACAGATTAACTCAAGCACAAAAATGGAGATTGGTTAGGCTTAAAATGGCCAGGAAGGGATCCTAGCCTAGTACTTACCTATGAACCTATAAAGGAGACTTCCCTTTCTTTAAACTGGCGTAACTTCAGAGTGGAACAATATAAGTAAGGTGTGCCATGCATTCCCTTCCCCAGAAAAAAACAAACAAAAAAAACAAAATAAAACAAAAAAACACATGCAGCTATTTCGATACACATCGATCTTAACTATGATGTAGAAATTTTCTTTGTAGTTTATCTACTTTGAACCCCACATAAGCACCTCACGCCTTGCAAATAAAGCTGCTTACTTCCTTATTCATGTTCTACTGGAATGTATACCGTGGAACATCATCCTTTTGTCCTTCACAATGGGTGATATATTAAAACTAATATGTGCAGCTAAAGTAAGCTTTTCCAACTGCCCTACAGATATCAAAGATAATAGATGTGAAATTGATGGCCTAGCACAGTCTCTTTTCTTCTGAGCCTTGAAATTCCATGTGTGGGCTTCCCAATTAAAGTCTTTGATCCCAAGCTTGGTTGTTCACTTTCCATGTGACTAGGGCATACCTAACAAAATCAGTGGTGATAAGTTCAGAACTGTGTCCGTACACAAAGTAAGGGACTATAGTGAACTGCCTTGGCAAAACTGCACTGTATACAAGTAATGTGTCTGAAAGTGATCCCTTTGTGGTAGTGATACAGGGAGACAAAGACAAATTTTAATCAACCACTCTTTGCAGATGCAGCCTTATGTGGTGTTGTATAAACACGACCTGAAGGTTTATGTACCCTAATTCATACCTCAAGGAATAAGAGAGGCTATAGAAATGAGCAAACCATTTTCCCTACTAGGTTAACTCAATCATATACAAGCTACATTTCTACTTTTCAAAGTACAACATTGAATGAAAGTTACTGGAAAAGCAAATCTCTCTCTGCTGGATAATAGACCAATTAAGTTCTCTTTTTAACTCAACTTTATTGGAAGATAATTGAAATACCACTTACAGAGAGTTATCAACTTAGCCATTTTTATCACCATAGTTCAAGAAGAAGATAGAAAACAAGTTAAATCATTATAACAGTTCATGAATCCTACAAACAGTACTTGAAATACATTGCATTTTTATTCAGTATATGTGAGACATGCAAGAACATAGATAAAAGTAACCCTTAAGTAAATCACAGCTGCATCTGTAGCAAGAAAACCAAAACTGATTAGTTACTGCATACTAAATACACATAGCACAGGAATAAAGGTATTAAGGAAAAATTCTAAACATATTTTATTTTCTTACCCACAGCTGAGGTTGGAAGATTTTTTTTAAACACATCTGAACATCACACCACTAGTTCATACTGTGTATTGGAAGTTGCAGAAATAATCTTTTATAAAGCAGTGGGTTAGATGCAAATTATAGCAATTTATGTATTCAACAATACTGTTGCTGCATGTTTTCTAAGATTTATTTTATTATTTATTTGTTTGTTTACTTGGAAATTCAGAGTGGGCAAAGTCCATTTTCAGAGGAGGCCCACAGAGAAAAGCTCAACCAAATACATTTAAAATACTTATATAAAAACAACTTTTTTTGCAAAGATATATTACATAGATAGCTCTTAACACATCTTGTTCCAAAGGTAATTGCTGTGTACTGGTACTATACAAAGATAAACAAGATGACAAAGATATATATAAAGCCAGCTGCATAGTCTAGCCTGATGTGCATTTTGTTTTGTCTAAAGTCTTGACATAAATGTAATGTTGCGGCAAGGTCTTTAAGAACTGTTAGTGTGCATGACAGTAACTAAAATGGTTACTCAGCCAGATTCTGAAGATTTGCTGTAATGGAATAGAAAGCTAGGCAGCCTCTAAACATGACTGAGGTGTACCAGTGCATGTCAAACCATTTTATAGACACAACTTTTTGTATCAACAGAGCAGTAACATTTCTCTGTACTTTTGCACAATGAGGCTAAGGGTACCAAACGAAAGTACAGTTGTGTAAGATGAAATTACCATAACAATAGATATTCAAATGCTCATTGTTGCAGTAGCCTTAGCTATATGGGTTATAGCCTTCCAAGGATATAATAACCAGTCAGCTTCCAAAGTGTCAGGGTACCTTCCACATACCCAAACTGTCAGGCAGCTTGAGCTGAGCTGACAAGTTTAGGCATAAAGCCCTTCAGAGCACTCCTGCCAGCAGAGACAGGGAGGCTAAGCCCTAAAAGGACAATGTTAGGAACAACAAAAAATAAATGTCCACACCCTGGCATAGAAAAACAAGGGAGATGGAAGAAGGAAGCGGCTACAGCAACAATGATCATTCGAACATCTACTGTTATAGAAAGTTCAACTTACACAACTGCACTAAGTTCATCATACTGATCACTGCTACAGTAGCCTTAGCTATATGGGTGGATTACCCTAGCTTACTACATCTGGGGGTGGAAGGAGAAGAGTCCATGAGCTCCTGGAGAATGGTCCTAGCAAAGATTGATCTGGATCTAGAGAAGGAATCAAGCTTATAGTACTTTGCAAAGGTATGTACAGAAGACCAAGTAGCAGCTTCTAGAAAACTTCTAGAATCTAAACCTTTCCAAAAAGAAATAGATGAAATCAAGGCCCTGGTACAGTGGTCTTTGACTCTGCCTGGAACAGTTTTGTTATGATGAGTATAACAAAAGGAAATAATATTAGACAACTATTTGGAAATCATCAGTTTTGACACAGGTTGTCCCTTCTACTTAATTTCACAAGAAATGGGCAATTTATGGGAACATCTGAAAGATTTAGTTCTGTCAAGATAGTACCTGAGTTGTCTGTGGACATCAATGGTATGGAATATTCTTTCTCCTTCATGTTTAAGTTCAGGAAAGAAAGTGGGGAGATGGATAATTTGGCTTCACGTAAACTCAAACACAACTTTGAGCATAAAAGAAGGATTAGTTCTCAAAGATACGCTGTCCTTATGGAAAATTAGACAGAGCTGTCTCACCATAAGAGATTGATACCCTTTTTGTAGAGGTCAGAGCAATCATTAAAACTGTTTTACATGTTAAGAATCTCAATTCAGCCAGCTTAGCTGGTTCAAATGGAGCAAATACTAACTTCTATAACACAAAATTAAGATCCCTTGCAGGGGCCACTAACTTATCTGGAAGCCTCTTTTGCAAAACCTCTTTCAAGAACATTTTTACATGAGACTGCATTGAAAGAGGAGGATCCATGGACAGACATGCTGAAATGGCTGATAAATTAACCTTGACAGAGAAATAAGAAAGGCCATATTATAGTAACACACACAAATAATGTAAAATCAGAGAACAACTAGCCCTGAAAGGGTGCTGGTTATGTTGTTGGCACCATACCTCTCAAATATTCAGATTTTCACAGAATGTCCAGATTTTTGCCTCATTTTTGTTCTGTTTATCCCAAAGTATGTGTTTTTGGGCAAATCACTAGCAAATCATTGATAACTGAAGTCAGAAAATAATGGCAGACATTTGAATTTCACTCAGAGGGGTGTAATCTTCAGTGGCAGTAAATCTCTGAAGGGGATCATGACCAAACTTGTCTTTTAGTCAGGTCATTTCAAGCTGCCTGATAGTATGGGTGTGTGTAAGTTTCTCTGAAGTTTTGGAAACTGTCCGGCTGGTATGTCCTTGAAGGATATAACCCACACAGCTAACGCTACTGTGGCAGTGATCAATATGATGAACATTCAAAATAAAATCAAAAAGTAAAGCCATTCTCAAGAACAGCTGATTTTAAAACCAAATTTAATCTGTTTAGCATTTTTGCTTTGTAAAGTATCCGAGATTTCTCCAGAACAGAGTATATGCTATTCCATGCATACAAGTGTGCATCACATGTAACAAAGCAATCGTATTCAGAGCATATTAAATGAATACAAAATCATAGCTGAATGTAATAAATTTGAATGACAGAGATTAAACTTGTTTAACCACACATATACATAAACTACAAGAAAAAAAGCAAAGTAAAAATTTTATGAAAAACAAAAATCTAATTTGACTAACTAGTAAAAGAAGATAGTAAATACTAGACATGCATAAGGGTAGCTGTGATTTCCTCTTTTTAATTAAATGTTACTTCCATTTTAGAAATATTTTAAAAAAAAAAGAAATTTACAATAAGAGCTAAAAAGCAAAATAATGTTGCTGGTGTTAACAGTCTATGGAAAAGAAGAAGTGAGGTGAGACAATGTGAGGCAGAGCACTTTTTGGGTTGCATAGGACTATTTTAATTCTTTATGAAGCAACAAAGGTACTATAGTAAACAATGAGAAAAACAGTGCAAGGGCCATTCAGGGATCAGGAATACCAGTGATGCACAACAGTGCAAGGACCATTCAGGGATCAGGAATACCAGTGATGCACAGCAGTGCAAGGAGCATTCAGAGATCAGGAATACCAGTGATGCACAACAGTGCAAGGAGCATTCAGAGATCAGGAATACCAGTGACACACAACAGTGCAAGGACCATTGCGGGATCAGGAATACCATTGATGCACAACAGTGCAAGGGTCATTCAGGGAACAGGCATACCAGTGATGCACAACAGTGCAAGAGTCATTCAGGGATCAGGAATGCCAGCGATGCACAACAGTGCAAGAGTCATTCAGAGATCAGGAATACCAGTGACACACAACAGTGCAAGGGCCATTCAGGGATCAGGAATACCAGTGATGCACAACAGTGCAAGGACCATTCAGGGATCAGGAATACCAGTGACATACAACAGTGCAAGGACCATTCAGGGATCAGGAATACCAGTGATGCACAGCAGTGCAAGGGCCATTCAGGGATCAGGAATGCCAGTGATGCACAACAGTGCAAGAGTCATTCAGGGATCAGGAATACCAGTGATGCACAGCAGTGCAAGAGTCATTCAGGGATCAGGAATACCAGTGATGCACAACAGTGCAAGGACCATTCAGGGATCAGGAATAACAGTGACATACAACAGTGCAAGGACCATTCAGGGATCAGGAATACCAGTGATGCACAGCAGTGCAAGGGCCATTCAGTGATCAGGAATGCCAGTGATGCACAGCAGTGCAAGAGTCATTCAGGGATCAGGAATACCAGTGATGCACAAAAAAGTAATATGAAAAGTAATGTCACCAAAATATTATGGGGTGTAAGGTGAGGGGGACACAGCTAAGATATAACACAAGCCTGTTGTTTGGCATTCTTCTTTCTTGCCACACTGTTGGTGCCACTCCAGAAGCCACCACTGTATTTTCAAGGGCTTTGTTCATAGAAACAACTCTGCTGTTTGTGCAAACAAACAAATATGTTCTTCCAGCTGCACTCCACAACTTCTTTAAGTGTAGCAGACTTCTACTGGAGAGTGTGCGGCACCTCAATAAAGGCATAACGCAGTGCAACACTCTCGTGTTTCTTATATTTCAGGGCAGTAATGACTGCTACAATGAAGTATCCTGCAGCCTACAGGCAATATGCCATGGCACCATCTCGCAGTAAGAGAACACACAATTAGTTAGTTACATCCTGTGGCATCTGGGAGGATTTCAAGGAGCATTCACTCTATAGCCTCTTCTTCAGCTAGGCCGGGGGTCAGTTTGGACATAGTGCAGCTCTACTCTGTTACTAAGCAGGAGTGCTAGCCACTAGCAACTGTTTAAGGCAAAGCATGTCTAGGGATGACTATATATTAACAGCATATAATCAGCAAGTATGGATGTACAAGAATGTTAACATCCACAATGTTAGTGACGCTGACAGTTCTGGAGCAAGTGACACATTTCCTGACTCTCACCTCAGTCAACACCATGTGTAAAACAACATGTGAACTAAGCCTAGTAATATAACAGTGTCAGTCTTACAATGTTAGCATCTATAGCAGTGTCGACATAATACAACATTATGCAGGTGTAAGATGCACAGTTAATCCCAGCATAAGGTGCAGGACTCCATCATTCAGCACTGACGCATCATCTGCATGTTTATAGGCATGTATGTCTAAGCAGAGTGTACATAGGTCATCTGTTCATGCTAGAAAATATTGCCCTTAATGCCTCACAGCTGGTACATTGATACTGCATGACATACCTCTCAACTGTCCAGATTTTCACAGAATGTCCAGATTTTTGCCTCATATTTTTGGTCTGTTTCTCACAAAACTGTGGTTTTCTGACAAATCATTGAGGACTGAAATCAGAAAATAATGACAAATATTTGAGTTTCAGACTTCAAGTCATTCAAAAAATTCATGTTAATGCAAAACCTGTTAGTCTATCAACTATCTAAGTTTGTAAGAGCAATATTTAAAAAAAGTCCCTATTTTTTGGCCTTTGACCCCCATTATTTATGGCTTAGTCCAGATTTCTTGGTTTAAGTGCTTGGGAGGTATGCTGCACGACAATGTCATTGTAGTTCATGCTAGGATTAATTGCACGTCAGAACTGTGTCAAGCTGTATAGCTGTCAACATTCTAAGCTTGTGTCTGCTAAAGTATTACAAACTTATATGCAGTTTGCAGATTCTACAGCATGAGATGGAATCAGGATTTGTTTAGTTTTGTTTTGTCTTATTTGTACCCAAAGTGGCTATGCTATTGATATGAATGGTGTATCTATCTCTGCTGGTTTGCATTTTTGCATTCTGGACTCCATGCCTGCTTCTTGTGTTGCTAGTATCTATTATAGCAATAACCCATGCCTGGGTGTGGGTAATGCGGGATTTACCCACGGTTGGCGTGGTTTGGTCCCGAGGGCGAAGCCCGAGGGACCAAACAAAGACAACCGTGGCTAAATCCCGCATTACCCACACCCAGAAGTGGGTTATTGCTATTATACTATGACATTATATAAGAAAAGAAATAATTACTTTTCTTAAATAATGGCATTGTATAATGCCTCTTTGCTGCCCTTCCACAGCTGTCTGGTATCCGCGGCAGTTCTGATGTACTGCTCATGCCTACGCAGTACATCAGAGCTTTAGCCAAAAGCAATGGAGAAAGCAAGATCTCCATTGCTTTTACTGTTTGCTATGTTAAATGGGTTTAACATAGCGAGACAGCTTTAAAAGAACCAACGGAGATGAAGACTGCTTATTTTAAAGCTGTCTGCTTGTGTTAAACCCATTTAACATAGCAAACAGTAAAGCAATGGAGATCTTGCTTTCTCTGTTGCTTTTTAAACTTGTCTGCTATGTTAAATGGGTTTAACATAGCGAGACAGCTTTAAAATAAGCAACGGAGATCTCCGTTGCTTATTTTAAAGCTGTCTCGCCATGTTAAACCCAATTAACAAAACGAGACAGGTTTAAAAAAAAAAGCAACGGAGAAAGCAAGATCTCCGTTGCTTTTTACACACTGTGTCGCTATGTTAAAGGAGTTTAACATAGCGAGATAGCTTTTAAAAAAGCAACGGAGATCTCCGTTGCTTTTTTTAAACCTGTGTCGCTATATTAAACTCTTTTAATATAGCGAGACAGTGTTTTAAAAGAGACTTATACTAATGGAAAAAGTCCGGGCGACCGGACCTTTTCCATTAGTTTAAGTCGATTTACAACGTGCACGCTGGCCAATCAGCGTGCACGTTTTGGAATATTAATGGGGGGGCATGGTATAATTTGAAATAATCTGACAAGAAAATTATTTTCTTCATTTAAATATGCATGTGATATATTTATTTCTAGCTTTTATAGCACATCCAAGCCAGTTCTGTTTCAAATGAATCCCAGTAGCAGAAAAGTGAAATAGCTAAGGTATGTGTGATGAACAGCACTCTCTGTATATGCTTAAGACCTCATTAAGGCTAAACATGTACACAGTGTTCCATTTTATGATGCTCTTGTTCACACAAAAGAAAGATGCCAGGGAGCTTGCAGAAACACACACTGCACTGCTTAATCCTGCTTCTGGCAGGACTGCTGATTGGGTCAGTGGGCTGTGAGGGAAAAGCTCAAAGACTACTGTAGTGCTACAGTAGTATGAAACCTCTGGTAAGTAACACAGCAAAGGGCAAATTGATAATGTCACATGCTAATGTAAATTAGCCATGTGGCCTGTGAATTAAAGACGGGCTTTATGTTGTTGTTTTGGAGTAGAACAATGAGGACTGAACACAATAGTTTTACAGCGTGCATCCATTACTGTCTGAAGCAACAGTGCCAGAGCACGTAAGTACTGCAAGGCTGTGTGTGTGTGTGTGTGTGTGTGTGTGTGTGTGTGTGTGTGTGTGTGTGTGTGTGTGTGTGTGTGTGTGTGTGTGTGTGTGTGTATGTGTCTGTGCAGGTACCCATGCAGCAGCTTTATATGTGTTAGCAGGGGGAATATTTAATGATGTTGCCCAATATGGCAACATGCAAATGTATTTTATTTATTTTTAGGTAAACTGTATTTTTGTTTTACTAAGCAATATTAAACCAAAAGCAAATGCTATAATATGAAATTAAGTGGGGGGCTTCACCCCCCACACCCCCCATTGTGGGGGGCTGTGCCCCCCACCCCAAATATATATTCTAACTCTGGGGTTGCACTACAGTGGGGAAGGGGACATATTCCATTTACTTGCCTTACAGTGCTCTGGAGACTTCCAATAATACTTGTCAGTCAAATGAACTGTCAATCAAATGAAATTTCAATAATTTGATCTCAGTCAAATGGGTGTCAGTCAATTGGAAGTTAGGGCAAATGAAGTAGACCCATATACATATATATATATATATATATATATATATATATATATATATATATATATATATATCAGTACAGATATTGATATATATAAAATTAATTTTTCTTTTGTGAAGCTCTGGCATGTCTTAAGATTGTTAATTAGCTCCATGGCACTACTAGAACACAACAGAGAAGTACTATTAATGCTGTGACATTAACATGTCTGAATTTTCCCATTATGTTAATCACATTAATATAACACTGCTAATAGGTCTATGCCGTACATAACACAACATGAAACAGACACTTGTAGTATATATTTGCCATGTGATGTTTTATAATAAAGAATGTTGGGAAGTGTATTTTGAAAGAAAAAGCTTCTTCTGAAACACAAGTGCTAGAATTAGGCATAATCAAGGTGCACTGTTTCAGAGATATTGCTTTTCCATTTTAATGCTGGTGAAGAAAAGCAAATGTGTGATTTTTGTGAAACAAGTATTTTATTTTTGCCCTAGGGACAGCAACATTGGAAATTATTAGAATGTATTACAGGGGTGTGTATGGGAACAGACACTCACAAGGACATGGGGCATTTGAAAGGCTTGCCCCATAGAACACACTGTTTTTAGACAAATAGTCATTCACAGTGTTATGTTCTGTCTTCTGTGCATTCACTGTAATATGCTGACACTTTGTTAAAAGAGCCACTTTTAAGTGTAAAGCTGTTGATCTATAGAAACAGTTTAAAACTCACATGCAGTTCTTGTCCCATCTTTGTATTATTTTATACAGAGACATCCACATTGGCCTGATAATTTGAACTATTGTGTTACCATGTTTTGAGCATGCCATCACACAGTGTGAGAGATACAAGCCTCGTAGCAGAATCTGAAGAAACTATGCCATCTAGTGAAATATGTACATTGATATTATAGGCACCAACACATGAATGTTGTACAATGTGACCTATAACATACTATTACACAAACCTCACCTAGACCACTGTCATCTCCAGGATGATGAGCAATGACATGTTAACAGGTAAAACAATAATAACAGGTACAAGGTGAAGTGCATGGTGACCCATGTGCTTCTCTACTGTACCATATCACTATGCAATATGCCTCTGATATGTAATATCACCACCATATTATGCAGTTCTAAATAATATGTCACAGTATGCTGATAAATGTGGATAACATTTTATATTGTGTTATAGAACATTAAGTAGATAAATTATTTGACTATCATAGCAAGATGGTCATAACACAACCAAAATGAATAAACTCTTTTATAATGTACATACTAAATGGTGAATGTAGGCCTGCATAACATTACACAGAAGGCCCTGAGGATAATCAGAGCACATTAACAACTGGTTATGTCATCAGTAGTGCTATTTTTCACCAATCAGGAGAATGTCAGATTATGTCAGCTGTCTCTGTATAGCACCTGACTGTGGTATCCTATGGGTCACATTATACAAAGTTCAGCAGAGTTGGACTTACCCAAGTTCAACAAAGTACAACCTAAATGCCATCACTTTTTCATGCCACTTGGACATGTTACTACCTAAATGTGTCATCTTGAAGTTAAACAAAAGTGGATTTCATATTAATTCTGAAAAAAGTGATGCGATGTACTTTGCACTTTTAGATCAGATCAAGACCTTATCTTGAGTGTTATTGCAGTTTATAAAATCTCTAAAAACAATGACTTAGGAGGATTCATCAGCTCAAACTTGCAATATAAGAATAACGCTTGTATTGTTAAAGCAAAAGCTAAGTATATTATGGAATTATTATTTAAAAACTCAACATTAGGATGACAAGTTTTTCTGTTAAAATTATTACTACCTTTGTTAGACCCATTATAGAATACAATTCCTCTTCTTGCTCCTCTTCTAAAGCTGATAAAAGTGTTAAAATGAAGTTTATGAAAAGAATCACTGGTTGTAAAATGTTGTCTTACAGTACATGCCTAGAAAAACTCAGTCTATGTTCATTAAGTTACTTTGGCTTTGAGGCAGATTATGTACAGCACACTCTGTTCTCCATGACAAAGAATTCTGGCTCTTATTGTATTGATATGCTACTGACCAATAAATAATCTAGAGTATGTATTTATAGTTTTCAATTTCTTAAATATAAAAAGGCCTTGAGAGTTAAATTCATATCTCCTAGCGATGCTAAGTCCTGGAACAGTCTGCCTCTGTTTATCAGGCAGAGTACTTCTTTAATTGTTTTTACAAATAAACTAGCTATTTGATTTGGAAGTACAATTTATTCATGGAATTTGAAGTCTTTGCTTAAATGATCTATGATCTCTTTGTGCAGCACACTCATACTATTAAATCCAAAAATTGGTTAAACAATGACAAACTTCAGCTCAATGCACTTCTCTGAAACTTTAAGCAGCTCATTCTTGTAACTTGAATAAACATTTTAAATGACTCATGGAGCAGATTCTCAGCATTTTTATAAGTCGCATGACTACCATTAGACAAAGAAAAACTTACATAAATATTAGCTGAACTACTTTGCATACTCATTTCATATAATAACATTTTTGCCATGAACTATTAACATTTGAAGTTGATGGCAATCATAATTACATACCGTGTAGCAGTGACAGGATCATCACCTGTTTATGTTGTTCTTGATAATCCTGTCTGTCAAAAATTCCCATTCATTACAGTTATGACCATAACAATGACCACTGTGATTCCTCACTGGTTGCAGTCCTTTCATTTGAAATAAACGCAATTTACGAAAGTTCTCTATATCTTAATAGCTACCTAATACCTAGTCTGACTCATGATGTTTAATACTTCTTAATTTTTTGGTTTTCTTCTGTGTCTATATACTGCTACTGTGAATTTATTTTTAATGTTTTGCAAAGTGCTTCATTAGTTTATAATTAACTAAAGCAAATATCACCTTACTAAATGCATTACTATGAACATGTATGTAATACTTTATATATTGTTTCCTTTTTTTTTCTGGAGCTCTTCTCCCTGGGCCTCTACTAGTACTTTACCCAGTCAGAGTTTCCCCAATAAATGTAAATGAATAAAAAAATAAATTACAATGCTAATGAAATACATAGCCAAAGTCTTCAAAATGTGTTTACTAATCTATTTTCTGGTGCCATGTCAGATATCTTACTGATGTCTATGTATGCCATGCCAACAGACATTTTTCCCTTTTTTATTTAATATCAGATGACCACTATGTTTGCATGACATGATATTTCATTTGAGTATCCATGTCTTGGGCAGTGTTACGGGTCCAGTTCCACTCTTACTTTCAGATAGTCCTGAAATCAGGCCGATCAATACTTTCCAACTTCAGTCTGTCTTCTCCTATTATGATGTAAAATCACATTGACCCACTTCAAATCTTTAGGGGACTTACCTTTTTTCTAACAGTTTTTAAAGAGGTTAGTCTGTGGTAGTATCAGATGCTTGGTTTTTGGAGGTTTTCAGGAACCTTACTTCAGTGAAGGGATAGGGATCATTCCCATTTTCTTAAGCATTTCTATTGGCTGGATTTAGTAAATCTCCTTTCCCTTACTTTCTTTTCAAAAAACTTTCTTTCATGAAAATGAACAAAATTGTCATTTGTGCTTCCTTTTTTCACCATCCTTTTCTGTAGCCCTGCTATCTATTTTATCTTCACTATTCCTCCCTCCATCTCTAGCTTCCTTTCTTCCTACATGTGTCTAGAAATGCTTTATCTCCCTTCTTACCCCAAATGATTATCGGCTCATCTACACAAGCCACTTCTTTTCTGACTGCTTACATCTGCATTAACAGATACTATTCTTCACCATCATTTTTTTCCTGGGTTTTATGAATGGTTCCTAAATTATGCACAACCTTTCATAACTATTAATGAGACATTCAGAAACAATGTTTTTATTTCTTGTTTATCTAATGTTGTATTTGTTACATTCAAAGACATGTTTCTATGGTGACAATTTTCATGTATATTGTTCAATAGCTCTATCACCTGGATACCATACTGTTTGAAAATTTAGATGTGTTTTCCAACTTGACCTATTTTGTCAGTCTGCTTTGCTGTAGTCTAGAACCCTTACTTTTGAATGTATCAACTCTGTAGTCATACCTACTTATCCTAATCTTATCCATTCATTCATTCATTCATTCATTCATTCATTCATTCATTCATTCATTCGTTTTGTTATGAAAGAAAAGATCCACGGAATCAGGAGCTGATTTTCAGAAGAGAACTGAATATAACAGCCCCAAATTTTTACCACAGGAATAAAACAGTATTATGAAAAAACATTCCAATACTAGCACTGCAATAAAACAATTATACATAAGCTGGTAAATTTCAGATTATCTCTTGCTTAATTTGTAGATCCTCAGGGTATGAAAATAGTTTAGGTGACCACTTCTCTATTTTCTCAAACCAATCTTCAAAACCTTCTTATCTCTTCCTGAATACATTGCAGATAGAACTATTCCGGAATATATAGACAACAGTGGGATACAGAGACCACTGAATGGACACCACTCCAAAATGAGAAAAACTCCGAGGCTGCCTACTCCTGCCTTACCAACCAACTTAACCTGATTGCAAAACAAGCTCTTCTGTACTAAACTCAGGAGAATCAGAGACCCAAAACTGACCTTGATTTTCTCCAAAAATAAAACTACTTCTCAGAAAAAGGAGCTAAGTATGGTTCTCCTGGAAAAAAACACACTTTACACAATGACAAGCATGGACAATTCTTGTAGCTCAGAAAAAAATTAATAGAATAACAACACATGCTGCAAAATCAGTCTTTTGTGAAAACAAATTGTTCAACTTGCCTAATGCCTTAAGTTGTTACAGAAATCAGTAAAACAACTGCAAGGATTATAATATATATGCAATATCATCCGATCTTTACTACTAGCAGCACTTTCACTAACAAGACCAAATACTTTATTGCATCCAAAACATTTGCATCCCTCTAATTAAGTTTTAACTAGGTATCTGCACCTTGGCAAGCAGCATCCGCTAGTAGCCTATCATGCTTCATACAGTTTGAACTATATGTTACCTTTCACTTCAAAGATATCTGCCTAAAAAGTGTCCATAAGACAGCTCTAAATACTTGAGAGAAAATCAAGATCCAAAATTTTCAAGCAGTGCCCAGCTTTTGTAAAGATGACAGTTCATCTTTTGAACTATTAGCTTTTCTTTATAAGTATCACTTACAAGCAGACATCTTCAACCCCATTCATGCAAGCCTTAAATATTTACCTTGCAAAGCTATCCACCCTATGCCCAGCACAGGACTTTTGACCTATAGTAAACATATATATTTTCACAAGCATAGCTGAAAAATTAATCTACAGCCAGATCACAGCACATGTTAACATTTATGGCTTATTTTGCAACGTACAGCATGAGTTCTGCAAGGGCATTAGTACACTAAGAAAAATATGCAAAGTTTCTGACACTTTTCAAAACAGTACAAAGTCTAACATTCACACTGGTGGCATCTTCATAAATAAAGTACAAACTTTTAAATTGGTTTATCATTCTATCTTATTAACCAAACTAGAAGAGCTGCACATTGAGACAGGTGTTGTTTTATGGCTTGGCAGTTATCTTACAAATAATACTCACCAGGTTAGTATAAGAACCTCCTTCTCTGACACTGGAGCATTCATTAGTGGCATCCCACATGACTCTCATCTCCCTAATAATCTCAACCAAGAGTTAACCTTACTTAATTTAAAGGTGAACCCTGCCCAGATGTTAAGTTTTTCTTCTTCTTCCCTATAATCCAATACTAAAATATCACATACAGTAAAAGCATCATTCGATAACCATTCCATTTGTTTTATGTCTGAACTTATTTCTGTTGGTCTTTCTTTCCTATATTTGTCTCATTATCTGTTACATCATGAAGGCCATTGACAGTGGCAAAATAATTATTTTAGGTCACATAATCTAACTACAGAGCCATTAAGAAAACAATGGTTCTTAAACAATAGCATTTAAATGTTTTTTATTAGTCACATATTGCCAGCATCACACCGCAGATAAATAATGTAACCTGGAGTCTGAAAAAAGCAAGTATATCAAGCTCAGTCTTCAGTTGCAAATGAACAAGAAAATGCAACCCACACTTTTTTGTAGCATAAATGTGTTTTCTTTCCCTTTAATCATACTCTGAGTACCACAAAGAAAGAAATATTTTCATCTTACTCTTCTGATTTCTTACCATTATCTGATTTTGCATTTTTCTACATTGTGTTTTTTGTAAAATTATATGTTTCTTCTGGTATTTTATTACAGCATTTTTACATTGCATACAGTGTTTTGTGGAGACCAGTCAGTGAGTTGGAAGGAAAGAAGATTAACATCAAAGACTATAATTCTAGCTACACTATTAAAAACTGTGAATGTAACACAAACCAGATCAGCCCAAATAACACCTATTAATCACAGGGGTCAGATTTCGCTCACTTAAATTACAGGTGCTGCTTTGAAAAGAACAATTAACTCAGCTACATTTTCAAGCCTGTCATTCAAACATCCCTTAAAATGTTGAATCAGACATGGCCACAAATAAAAAAATAAAGGAAATAAAGTAATGAATAATATGTATTGATGCTGACAGTCAAAAGTAGGCAGTCACAGTATTGTTGTAGGCTAATAAAAGAGATTATTGCAGTAAACGACCCTCTCATCATAGGAATTTCTCTCTGTCCCTCTAAAATGTCATCAGGGAGGCAAGGGCGTTGACCGTAAATTAAAATCATGCTATCCACGGCAGCCCCATTCAGGCTATTTTAGGGTATAACAAATTAGAAAATAGTAGCAGCTGCTTACTTTGATACAGAGAAATTAATATAGGTTAATAGATTCATACTAAGCTAACTGCCCTTGCGAGCCATTTTAAGCCTAGCCAATTATCCCTTGTGAGACTCAAACCCTGCACCTTGTGTTTGTAAGGCAAACACCTTAACTATTAGGCCACCCTCCCAACCCAATGTAGAAAAGGTCAAGATTTGATGAAAAACATTTTTTTTCAGTTTTAGGGTGTGGTTTTCCTTTAACCATGCATGCAGATGAGCTATTGTTATTAAGGTCAGACAAATCATCTATCAAATTACAAGAAAAAAAAAAACTACAACCTAGTTTTAACACATGATAGAACTGGACATTACAAAGCGGGAATCATTAATCCCAACAAGTTATCCATCATGACTTTCATAAATGCATAGAATTTAAAAATGCAACCCCCATCCTTCTTAAAGATCACTTAAATAATGATACTTATTATGCTTCCCTGAACAAGTAGCTTGGCTTCTTCCTAGGTATAATGCAAACATTTAAATTATAAGCAGAAAAAAATAATAATTCTACAATGAAACTATGTAACAGAACTTCTAACCTGTTTTCTCAGAAACCAGAAAAGTTGCATTATTAAGTGTTTTATTATTCAAACTGGAATATAGGTTCATAGGTTCATAGGTTCATAGGTTCATACTAGGCTATCTGCCCCGGGCATTTTTTTACCCTAGCCCCATCGTTTGTGGCTTACCTACCACCCTTTAGTGAACTGGGGGAACTAACTTATTTTGCTGTGCCTCCATCGAGCAGTGACACTGAGGTAGGTAATCCCCTATCTTCTATCCCATTCCTCCATTATTCAAGAAGAAGGCTGAACAAGGCCTCTACCTCTCTGCCCTCCCTCACATGTTTTATTTTGTTCCAATATTTGGGTGAGTCTTCTTGGGGTGATGATCCCCTCCAGCCAACCCCGTGTCAAGGTTTGTGTCTCTTTAAGTTGTGGCTCTGATGGATCTGGATTTTTGATTTTTTTGAGAATGAAGCATATCAAATCTTTCTTTGATGGGGGTATGTTGTGTTAGGCAAAAAGGTCACTGTCAGCGCTGTGCAACTGAATGCTGCTGAGTTCTTTCAGTTCAGTTGGGCAGTTGAGAGATTTGAGACCCTTTTTTTCCTTTTTTTTGTTTTTTTTTTTTTGGCCTCTCTGCTCTGCTGCTGCAAGTGGGTCACATACATTGGGGGGGGGCATTGTAATCATTGTAATCATTGGTCTGATGAGAAGAAGGAAAACTATGACTGATTGAGAAAGATTGATAGATGAGAAACCCTTCACCCAAAGTGATTCCTTGGGCAATAACTACTAACTACTTATGAATGACAGACTACCCAGACATCAACCTGGGTCCCCAGTCCCTGATAACTTCTTCTGTATGCTCAGTGGATTGCCACCTATTTGGTAGCTAGGGGTAGTAACCTTGTTTTTTCCGAGGGTATGACATTTTTTTTTGGCATTTAACTTTAGGCCGTGGCTCTGGCACTGGCTTATCCCCTTCTCTGGGACCTCTCTGAAGGATCTCATCTGTGTCAGTGTTCCCAGTTTGATACTTATTGTGCAGTGTCATCGTTTGCTTTTGTCTGCCATAACCTCCCTGTGTTTGCTTTACTTTTGGAGAGTAGTAGATGCCAAACAAGAGAGCCACCCACTTGTGGGGATGTTTGTTGACTGTGACAGTCTGACATGACTCTGACCCTGTGGGTTCTGTGACTCACTGACCCTGTGGGTTCTTGCAGCCATCACTTTGACCATATGAGCTGATTGATGTTTGATGATTTTTTCAATGATACCCGATTTGGGTAAGGTATCAGGGGGGGAGGTAGTATGGCAGAGGTAGGTTCGAGGGTCAATGGCTTTCATCACTGTTTCTCTCATCAATCATTTTGAGTCATACATATATACTACCTTTTATCATCCTTAATTCAGCATATAACCCAAATGTGATTGGGACTGCTGAAAACGAGATTTGTACATTCACTTACCCCTCGAAAGAACTCACAATTGCCTTCTTTGTCAGAAATCTCATGAACTACCAGTGCATGGGGAGGTTAACTTAGTGCATGCAGCCCTCATTTAAAAATTGATTAGCCAGCAGCAATGACCACCCACACCCTCACACCAATTAGCAGCAAAACTAATCATAAGAACTCCTGTTTGCTTCCTTAGAATCAGCAACAACAAATCCCCAACCCTGATTTGACCACCTTTTAACAAATACAAAGGTGAAAAAGTAATTTCTAAGGTTGGACCCATTTGTTACAACCAACTACCTACTGATATTCATAATCAATTAACACTATTAGCTTTTCCAACTACAGTCAAAAAATACTCTTTCTCTGAACATGAAAACAGATCCTTTAGAGACACTGGACAACAACTTTCCTCACCTACTTAACACTAACCAGTACTGTTCTTCTCATGAAGTAGGTATTTCATTACTGAATGCTTCAACATGCCACTGTGAATGTTATATTATTTTCTAAAATATGCATTCAAATATGGCATGGCTGTTTACACTTTTTTCATAATTACTATTACAATTTATCTTACTCTTTTTTTCATTGTTTTGTTTGCCTATTGAATCTGTATTTCCTATACTTGTTAGTGTCATTTTCGTTGCTATACAATTTACGTTTATATCAATTTGTGTATGAATGTCAACTGTAAATATTCTACTATTACTACAAAGCTAACCCTAAGTGCCTGCCTATAATTCATCCATTGATGTATTTCTATATATGTAACCTATTGTATAATATGTGTAACAAAGGTATAAATGTGGACCCGTGTATAATATGTGTAACAACGTTTTATAGTGGAGCTTTTCTCCCTGGGCCTCCACTGAAAATGAGTTATGTAACACAGTTGGACTATCCTGGTAAACAAATGTCAAATAAATAAATAAATAAATACATGAGATTATTAGGAGCCTGAGTAATGGCTGAAATAGTCTTCAGACTGGCCTAGGTACCTGGTAAACAAATAGATAAGCAAATAGACAAATTGGTTTTTCTAAAAGAATCAGAGCACAACTGTAATTTAAGCATAGTAAATTAGAGATATGAGTTATTCAATAAAAAGGTCACTCTGTGTACAAATAATTTGCACACCATTTGCCAATCATTGCTCAAGCGAGTAGCATCAACTTTACTTTATTTTACTTTCATTTGTAGAATACTAATCCAAATGGACCATTTTCAGGTTCAGCTCAGGAAAAAATGCAGAGACAAGGATATTATATAATAAAATATAATAAATACAGGCACAGCAAAGATGAAATCTTACATGCAAAATATTAGTATATTTAGTTGTCATAAGATATTTACAGTTATATATGAAGAACATTGCATTTGAAGCTATCTTAATGGTCTGTAACTATACGTCATACAGGATTTAATTATTACAATGATGCTCTGTTAAACATGATGTACAGCTATGACAGGTGTGGGGCAGTACGAGAAGAGTAAGAATAAGAGCAGAAATTAATAGCTGGTGTGTATAAAGTCTGCATATGGCTAGCACTCCCAACTCCGAAATCTTACATTAAGACTCTTCACAGAAATAAATGTTATTATGGCTGGAAAAGAAAGTTGTGGATATGATTCATAAGATGATGGGATACAAGTTAAAGTTAAGTCCACAGGACTGTATATCAAGCTATCTTAAGGTATAAGTTTAGAAAAAGTTATAAGGTATAAGGATAGAATAAAATTGGACCATTGCTGTGGGGGGACACCTTCCCATCTACTACCAAATCTTTCTTTCAATATAAAGAATTGCTTGAGGTAGATATTTCAGAATTAGGCAAAGGAGGGGTTCCTACTCTGCCCATTCATTCTTATGCATGGTTGGTGTGGACATTTTGCTAACTGACCAAAACAACAACATTCTACAGGCATCACTTAAAAAAATGTTGCTTGTGCATTGTTCTTCCCCCAATCTGGGATTTAAAAGCTGGCTGAGTAAACCAGTTTAGGATATCATGGTCACGGGAGCAGTGAAGAGGTATACTGTTGAGTTAATGGCATTACAAGACCCACCTGGCTTATACAAGTTAAAATGTCATCAGTAGTGGCATATCACATCACCTACATTATTGACTCTATGGGTTGCTGCAGATTACCATTGTTGGAGATGTCATAGGGAAGCACTGCATTAACCTCCACATGTTCATGACCTCAGGAATCAGAGCTATTGGTAAAACTGAAACTCTCTTTGGTATGGGAAGTGAGATTCTCCTTACACTCATCGGAAGCCACAAACACCTTTTTTTTGAGACAGAAACGCAGTATCCAATTCTTGCAGTGGTTCATATGGTGAGAAGAGAAGCTGTCTTGCTGCCTTTAGCAATCACTTAATCCAAAAATGGCTTTCCATATCCAGAATAAATACTGAAAACATGATGCCTGGGGAAATTAATGCTTGTCTCTTTAACTATGAGTATAGACTGGCAAAGTCGGGTTCTCATGGAGGCAAACCTTGTGATACTATTCAAGACTTTGGGAGTTTCCTTTTATTCATGTGCAGACCCTATATTAGCTATATATTTAAGTCTTCTAAATAGGTTTTGTATGTACTATTATTTGAAGGACCAGAATTGTCTGTGATTTCACTCATCTAATGTGTTTAACTTATGGCATGTGTTCATTAATGTGATGGATAAAAGTAATTAAAAATAAATGAAATCAATTATGCCTGGGCCGTCTTTCATGTAATATTATTTACTATTTCAAGCATTAACTGGAGATACAATATCTGTTAAACAAGTATCTTGTAACAAGAGCACATATTGATTCACTACACAGGTGTTTTCTTAGGAACCTTCTGCTTGTATAAGCATTGTATTCCAGCTCTCTAGAACTACAATACCAGAACCCTTATCACAAATGTTACAGATGACAAAAGTAGCATTTATCATTGAAATACTGTAGCTACACCCAGTGAGTATAGTGTCTTACGTACAGAGACACAAAGTCATAAATACCAGGATTTGCAGGCAGAAATTACAGCAATGTGGAAGAAGGATACCCAGACAGTTCCAGTAGTAGTAGGACCAGCAGGTCTTATAAAAAAGAATTTACTATCATACTTAGATGCATTACCAATACATGTAACGCCGTATGAATTGCAGAAGGAGTCCTTACTGGGCATATTGCTGGTGTTGCGAAGAGCACTTCTGACTAACATCAAAGACTGGAACAATACTAATTTCATGAACTTTAATCATACATTGACTTAGGAATGGGGTCCATTCCCATCATGGTATTAGAAACCCAATAGACTTGAAGAAATTAAAAGGAAGTTACCATGACATCTTTAAACTTTAATTACTTGCTGGATAAGTGAACAATTCCCTCATAAGTGCCTGGGTCATTATTATGCATATTAGCTGTCTGCAGCAGCAGCAGCAGGCGGCATTTAGCAGAATTTATGCAAGTTGCACCCAAATGTATGTCTATACTGACCATGTGATTCATTTAGTGCTTAAGAATAGTGAGGTTCATTCCAAATGTGCATTTAGATTAAATGTTAATGGACAGCCACATAGTTTTGTAATCACTTAGTCTCAAAATATCTTTCTATATCTGGAAGTGAGATCCTCTCTCCCTTATTATTTGAGAACACCAACCACAAGACTGTTCATTTTTGTTATAGTGCTAAATTACAGTGCTGAAGGTTTACCCATCATGAGCCATCAAGAATTATCATACTTTATGTCATACTGAAATGTTCTCCAGCAAGCGGTTTCAGTTTCAATCCTAACTTCTGATCAATGTCCATGTGGAATTGATTGTTCTCCCTGTGTCTGCATTATTTCTTTCTATAGATATTCAGTTTCCACGCCACTGACAAAAAGTATAATAAGTGAGTGGTGACACTGAACTGTTCATATCTGCTGTAATTAACCTCTCGCACTTGTGTCCCAGGAAGTAGCCGAGAAAGGTAAATCTACCAGTCAGCTCGCCAGGTTAACAAATTATAAGTAAATAAATAAAGTAAATACCTCGTAAACAATGTTTCTCACTTTTTTTTTTGCTAAACTAAGAATATATTCTTTCATTTTCCTTTTATTTTCCGTATCATGAAAGTAGGTCCGTATATATTTCCATGCAGATTATGTTGCCATTTGAAGTCTTCAGCATGGCCCACTGTTCTTATTTTGTCTTGTTGTTCTGCTACATTCTGTTATAAAACAGCATATACCACCTCCGGTGATATCCATTAGCCCTGGCATTATGACAATGTAGGCACTGCCTTTTCTGTCTGAGACACTAATTACTGCAGCATTTTGATTCATAGGCCCTTATGTCACAGACTTATTTGCATGTCTGATGCATTATCAAAAGGGTATTTATTGTTTGTTTGTTTCACTTTTCATTGAAATATGATCCAATGAGCCCATGTAATTAAGCAGAACATGTCAACAACTTTTATAACTTAACATGGGGATTTGTGACCTCACAGTTATTACATTACTTTAAGGAGTGCGTGGGAGTCCCTGCACAGGTAGTGTGAGAAACTTACCTCAGTATAAGAAAATGTTGCCTGAAGAACGTTCATCTGCACAGGCTCATTGGAGCATGGTTTGCTATAAAGCAAGGCACTGAAATGTGCCAGTCCACTACCCATCAAAAGTCTTTCTCCCAGTAAAAATAAATACTTTAAGAAAGCTGAATAAGATACCTTGAACATGATTTAATTTTGTCTCATATCTTGATGGAAAGTGATTAATGCATGTCTTATATTCACATAAATTTCACTTTAATTCAGTTTTGTTTGGAACCAGGATGATTACAAGCTATGTTGTTTTATCCACTGAATACCTGCGAGATGTGACCTGAAGTTCACTTGCAATAAAGAATCACATGAAACATGCACACATCATGAATGTTTGAACAAAATCTGTGTCACAGCTAAACAGTGTCAAGACAAAAGTAAGTGTCTGTACTCAGAGGATGTATTAACTATAGTGTTAATATAATGCGAAGCAGATCATGTAGATGTAAAATAATAAAAAACAGCCAAATATTATTATAAATATTTTCATGTATACAAAATACAAATCCTTGGCCAACTGGCCCATTGATGACAACATTTGCTTCCTAAATGAAGAAACAGTAGTTAGCTAGTTGGCAAGTTATTTCTGGAAACTGCAGCAGAGGATATTGAGTTATGTAATACTGCAGTTACAGTGCAGTGGGGTATATAAGATGAGATGATTTTTAAAGCTTTAAAAAAAGTGATGACTATCTGATGTATGAGTAATGAAACTAATTTTATTTCAGAGAGCAGGGCCTCGTAATATGAGTGGTTTGCTGAACATGAATGAGCTGGATTATCAACTATATGGACTAAACTGATTTCTGAGACTGATTTGTCAGTCTTTTTTTAATATGCTGATTACTACAGGTAAATTATTTAGGAGGTTGAATATTAGATATGACAACAACAATTTTGTATTGGAACAATCACGGACCGGTAGCCATTTTAAGTTTAAAAGCAGCTTACGGTGATGTAAAAGGTATGGAACATGAAAAACAGAGATATGGCTCTGTATGGATTTTAGATGCAACATATTAGAGTATGATACTGTTGTGAGGCTATAAAAGGCATACTTTAAGTTAGACAGCTGTTTATTTTTTGGAATCCAATTCTATTATCAGAATATCAATGATTTTGATTGTAAAACCAAATTTAACTAGAGGGTCAGAGTCACCATAAAAAGTAAAAGGTAACAGATCTGATTAAAAAGTGGACTTAATTTCACATCTATAGATGTTTTTTTCTTGTACGAGAACTGGCCATGTAACAGGGGTATGTTAAAATAAATTAATAAACTGTTTCATTTTCAGAATAATGGTTGCTATTCTAATAATTTTTTTTTTTAGTTTTTAGGAGGCCTGCCCACTCTTATGCCGGGAAGTATATAAAACCAAATGTTCTATTTTTGTTCATATATGATATATTACACTTGAGTGATATAATAGTTCCTGTCCGATCAGAATCATTTGCTTGCCCTACTTTCATCAGAAGCTAATGGTTGCCTTAAAGATAATAATCTTTGTATTGGTTTTCTGAAGGTGTAATATGTTTTGATGAAACGGGTAAATCTGATTCAATAGGAGAATTTTTGAATGACATTACTCCTTTTTCAATTCATTCAATATGCAAAAATAAAGAAGCATTATGGCTTCAAGGGAAAGTGCCTAGCAGATGGTAAATCTATGCAAAGTTAGGGTCAATTGATAAGCAAGAGCTTGGACTGTGTTTAATGGAGGATTTGGAATAACAGACAGTTTTGGATAAAGGGAAATTCATTCAAGCATGGGTTAGAGACTGTTCGCTTTTAAGAGAATTACCTGGAGTCCCAGGTAATGACAAGCAGCTGGGTACTAGCACCTTTATAAAGCTAGTAAACTACCAGTATGACATAAGTCAGTGCTCAAGAGTATAAAGGAGCATGTTGTGTTTTTTTGTAAAAAAGAGATGCATCAGGGCTGTAGCAGTTGGGTCTAAGATGGGAGTCCTGGTTTGGAGTTTTGATACCACTAGTAAAAGGTCTAAGAGCTGGAATCTAACGTAGTTTTACTACAAATAATGTGTTAGCCAGATACTTTTGGTTTATTTAATAAACAGCATATTAACAGACTTTCTCTGAGATTCATTAACAATCATGTATGCTTTGCGCGAAGCCTACACAATTGCAGCGCATTAGTGCATTGAGCAGTAGTGTTCCTTGAATATGCATGCTGCTCATTGTGCTTACATGATTCCAAGCACTGTTCATGGCTAGCAACAGTGTTGCTGGCCTTGAAATGGTACTGGAGGGATGAGCACACAATGCAAAGAAAAATACTTGCCTGTATGCAAAGTAAAGGCAAGTGACTTTTAAGCAGGTAGATGCAGAGGATGTGGAACAAGGATAATTTATGCAGAATACAATACAAACAGTGCAGGGGTAATTAAGAAGGGAGAGCAAATGAAAACAAGGTACACATTTAATGCATTCAAATGTGATGATGCCAGAAAGAGACGTTTTTTCTTTAGGAAGATGCCCATACTGATGGTAATAATAAATAATCATGTTTACAATTGTTTACCCATGTATATAACTTAAAAACAGACATGCTAGCAATGGATGTGAAAGAGACACAATGCAACATTGTAAGAAAGAGGATTACATGTGATATTAATGTTGATAATATGCCAAGTTGAAGCAGGGGTGGTACAGTGGTAGCGTTGTTGCCTCATAGCAAGAGATTCTCCTGTTTGATTCACGGCTGGAGTGCCTTCTGTGTGGAGTCTGCATGTCCTCCCCGTGGTCGAGTGGCCTCGGAAAGACATGCGTGAATGGGCGTGCCTTTGCTGAAGGTTGGGCATTGGGCTGGCAACTCGGCACCATAAAAAAAATCTACTGCCAATCATTAACGGACCGGAGTTCCGCTGTGGCGACCCCTAACCAGGAAAAGCCGAAAAGACAAACATAATATGCCAAGTTGAGATAATAGTTAGCAAGGACAGTGGATACATTATGGACCATTCGTATACAGTGCAGTTATTGAATATGACATGTATACAGAGGGAATGCATGTGTGATAACTGACTGCATTACTGTATCCTCCACTCCATCCTATATAAGCAAGGTATGAGCCATATAGCAGCTGTGTCATGTACAGCTGAAAAGGATGTATTTTAACATTTGTCACTGGACAACCATAAATGAGGGGGTAAATTACATTGACACATGTCTTGGACAAGCATCTTTTTTTATACATGTGCATCATAAATAGTACTATAATATCAATAAAAATACATAAGTGACAAATGACAACATAGTTCTGATGACCTTGCAGTACTTCAAGGTCTCCTTTTGTAAGTGGAACACATGTAATACATGATTATACTTGGCATGCTCACAAGACATTACAATGAGTACTGCCATAATAACATGTAAACAACACAGACATATATTATTTGTATTAATTATAAATAAATAAAAACTGAGAATAATTACTTCATGCAGTGCTGTTTATGTAATGTCAACACATTAATATAATGTTACTCTTGGTTGGAATTGAATAGCAAGTTATATAATTCCACTGACTACAAACTTGTGTATGAATCACATACACCACAGTTGAAGTCTTAACAAAGCTATGAAACTCGATCTATGTGAAGTCATTACATCATATGATTGCATTGCAATTTGTATGAGATAAAAGATCTAGGGAAGGTTTTTCCCACTATAATTGTACACATTGTACCACTTGGGAATGTCATTTATGCATAACAGCATTAGGACAGGCAATACTTACAGTCAGCCAATGTGGGTTTGAAAACTTACTATGTGATGACAGCAGCTACATGATTTTAGAAAGAATGAATGCACTACAATGCAACTGGTGCTACAAGTGTGAGATATTTTAGTCTTTGAAGCCGTGACATTATTTTCTTGCTGCAAGGAAAATGTGTGACTGTCATTTCTTTAAAACAGTGTTGCTATATGTGTGTTACTCACACAATATTGCTTGCTTCTAGGTATATCCAAACACACAAGATGCCTAATACACTTGTCACTGTGATGGAATAATGGCAATCAGGCACAAAGTGTGGATAATCATGGATTTAAACAAATGCCTTAATAATGCACAAGCATACAGAATATAGTCTCATTCCCTCATGCCACAGGAAAAGCCTTAGTAGTTATCATGGGAAAGACACAGGAGCACTATGCATCTACACATAATACATGCATTACAAGCCTTCTCTGCACAGAATGCCAAACACCTATGGACAGTAGTTCATCATCGCTGGATTCAAACCACCTTCTCCCTTTGTACTTACAAAGTCTACAGAGCACAGTATTAACAGCCAGCATAACAGGGCAACTCACACAACTATTTTGATGCAGTTGTTTTTTGAAAGAGTGCTGTAAGCAGATTGTTTCCAAAAATCTTTATTGCCTTGGGTAATGCAGATCGATAGGGTAATCCTTTGTCAAGCAAAATATGTTGTCTAGCCTACGTGGAATTTTATATAAGGAATGCTGTCAAAGACACAATTTTACATGACTATACATACACTGTCATTATTTACGCTATGCTGGATTTGAACCTCCAACTTATCCATTTACACAATCTGTACAACACAGAATTAGCTGCAAGCTTGTCTGACTGTAAGTGCCACAGGAGAACATCAAGTTTGAAGGATACAGTGTGCAATTTTAACATACTGACCTCATCCATGGGTTGGACAGATGATGTTTGTGCTAAAAGTGGGATAAGGGGATGGGAGTATCCTCTCCCATGTTAAAATCTTCCCCTGAATTGAAGTTGATGCAGCACAAGTGTTCAGAAAGCTCATGTAACTGACATTGAAGCCACATACTAATGTTCACTGTTGTGAGATTTGTACTGCTAACCTATCTAGTTATACAGTCAAGAATACACAAAATTAGCTGCAAGCACCATAGGACAAGTCTGACTCTTAAGGGAAGGGGGTGTGTTTTTGCCAGAATTAACTTTGTGTAAAATCAATAATACATAATTTATAGTACTGTAATTTGAATATATACTTGAGTATATGGAAACTCTTTTAAAATCTCTTAATCAGAGATTTTTGGCCACTTTTTGGACACTTTGTTCAATCAGCAAAATTATTTTGAGGAGTCATTTAAGATTCAGCAATACAGACACATCACACCTTTATTAATCATAGTGTAACCCAGGAAAAAATGTGTAACAAATATAAATTTAGTGATTCCAACTATACTTTCAGTGTTTCACTGATAATGGTGGGAGAGAGTAAGAATACATTATTTAGAGGAACAAGACACCTGAGGAAGCACTGCAAAAAAGGAAAAGTAAAAAGTGATGAGTGGAGAAATGTCTTGTTACAAGGCAGTGATGAGGATCAGTAGTTAACATGGAACAATATATGCCAGTTAAAACATATACTACACATTGTTTATTTCAGTTATATGGACATATAAAACAATTAATTTAGTTTTTTTTATTTTATTGCTGTAGTCACGTCAGAGAACAGTGATGTCATTCTTTGTTTCTGACATTTCATGTTCATAGGTTCATAGATTAGTACTAAGCTAACTGCCCTTGCAAGACATTTTAAGCCTAGCCAATTGTCCCTTGTGAGACTCAAACCCTGCACTTTGTGTTTGCAAGGCAAACACCTTAACCATTAGGCCACCCTCCCAACCCATTTTGTTTAAATAAGTCTAAATTTTAATAAATGCATTAGTGTTAGCCTGCTTGCTTGTAGGTCAGGTAACATTAGACCTGAGTACTAAATTACTAGATCTGCTCCTAGTGAAACTATGTATGCTGGGATTGTACTTGGAAAGAGGTAGCATTGATTGATCTTGCATTCTCATAATCCTGTTAATCTGCATATAGACATCTTTTGTATCACTTTAAAATGTATAGTGGCATGGAAATTCCCTTGCACTTCTTCAGAGCTGCAAGGGGATCTTTGGCAGCTCTTTTTAAGAGCTGCAAAGGCAGACAGAAGCAGACAATATACTTATGCGTCATTTCTATGAAATATAGTAAGTCACACTGAGCTTGTACATGTTTACAATAGTTACTTGCAAAAGGACAGCTTATGCTTCTCTTGTATATGCTTACAATAATTACATAACCACAACAACAGTAACATTTGTGTTTTATTATATAAATAATGCTCAATGCCAAGTAACTACATGCAGGATTGAGACTTGTAGCAGTAGGGAGTGTCCAAAGAAGTAACAAAGGAAAACAGCAAAGCAATATATATATTTATGTATTTATATATGTGTGTGTGTGTGTGTGTGTGTGTGTGTGTATGTATATATATATATATATATATATATATATATATATATATATATATATATATATATAGATAGATATATAGATATATAGATATATATATATATATTTTTTAATTTTTAAGTCATCTTCCCCTCTGCCTGGGTTTGCACATTTCTAGTCTTCTTTCTTACACTCTTACTAATCTGCATCATCAATTGATCTGTTGTGAAGCTACAATTCCCCATCCCTTTAAAAAGTTGTTAAAAAGGAAAAGCAAAGGATCAGGTAACTTAAGTGAGCTGTCACTTTGCAGTTAGATTATTATTATTTTTGTTAGGGAAATATGCAAGGTAGCAGGATGTGTAACAATGTAACTGAAATTAAGTGTTTATGTCATTTTTGCTGGTCATTTAGCCTCATTAGGGGATTGCTGCTGTCTCAAACAGTTGTGTAACTCCTCCCATGCTAAAAAGTAGAACCTGCTCCTTCCAAAAAACAAAAGTGTTTTTAAGATGCTGAATGCATTCATGAGTTTCCTAACACCACACTAGCATCACAGAAAGACAACTATCAATTAAAAGGGGCTTGACTCAGGACAATGAGAATACAAGCTGATATCAGTCAAGAAAAAAATCAACCCTCAGACAAATTCCCTGCATTACCCATAGCAATTCAAACAATAAGTGACCTAAACGGCTTCTTCCTTTTACTGAAATTGAGCCCAGTGCCCTCTTCAGCACCTTCCAGGAATGCCTGTTCTTAAAGTGGTTACTCTACAAAGTGGACATGATGATGTTTTTAAGTACACTTTTACTCAGGGGAATTCATGTCAGTCTATAACAAATATATGACAGGGGTCCTGGTCTCAATAATGAAAAATGAAATACCATGTACCCAGACTTTTCTAAGGCAGTTGACTGATCAGATGGTTCCTTGTTTATATACAACCTACAGTACTTAGACAACCAATGTCTCTTAATTAATGTAATGGCTACATGGCATAGCAGAGTGAGGACCAGAAATTAAAAATAAAAAAAATCTGACTGGCTTCACATTTTCAGAGATATAGTTCAGGACTTATTACTGAACCCACAATTATTTATTTATTTTGGATATGGTTCTAATTATTTGCACAGTTATTTTTAAACTTCAGCAAGGCTTGAAACTGGTTTATGTATTAATCAGGCACTGTTAGTAAACTGAATTTTATTGCCAACAAATGCAAAACATTAAGACCATGAAGTCATAAAATGAATGGCACACTTTATCAGAAATGGCATTAATTCATTCTATTGAAAAGTAAATGGACATTTCTGTGCAATATACTGCAGATTATATAAGATTTACAATTGTGCTTGCAAGTATGTTCTTACTGAAAGTACAGCAAATATATATATATATATATATATATATATATATATATATATATATATACAAAATATAAAATATACAGCAGATCTATAAAAAATATCTGGGTGAAAATGTAACTATTTGGCTCTCCTTAATTGTATGAAGTACACTGAAAGACTTTGAGCTTCTCTTCGGCTGAAAGCCATCTACCTTGGATAAGTGATTGTTTGTTCTAAATCTGTAATTCACTTCCTTTGTGTTCCTGTTTGGGGGTTCTTAGTCAGAAAGAGAAAAACAAGCATGTTAACTAAAAAAGACAGCACTACTTCAAAGACATTAGCTCATGGGAAGTTTCCAGAAAGTACCATATGCTGTACTTCATTGAGGAGCGAAGGATTTGACTGAATGTTGTTGAGGATTTGCCTCCCATTGTGGACCCATTGCAATATATCCCTCCAGGGTCATATAGAATAACCATATCTCCAGAGACTCGAATTGTCAGCCATCATTTCAATATTTGCAAGAGTGTTGCTCAGGACTTTGCAGAATAGGGACCAGCTTGCTACTCTGTAAAAGTGAGTTATTTCTGTATTCTTGTCACTGCCTGCAATGTGCTGCAAATTAAACAGAGTAGATAAAATCCAGTTACTCTTCTAGTTAGATATAGCTAGAAAGGATGTAGCTGCTTAGATGGAGTCTTCTTTTTAAGTATCCTATTTGCTCAAACTCTTTTTTCCTGTATACATATTTCTCTGCAATTGCAAATTTTTACTGTACTATCCAACTTCTTTAAAAGTTTGTGAAGGGGGGATTACTATGTCATTTCTCCATTCTTCAAGTACATATCCTGTGAAGAGACTTTGAAGATGCTTAGGAAAGGTTTGGCTAAGTGATGCCTTAAATTTAACCTTATAACAGGTATATTGTCTGGCCTCATGCAGGTGTTTGTTTTATTAGACAGGATGGTTGAGTCTTAGGCAATGTTAAAGCTAGGGTTTGGCCTGAACTAATGTGGATGGCCAAGGTCATAGTAGGAGGAAAAAAATTAAAGTAAAATTTATTAGCAACATGTTAGGTTGTACTTTTTGTTTGATTTGGACAGCCCCATTTACAGTATGTTCAGACCAAAGTGGGGCATTGTTGCATATTTTATGTATATAGCTAAAATGGCCATGTGGTTATCTTTAGTGTTGATGACTATTTTGCGCTCATAGGTAGCTTTGGTGTCTTCATAGTACTCCTGAGTTCATTACTATTTTTGATCAAGTTTAATTGAATGATTTCCATGGAGTAAAATCCCTCCTCAGGCATTAGTTATAAGCTTATACTTCTTGTATAATTTGTCAATTATATTGCCTCACAAGATTGGACTTTTGATGTATTTATGGTTTTGCTTATGATGGAAAGAGGCAGTTGCTATACATTGATTTAATAGGTCATAATGTTCCTTGGGTAGGGTTTGGATATCAATGTTCAAGGACTTGGGGTCTTCACCTCCCACACAGAAGGTATAAAGTTCAATCCTAGTCCGAGGCCCATGCCTTTCAAGTTCTTGAATAGGTTACTAAAAATCTAGCTGGTTAGTTTTGCTGAGGTCCCTGACTGTAGATAGATTACTGGGGCTAGGGCGACTGGTCTGGTAGTAGGAGGTAATGGGTAAATGTTCTGTCTCAACTGGAAGGGAATACGTGTACTGCTAAAAAGAGAGCAGGGGAGTTAGTTAACATAATGCCTAAGAGGTTTGCATCCAGTATGGTGATAGATGGAGTGAGTAAGTATTCGGTCCAAGTATCTGGAGTCGATGTTGAGAAAGTCAGGGTCAAGATATGTAGGTGGACCAAGCTGATATATGATATATACAGGCAGTTAAAGTCTCCTAATAAAAAGGTATTTTGTTTGACATCTAGCTGTGAGAAAATGCCTCAACATTTGATGTATTCCTCCTGGGGCATGAAAAGGGACAAGTAATTACTGATAAGGTGAAAGCTGTGTTTTACTGAGAGTGATATGGATCTGTACTAAATCAATGCTGAGCATATTTGGAATGGAATCTAGGTATGAGATTTCTAATTAATATAGATACACTTCTGCCACTACTATTGGTCATAAACAAGTTATAAGCAGTGAGCACCAGAACAGGAGTACTTTCTATACATTGGAACTGGGAATCTCAGTGGTTACACAAATGCATGTGTTCTCTGGGTCTATATTAGAATGACGAAAGCTGAAGTCCGCGAATGCCATAACATTGACACATAAATGCTGATCTACGAAAACAGCAAAAGACAGAAATGTCGAAAGTCAGAATGCCGAATGAATTCCCAGAAGCAACAGTGCCATACAGGTAAGTTAAACCTAACTAAACAATCCTAATGTAAAACAATTTTCCAAACGTTTTTGCAGGGGGGCAAGACCCCCAGCGCCCCCCATCCCCCCTACATATATATATAGCAACTCTGAATCAGTTGCCCTGCTAGGCAGGGGTCCAGGGAAGTAAATAGTGTGGGAAGAAATAGCCAGGGAATTGTTATGGCTAGGCTTGTATAGGCCCTCGGGCTGATAGCCTAGTACCAACCTATGAAGCTATGAACCAAGACCACACTACAGTGGGGAAAAGGATATATTTCGTCATCCCCATGATCACCCTGCTGACCACAGAAAGTCATTCGACATTTCCATCTTTCACTGTTTTCGTAGATCGACGTTTATGTCTTGATGTTATGGCATTCGTGGACTTCAGCTTTCGTCATTCTAATATGGACCCATGTTCTCTAGTTAGAGAAAAGATTCCAAGTCAGATATTCTGAGGCTTCTTGTGTTGAGCAGAGCCACCTTGGTGCCTGGAAGACTGGAATTTGTAAGACTAGAATGTTTAGTTGCTTCAGCTTCCCAAAAAAGGCACTAGAGAGGTGCAAAAGGATGCCACCATACAAAAACATGTAAAGGACAGTTCTAGCCCATCCCTGGCAAAGCAGTAAAGTCTGTTTGCTACAAACTGTATCCCTGTAGAATGACATAATTTTTGCATAGCCAGTCATTGAAGCCAGTGATGGTTAATTTGTATTTAGGCATCCTTCAAGCTGAAGGTACTATACTTCTTAATACAAAATATTTTTCTTTCTTAATAGCATAGAGGTCCACCACATCTCTCAACATCACTTCTAAGATGAATCCCCTGAGACTGTTCACATCAGCATGAGCAATAACATGGTCATATTCATATTTTGGATGCTTCAGTGCCTGGAGGGTCCTCAGCATGTTCCTAATTTTGGTGCACAATTGACAGCTGACCATTAGTCTCTCCTTTGCCAGTTTAGTGAGTGTAGAGTCTGTCTGCCTGCCAGTGGAGTCACTAATAATGAGAACATTTCTGGTATTACCTGTTTTAGTCTCTCTGCTTTAAGGACACTGCTTGTTTAGCTTGGTGATCCCTTGTAACAGTACATGAAGATTTGGTGCTAATAGGCATAAATGCTGGTGTGACTGAGGTGTCCAACTATGCCTCTTGGAAGTCTTGGGTAGTTTATGGGTAGTTTATTTTGACTACCTCTGAACATATATGTTTATGTTTACTGATAAGATCTGAGAGATCTGCTCCCTAGTTATGCATGCAAGTTCATCTCACACAGATATATTTTGTGTTAGACAATAATAGTGTATTGTTTAACATGAAGCAGTTCCTATACTGCCTCAGGATGGCTTGAGAGATTAGGCTGCCAAGGAAGCAGACAAGATGATTTCAGAAAAGTAATCAAGGTTGTTTTTTTCTGATTCCTACTACTTCTTCTGGTACCTTATTATCTCAATCAGCAAAACCAACCTCAAATGCTTTTCTGAAATCAAGTTGTCTGTGTTTCTTTGCAGAGTTTTCACTCTTCTTCCTTATTTTTTTACTTTTTAGAGTGATTGAATAAAAACATTCTTTATTACAAAAATCTTTTTTTTTACTTATATTTTTTAATGAATGATTGCATGATGTTTACTTCAAGTCTGCCTAAGATATTATGTAAGCTTGCAGAAGACTTGGGTAGTTTTGATACGCTGTCTGAACATAAACTGGAGCTAGTCCTTTCCTATGTACTGGATAGATGTCATACCATCAGTCCAGCTTGGAGGTATTGGAAATCGTGAATTACTCAGGTGTTTTGGGCTATGTAAGGCCTTTGCCATGACTAAAGCAAATTATGATGGGTTGCTCTCCAGGCTGAGGAAGTTGTACAATACCAGGGCTTCATTACCTTTATCTTAACTGCGGACGATAGTGACAGTGGGTACTATGCCTCTTCTATATATTATGTTATTCAGCATATTTCAGTGACATATATATCATGATATTTAAATTAAATCCAAAGAGTAATGATGAGCTTCCTGTGGGGGAATAAAAGACCTAGGGTATAGAAAGCATTGATTCATATAGGAAGGCAAGAAGGCATCCTAGGTCTTCCTCACTTCAGGACATATGCTTTGCTGAAACATTACAGTAGTTATAACTTAAGGTTTCCCCAAAGGGGATGGGTCTAGCATTGGAGAAAACAGAGGAAAAAAAGCTCAATGGAGAATCTGAGATGGTGGAGTTTGTGCTGCTTTGTTAGCTGACATTAAGTCTTTCTACCCCAAATGGTACACATATTGGACTGGTATGCATAAGGTAGGCACGCTGATGGGGTGGTGCCTGTGGTGGTAGATGATAGTAAAACTTTGCAGCAGCTGAAGATACAAATGGGGTGAAACAAACTAGGTGATTTGACACCCTGTACAGTTCAATAAACTGGCACCATACAACTCAAAGTTGAGGATTAAAATAAATAAGTAAATAAATAACTACAAAAATAAAATGTCTTCACAAAGCTGAAAAAAAATCTAAAACTGTAGCAATACTTGTAGCGAGCTGCTTTACTACAAATGTCACAAACAGCTCGCTACAGCTATCAGTTCACAATGAGTGCTTCACTGTTTCAAACACGAACACAAATGCAGTATTGGCATTCATTTATGAAGCCATGATATCTTTGTTGTTTCATAAATCAATGCTGATTTTGCATGTATGCACCATCGTCAACTGCCAATCATGCCCCCTAACAGCTTGCATCCATAGCAGCAGCCCCTATTTGCACTGCCATAGTTAAAACTCTGAATAGATGCCATGGAATTTATTGGGTTGCACAGGAAGAGAAGTGTACAAGTCAGCAGAGTGACATTATTCTATTGGGGTCTTTAGCAATGAAGCAGTTCATAGACTTGACAGATGTGTCATCTGGTTCAGACAGGTAACTAAAGATAATTTCAGTTTAGTCATGTTGTACAGACATGGCAGAATGAAAGATGCATGAGTACTGATTGTAAGGTGGCAGTCATGTACAGGGCAAATAGCAGAGTGTGGGATGGGTTGCCAGATTACCTTATGCAATGAAACAGAGCTAGTTCATGGGGTTTTATATAGGTGGTATTAGTCAAAACAGTCATTAATCTATTGCAAAGTTTGTTAAAGAAGTGGTAGACAGAAGAAATGCTGCCAGGTCCTATAGAGGTAGTTGTAAGAGGCATCCAGATAATATAAAACAATTTTGTTTTTTAAAGGAATGGTCATGAAAATGGAGATAAAGTACATATCTTACAGTCCTGACTCCAGCTGTGGAGTCAGCTGGGAACATTCAATGGTGCAGTCAATCAGATTTTGGAGACAGGTCTTCAGCCTGATCCTGACTGATTTAGACTGGATCCTGTGGAGTACCTCTTCCCTTAAGGTGATGGGAGGTCGTAGATGGAAACGGAAAGATATAGAAAGAACTAATTCTGAATTGTCTCAGAGCCATACAATTCTACATCATTGGCAGTGGGAGACATTGCATCTGTCCCAAAGAGAATGATAATGGTGTTGCTGCGTGTTTTAATAGGGTGAGTTAATCAGCTAAAGCAAAGTAAGAGAATGATGTGGTTGCAATTCTAGATGAACCCAAATTTCATAAGCTACCTGCAATTTGGTGCAAGAATTTTTCTTTTCTTCAGCTTTATATTCCATATTTGGAGAATGCATGTGTTGCTCAGCATTATAGCAGATCTACTTCATTAAAGGAACGTAAGGAAATTTCTATACCTCGTGTTACTGCCACATGTAATAGATTTTGATATTTGCATGTAGTTATGTCTGAGCTTAAAGTAATGACAATGCATAGGTCATTGTTGTTATCATGTATAGTACATTAGTACTTATCTAACATGTCATACCTAAGATGATTTGTATAACCAAAGTTTGAAAAGCTTTCTCTGTCCTGGCTGTATGACAAAATAAAGATAAAATAATAAAAAGGTTTCCTTATTGAACATGACATGTAGCAAAACCAATGTTTCTGCAGTATCTGGAAGCATGGTTAGATAGAAGGAATACTTCCATTATAACAGTAGAGAAGAAAGGCATCTTGCAATGCCTGATGAAGGAGTGAATGTTTTAGCAAAATCTTCACCTAATTGTAAAGTGCTGCATATTTTACATTTCTGCCTCTCTGAAGCAGTTATTGTCATTCTGACATATTTATGATTCTGGACATCAGTCCAGTGTGGTTAAATGTGTCATGGAAACTTCTACTAAATAACCAAAGGAGCTAGCTTAAAGCTATGGAATAAGGATGGATAACAGGTTAATAAGAAAAAAAAAAAAGATTTCTTACCATTTTGAAAAAAAAGAGATCTGGCTGCATACACTGCTGGATTTAGGATACATAAAAATAACAAAAATATTCAGAATCATTTCACAATATCTTTCAAAAGACACTTATTTGAAACCTGGCTTTGCACATGTAACACTCCAGGTTAATTATTAACTTAGCATTACTTATACAATTTGGCTGTACGTACTAACTCTGTTAACATATCCCTTCTAACAACACTTCTTCTCTATAAGTAGTTACATTCCTAGCTGCAACTCTCACCACGGAAGTATTGCTAACTATGCACTACTTTGCCTAAGTGATTCTCCCTGCTTAATTTCTTAACTAATTTTATGTTCCTCCACTTATATAAATTCAGGCATATATTTCTCTGTATTCAAGTGTTTAAAGTCTTGTTCTGTTCTATACTATGTATATATTTTTGTTTTTACATTTCTATCCTGTAAATGTTTTAACACTCATTTTTTTGCTAATTTTGCTTATAATTTCTATTACTTGTTGTGATAATTTGTATGTAAGCTTAGACTGGAGCTTTTTTCCCCGGACCTCTGCTGAAAATGGGCACTGTCCCAGTTAGACCATTCCAATAAACAAATGTAAAATAATAAAATAAAATAAAAGTAAAATGATTCATCCTTTTATATCATTGTTCTGAGCCATGTAGATATGACTACTAGATTTTGATAAATGTTTGAGTTGCATAACCTGTATTGGTTAAACATTTGCACAGCAGATTATTAAACAGCAATATATAAACAGCAAGGACTATGAGCAAGACTGAGAGATGCTGTCTGCATGTTTAACCAGCTGTATTGCAGACGGTGATTCATTTGTTGAGCTGACAGATGTGATTCACAAATGGAATCACATGCCTGTCAGCTGTTTTTCAGTGCAACCAAAAATTAAGGGAGTTGCGTGCAGTATAGCAACACTTCTTGACATTCATTTCTAAGGTACAATGAGTGCCTAAGTAGACAGAATGGCAGTGGGTGGGTAAGTGGTAAGAAACACAGCAAGGAGGTACAGGTCACCCTGCAAGTTTATAGGGCTGTGGCAAATCAAGAAGAGAGGTTATAATGCTGAAAGAGTACATAGCAGTGGAGGCTGTTCACCCATTTATACAACAGTGACATTTAGAATGAGTAAACAGGAAATAGCCAGTTAGGAGTTTCAATAGTGAATGGGCACACTGTACTGCAGGATGTGCCCTCATTTAAGTAGGCATACAACACTATTGGCATTGCCCTCATTTAGTTAACATAACTGGAGACTTTCAATGAGTTCTCACTGCAAAAAGGGTATACAGTATTTCAGGCTGTGCTTTCACTGAAATAAAATCAGTAGGAATGTTCATGGAGGAGGTATGAAAATTGAAAGGCCACACAATATTTCAGCCTGTGCACTCACTTAACTGACAATACTGGAAGCATATGGGAAGTGGGTCTTAGTACTGAAAGGTGCCCATCATTGCAGGCTGCAGATCCTTTTAAGTAACACAACTGGTAACATTTCAGCAGGGAAGTTTCAATAATGAAAGGATATGCAGAATTTCATGCTGTTTGCTTGTTCAGTTGACCCAGTGCTTTAAGTGCTTGGGCACTGATGAGATTACACATTTCCTGGTGTTGGAGAATATGCCATTACCCCATGTTTGTATCTATCTATCTATCTATCTATCTATCTATCTATCTATCTATCTATCTATCTATCTATCTATCTAATATGTGTGTGTGTGTGTGTGTGTGTGTATATATATATATATATATATATATAAATATACACACACACACACACACACACATATATATATATATATATATATATATATATGTATATGTATATGCGTGTGTATGTATGGTTTACCATCACATCACTGAAATGCATTCGTGTGAATGTTCAGAATGCTGAATTTAAATGGTTGAAATTTAAAACACTTTTCCTCCCCAGTGTCGAACATGGTAAAATTGGTTTTCAACATACCATTTGTCATCCGGGACATAGTACACTAAGACAGCGGTTTGACATTGCAGGTGCGGCAAAACAAAAATTGACATTTCAAAAGTTTGAAACTATCCTTTCACACAAATGCCACTCACACAAATGCATTTCAGTGATATGAAGGTAAATATATATATGGGGTTGAGGGGCTTGCCATCCTGCAAAGAGCGATGTTTTTACTTTTGTTTTTTTTTTTTTTGTTTTTTTTGAGTTTTAAATTTTGTTTCTGTTTCTCAGTGCATGTGTACAGACATGTTGATGTCAGTCCCCCGGATTTACTAATCGTCTGTGCAGGACTAGCTTAGTCCTGCATGGAAGCGCCCATTTAGGAGCAGGACAGCAGCGCCATGCATATTAATAAGACAAGCTGCCCGAGCTCCTAGGCTTACACTGAGAGGGTAAGAGTGCAGGGGGCATGTCTGAGAGCAGATCTCTCAGAATAAACATGCCCCCACTATGTAGAACAGCAGAAAGGGGTAAGAAATCAGCGAGGCTGCTCATAGGTGTCCTCATATCCCCACCAACTATCCCCCATGTGTACAACAGCAACAGTACATATACATAAAACGAAGAAACCCTTTAATGTTTTTTTTTTAAATCTGAGTGAAGCTAACCATAGGTGCGCAAGTGTGCCTATCGCTTAGCTAAGGTTAAAGCAGCTTAAAAGGCTGAAGAGGATAATAAGGAAGATATATACATGTAAGCAGCACAGCAATAGTGTTGTGGGCAGTGCATTCACCCAATAAACAGGCCTTCCCAGTTCGAGTCCCACTACATCACAGTCTATTTTACATGGCAAAGCAGGTTATAACCAGCATTTTTTTGCAAAACCCACTAAATAACATATTTATGAACTGGAGTACTGCAGGAAATGCACATGTGAAGTGTCACATTGAATAAGGCACTAGTAAGCAGATGTAAGCACAAATAAGCAGTAATAATCATATTTAAACACGAGTAAGTGTGTTTGCATGGGGGTAAGCACTGCCCACACAGATTAAGCAATTTAGAAGCTAACTGAGCATAAGAAACTGTAACCAGACGTTAGCAGTGCTTACCTCTATGCAAACCCCCTTACAACTGCTTTAAAGTATCTTAATCACTCTGCATCCAACAGCCCATGTTCTGCTCAGCAACAACAGCCTCTGCAAGGCTTGAACCTAGGACCCTGCACACTATAATCACAGTAGTTAACCACTAAGCCACCACAACAGTACATAAGAGTGAGGCTTCAACAAACAAATCCTCACCATAAGATAATCAAACTGAACATGTGAAAGGAATCTGTGTACAGTGTGATGTTGTATAACCTGCTACATAACATACATATGTGAATTGGAGTACTGCAGTAAGGCCAGATGTGAGGTGTTATTGTAATAAAGTGTTGAGGTCCCCAGGACCCCATACAGTATATGTACACATGAATCACGGATACCAGACACATATATAACATGTAACGAATAATAAATCAATGCCAAAAGGAAAATATAATGCAAATTAAATATTAAGCAATGCTAAGCATTGCACAGCTCAGCTTAGTTGGTGTAAGCAATGCGTAGGCTGGCTAACTCAATCTGCCCAGTGGTATACCCCTTTAAGCAATGCCAACATTAGGTAAGCAGGTGTGCCCATAGCTTAGCCTTTTCAAACCATCCAATCATGGAAAAGTGCGGGAAATCAGGTGTATTTAAACCCCACAGGTGTGAATGCTTCCCATAACTGGTTGCAGCTCCCTACTGAAGGCAGAATGGCTGGAGTTGGGGAAGGCACTCAATTTCGAGTGCAGCGCTGAGGCATCCAGGAGTCCAGATTCATAGTATGGCTCCTGGTAAAACACCATGAGCAGAGACTACTGTAGGGCCAGCACCAGGGCTCTCAGTATAAAGTGGAGACCTGGGACAGTCTTGCCTGTGACCTCACCAGTGCTACTGGTATCCCCCGGACTGGTGAGCAGGTCAGGCATCACCATGCTGACCTGAAGCGGCGGAGGGGAGATCTCTTGGAGCAGTGGATCCAAGAATCAAGGTGGATGGCCAATGCCCCAGCACTAAGTACTCATTCTACTACGTAGATAATGATTGCCTAGCTTGTGTATACTATGGATAGGTAATGGCTAAATATCACTGTATTTCTCTGACAGCTGCAGATGAGCGGGCTGCGAACCAGCAAGCCCATGCTGCTAGGTTGCAAAGGCTGCATCACGATGCAGGTTAGTAATAATCTTGCATGTACTGTCATAACAAATAAATATAACAGTTCTAGAAAGTGTTGTACCAGTATAAAAATGTATTGTGTATGGGATGTACTGAATAAACTAGACAATATGGCAGGAAGACTGTCATATAGGTTGTGTGTAAATAAAGGTGTAATATCTTGTGAATAAAAGTATAACCCTTCGGGAGCTTGCGTACATTCTGCTTTCATATGTTGTTGTAGTGTTGCATTCTATAAATAGCACTGTTGTATTAAGCAGTGTTACCCACACTGTTGAATGCAGATAAAATGTGTAGGAAGTTCAGTATAACAATGTTGGAAGTCCCAAGAGGTCAGTCATATTGTCCAACTGAGGGAGACTTAGACAGAAAACACTGGAATGCTTCACACCAATTCCCTGATAGCACAGTGTACTGTAATATCAACTGTAATTTTTTACCACACACAGCAGGGGTTTGAATCCTGGGAGTGACATTAAGTTGTATGCATAATCATATCCCACAACTGTACAGAGTTTGTGAGAATGTTCAGATAGAAAACTGTATGCATAATTAGACCCAACAACTGTACAGAATTTGCTAGAATGTTTATATAGTAAGCTGTAAGCATACTCATAACCATCAACTGTACAGACTGTGGCAGAATGTTCAGGTAGTAAGCTGTATGCATAGTCATACCTCTCAACTGTTCTGATTGGTCTAGCATGTCCAGATAAATGGCCCAAATCTGCTGCCCAGTAAACTGTTCCCCTAACAAATCAGTGTAATGATCCAAGAAATGTAGGCAGCTTTTACTGACATATAACTGATAGTCAGACCTGTACATAGTCAGAGAACGTATATGAAAACAAAGCTGTCATGGTAGCATCTCAACCAAAGTGTATGACAGCAATTCTCAAAATGTGTCACATTAACACCTACATCCTGTCAAGCCTTAACCAGAGTGTGTGCAATAACAGATTGTTAGGTATGTGTATAACATCAACATGGAATCTGGGAGTATGTGTAGAAATTGTCCTGTAGCGTTAACAAATATTTTCTCCACAGCTATACCAGGTAAGAGGTGTAGACTGTAGGTACAACACAGTTCACTTATATACTTGTCTACAAGCATGGAATCTGGGAGTATGTGTAGAATTTGTCAGGTAGTGTTAACAAAGATTTTCTCCACAGCTATAACAGGTAAGAGGTGTAGACTGTAGCTACAAAGTTCACTCATATACTTGTCTACAAGCATGGAATCTGTGAGTATGTGTAGAATTTGTCAGGTAGTGTTAACAAACATTTTCTCCACAGCTATACCAGGTAAGAGGTGTAGACTATAGGTACAACACAGTGCACTTATATATTTGTCTACAAGCATGGAATCTGGAAGTATGTGTAGAAATTGTCAGGTAGTGTTAACAATGATTTTCTCAACAGCTAAACAGGGAAGAGGTGTAGACTATATGTAAGACACAGTCCACATATATACTAATCTACAAACATACCATTGTACAAAGTAAGGCCATTGGGTAGTGTAATAATACATGTAAGGAACAGATCACTGCAGTGACCAAGAAAGTTGTGAAAACTACAGGGGTACATCAGTTATTAATTGACCTCTCTCTCTCACCCCCACCATATGTGCAACAATAACCTAATTACACACCTCAATGGGTATGTGTACATTCCAAACCTTTGCTGTGACATATGTCCTATTGGTTTATAAATATTCTCATTTGGTTCTATGTATATGCCATGTTAAAATATCCCCATATTGGTGGCCTGTTGCCATCAATGAAACCTGCATGCTGTTGTAATGGCCACTGTTGTCTCATATATGCATGTGTTCTGCTCACTCTGCAACTGTTGTAAATCTGGTGTCTTGTGTTAATGGGAATACCTATGCATGCTGTTATAACTAATCCTGAATGCTGTTGAGTATTACTAACTGATATCTTTCTTAAAACAGCATAGCTCATATGGGAAGGCCGGTCCCAGTGGACCCACCTGTCCCACCTCAGCTGGCCATGGCACCAGGCACCAGCACGTCTGGGGCCCAGCCTGGGACCTCCTTCTCCATTGGCCCTGCACCACCTTTGGGTGAAACCACCACATGGAATGGGGCTCATCCCCTCCTGGGAGCGGGGGCGGAGAGGAACCTGTCACTCGCCATCAGGTCCGGGCCATGGCGCGTAGGGAGCTCAACAAGGAGATTCAAGACCAGCTATGCCAGCTTGAGGGCCGCATGATGCAATTAGAGGGTGAGCCTGCCCCTCTTACCCAGCCCCCAGCACAGCCACCTTTGGGGCTGTGAATTTGCAGTGGTGACTCCCCATGGGTGGGGTCCTCAGTCCTACTGTTTCCATTTGGGGGCTCATGGGCTTGCGACTTCCAAACACCCCTCCCCGTCCAAGGTGTTTACCCCCCACATGTGTCATATACCACCCCTGTATGCGTCTTGTTTGTCTTATCTGTTAACCTATCCAACTTACCTCCCCAAATATACCTACTACCCCTCCCCAACATCCCACTCTCACCTGAAAAAAAGGGCAATCTGTTCCCACAAAAAAATCTCACCGCATATATAGCTGTCCATATTGCACACATGTCCACTGGACACATGTAATCTGGTCTGATTGGCATCAAAATTAATTATTGTTGTCCTTACCGCCACTCAGGGGGTTGAGTGTCCAAATCTACCCCCAAATTCAGTGTATATGCACAGCTGTTGCTGTAGAAGAAATGGACAGCTATGGACCTTCCCTACACCCTACCTGCACATCCCTGGCTATTTTCCCTACTTTCTCTCCCTCTTTGTGCCCCTTTTTTCACCACTTTCTTATCAACCCCTTTTTCTTTTCTTTTAAAGAAATTAGCACAGGGGTAAGCGGGAGTAAGCACTTTTAAGCAGCAGTAAGTGGGTTTAAGCCTGTTTGCACAGGGGTAAGCAATGCCTACACATGTCAAGCAATTTAGAAGGTAACTGAGTGTAAGAAACTGTAAACTGAAGTTAGCAGTGCTTACCGCCACGCAAACCCCATGCACACCTGCTTACAACTGCTTTAAAGTGCCTTAATCACTCTGTATCCAATGGCCCATGTTCTGCTCAGCAACAAAATAAACAGCCTCTGCAAGGCTCAAACCCAGGACCCTGCACACCATAGACAAAGTGATTTACCACTAAGCCATGCCAAATATACACAAATTTGATGTTTTCAGAAACATATCATCCAGCCCAGTCATGCAACAGTACAGAGAATGTATACCAACATCTAGATGTATGTGTGTATAAATATATTAATATCTAAACAGATACAACATATCTATATATATGTATATATATATATATATATATATATATATATATATATATATATATATATATTTAAAAAAAAAAAAAATATATATATATATATATATATATATGTATATATATATATGAACAGATATGCATGCAAATGCCTACATCGACACATATATGTGTCTACACCTATATGTCTACATATACATAGCAAGTTACATATATGTACGCAGCTATATATCTATGTAGGTATATACAGACATAGTTTTTTATATATATATATATATATATATATATATATATGTAAGCATATATATATCTATATAGGTATATATGGCCATACATCTGTAGATAGCAATGGTAGAGTAACAAAAACAAGTATGTCCACATGCATCGTTAATGGGGTTGAGAGGCCTTAAACAATATACGTCTTGTACGAATAGGCATACCCCCCCACAGCCAAACACGTCCACCCTGCAATACACTACCAAGTGTTGCAGATCCCATATCCAGGACCTGACATGACATGGGAACAAGATATTAACAGTATTACATCCCACCTGTATGATGTCAGACTGGTATTGTTAACATATCATGCAGTACAGTCTGTCTCCCATAGGAAGTGTAAAATGTGGATGCTACCAACATCTCCAGGATACATATACACAGACACAGATATGCAGATACATATATATATATATATATATATATATATATATATATATATATACATGTATATAGATATACATGTGACTACACATGCACATGCAGCGATGTGTACAGTAAGATACATATGTAGAAGGTGCACACAATATGGAACAGCCACTATGCCTACAGTTAACACCTGAACAACTGGACACTGTATGGACCACCCATACAAATGGCAGTCGTTGCCTGCAACATATACCCACAGAGAGGTCATAGGAAAAACACCACACACAGGTTTGCAGAAATGGCAAACCTTTATTTGTGTACTATTACAGGTCTATATGCCATGTCATATGGCTGTTCAGACACTGACATCCATATAAACAGAGTAATGCAACTGTGAAACAGTTATACTAATACAGTAGTCTGGAAAGGTTCACACATTCTGTAAAGTCCAGAGGTATACACAGAACCCCGTAGTGCAAAACATTTGTACCATGCCTGACAATATGGATGTTGACAGCCATGGAGATGGGTATAACACATAATGACTGGTATACATTTGCCACCATAGGTTATGCATTCACACACCTCTGTCTGGCCTGACACATAATAACCACTGGTACAGGGGTGCCATGGCCACATACTACCCACTAGATATTGACATACATCTGTACAACATCCCACTGCTCTGTCTGACATATGTGACTGTTAAGGGAAGTCCGGCAGCAGTACATCTGGCAAGTATCTGCACATGACATCTCACTGGGTAAGTACACTAAGCTGCTAGGCATGTAACAATGCACTGTGCAGGCTACAGGCAGACGGGCTCAACACTGGCCTACATTTCCTATGGGAGAATGTACATGTACCTGCATATATAACAGGCTCTACAGGCATGTCACAGCACAGGGTAAGATACACCTGTGTGAAAGTGTATAACCACAACCAATGTGAACACAGCCACAGCCACATATGGTACACTAGCATAATATTACAGTATATGGACTATCTGTTTGACACCATCCTCATATGTGCCACTCACAGACTAACCCTACATATACTTTGCTGCTACACAGTTTGGTCTGATGGCTGTCTGTGGTATGGGACATGTGTGTGTATGGCCCTGCAAACATGTAAGCCAATATGATAACATACAGTGGAGCAGCATGTAACATCAGATAGGATGGGACCTAGAACAATGACATATACCACAGTCTGTACACAGGCTAAAGTACATATTAACAATGCACACACTGTTGACATTCATCATAAGTACACAGACCTCAGTACTGTACAAACACTCAGAGATTGTCCAGGTTATGTCATCAAATATAACCCCTACTGTACATAACATGTGTAACAGTCTGATATCTCACTGGCTTGTTATCAGATATGATGACACTAATAATGGTGTACAGCACATATGCACCTCTTAATGCACGACATATGTACAAAGGTTGGCAGAGTTGTGGCTGGAAGCACATACACAGGGCCAGTATTGACATGTTGCTGTGATAACCTCATACATTTACTGTTGTAACAGGGTTTGTTGCAACATATGTCCTATGAGGGATATGAAGTCAGTAACTATCACAACTTTCACCATCCACAGACTGCAATCCTCACACTACCTTGTGCAGTTCACAGATAGATGCTCTGTGGGTAACACATGAAACCAAAGGCACAACACACTGCCCAGTCTGCAGATGCCCCTACAGATGGGGATTCCTCATAAACATAGAACTGACATGGCAGGTATTGAAACATGTAGGACAGCCATATCCACACACACACAGTTAAACCAACATTACTCCAAATGTAGTATAGCAGCACTTACAGTCTGTAGTCAGGTCAGGCACATGTTTCTACAGTGTATGTTGTTAGAGGTAAATCCCCACTCCATCTGAGATTATGTTTGCCAAACAACAGATCTAGTTCCTGCTCACAGTGAATGAAAAGGGCCAGCACCAACATGATGTTCCTAGATATTGGAGTGTGTTGCCATGCAATTGGCTATGGGAATGTTACCACAGCTGTTCCACATGCAATCAGCTAGGGAATGGTTGCAATTCATGCAGAGGCCATCAGCTGATCATTAGCACCACTTAAAATACACATGCTGCTGTCTAAGCATAGCAGGTGTAGGTCTCCACATCCACCAGAGAGGGAGTGAGAGAGGCAGACAAGGCAAAGACAAGTCGGGGGGTTGGGAGAGTAAAACATAAGCATGTTTGTGTCATACACCTACCAGCACAGGGTATCAGACCCCTGATGACTATGTAGTGCTATCACAGTTCTATACAGTTATTGGATGCACCACATAGGTTACCTGTTGTGGATCCCTCAGAACATACATGTGATGGTGAGTGACATCTGAAACAGGGATATGGTAGCTATATGGTAGGTGACATACACATGCCTGTTCACATGAACAGGTGCCAGCATCAACATAGTCACACTCTCACAGGGATGCACACACACTGACACACTTGGCAGGGCCAGGATTACAACTCATCACTAGTGAGATTGCCACAACATATTACTGTGCAGGTATCACATGCACCACATGGGTCATACGGAGGTTATATGGGCAAAGGGTATGGGGAGGTGTCTGACATCAGGCAGCATGCTTCAGTATGCCAATGGGGGTTGTAGTGAGTGTGGCAGTGATCATACTCATCATACAACTCACACACAAACACACAGGGTGCCAGTATTGACATGCATGGGTGCATTTCTGCACGGGTGTGTGGTGGTCGACTGTGCCAGACAGCTATAAAAGGCTAGGTGATGGGTATACCTTGGCATCAGGTCACATGACAATGGTCTGCATTGTGGCTCAAGGCTGTAGATTCTGCATTTGCCCACACAGGAGGGTATTGTATCCCCCATCCAGTCACCTGGGAGACTATTGTGTGTGGCCAATACTGTGCATTGCTTGCCATGTATGTGTTCCTTAGTCCATGACATGGACAGTATCTGTGATGTGCACACCTCCCACATGCATGTACAGTGACATGTGGAACTGTATCTGGGGTGTCTGGCCCATGTTGTGTGCACAGATTATCATCAGATGTGCCAGTCTTGGGTACCTGGGGTGGGAACTGGTAATGAACAGCAGGTTTACCCTGCACCTACATTGATAGCATGTTAATGGCATTCCCTAGTGTCAGTGGCATCTGTCCATACAGGGCATGTTTTCAGGCATGATATGTCCTTTGTGGGTCACATGTGATGGCACCACACGTGTTGCAGGTGTCCATTGGGGAACATGGGAAAGGTGCACTGTCTGCATGTACATGCCTATTGGACAGATGGACAGGGTGCCATGCCCTCTGTAGCCCACTGCAGTCATGACATAGTTACTATCAGTGGCCAATATGCAGTGTACTACTCATATTGACTGTTGCCTAGGCATATGTGTGTGTGTATGAGACATGGGTTGACAGTGTGCTCTGGGTACTGCTGGGGTTGCTGTGATTGCCTGGCATTGATGTCACATGTATGGGTATGGATTTGCACCCCAGCCTCTCATCTATTTCACATCTGTTATCCCTGCACAGTATACATTGTGATATATATATACTACGCCCACCATATAAAAAATGTGCAAAACCAGGTATCACACAGGATACGAGTTACACACACACACACACACACACACACACACACACACACACACACACACACACACACACACACACACACACACACACACACGTGTACACACCTGTCATGTCTGGGAGTAGAACCCCTACCTAATTAATTTACACTACAGCACTATGCAGTTATAATATGCACCATGGAGATTACTGGAGAACTCCTTCCCCAAAGGTGTATTTCACAATGAATGACATCAGCAGGATTGACAAAGCAGGGCATTTGAAATATACTGAGTGTGACTAGCCTCTAATGCATTGGTCCCTACACAGACATTGAAACACACACAAAACATCCAGCACTGCCATGGGTGGGAATAGAGCCCTACCAGAGTTCTAAATCCCACTACTGCAGTACACAGTTATGGCACATGCTACGAAGATTACTGGACTGCAATCTTCCCAGAGGTGTATTTCTGGGTGGATGACATCAGCAGCCTTGCCAACATTGAGCATTGGAATTGTAGGGAGTGTGACTACCCTAAAAAGCATTGCTCCCTACACAGACAGGCACACACCCAAACTTCCCATGTTTGGGATCAGAACACCTACTTACCTACTTTATCACACTACAGCAGTACACAGTTACAGGACACGCTACAGAGATTAGTGGAATAAAACCTTCTCAGAGGTGCATTGCTAGGTGGATGACATCAGCAGCCTTGCCAAAGTTGAGCATTTGACTTGTAGGGAGTGTGACTACCCTAAACAGCATTGCTCTCTACATAGACAGTCAGACAGACACACACACTTGCCATGTCTGGGAGTAGAACACCTACCTAACTACTTTATCACACTACAGCAGTACACAGTTACAGGACATGCATATGGAGATTATTGGGCTACACCCTTTCCAGAGGTGTATTTCTAGGTGGATGACATCAGCAGCCTTGCCAAAGATAAGCATTTGACTTGTAGGGAATGCGACTACCCTAAAAAGCATTGCTCCCTACACAGACAGACACACACACAAACCTGCCATGTCTGGGATTAGAACACCTACCTAACTACTTTATCACACTACAGCAGTGCACAGTTACAGGACACACTACGGAGATTACTGGGATATAACCTTCCCAGAGGTGTGATTCTAGGTGGATGACATCAACAGCCTTGCCAAAGTTGAGCATTTGAATTTTAGGGAGTGTGACTACCTTAAAAAGCATTGCTCTCTATATACACACACACATACACACACACACACACACACACACACACACACACACACACACACACACACACACACACACACACACACACACAGTTGCCAAGGCTGGGGTGAGAACATTCACTTAATTACTTTATCACACTACAGCAATATGCAACTACAGGCATGCTATGGAGATTACTAGGATACAACCTTTCCAGAGATGTATTTCTAGGTGGATGACATCAGTAGCCTTCCCCACGTAGAGCATTTAAATTGTAGGGGGTGTGACTACCCTGCAAATCATTGCTTTCTACACAGACACACATGCAATCACACACACAGTTACTAAAGCTGGGGTTAGAACTTCTACCTAACTAGTTTATTACATTACAGCAGTTATGGGATGCGCCACAGGGATTACTGGGCTACAGCACTCCAAAAGGCGTATTTCACAGTGGATAATCTCAGCATGCTTGTCATAGTGGGGCTCTGGGGAGGGCAGTGTGTGTGTATGGGCCATAACCAATTCATCTCAGGGTTGACATGCCAAATGCGGGCACAACCTGGGTCACATTTCACAGGTATGTGTATACAGCTGCTAGATGACTACTTTCTTGTACAGTCAAGTTGCACAGCTGGCATGTGCACCACATACTCTGTAATGCTGACAGATACCGGTGGCTAGTATCTGCAGTGGGTGACATCTGGCCCTCGTGTGGTTGTGACCCTTTGGTTGTGTGCTGGGTGGGACAGGCCTGGATGGCTCCTTGTCACAGTCACCCTCTTCCACACATCTCTGTATGTCTACCTTTGGCTTATTATAGTGTGTTGTCCTTAGATATATGTCTGTATTCCTGTCCACTGTGTGTGCAAAGCATGTGTGTTGCATACTGAGGAGTGTCTGCACGAACATCTGCGACTGCCAGTTATGTCTGGGCCACTGGTGTTTGCAGACAGGGCCTTCATGTGTTTAAGTGTGTGAGCATGCCCAGTATGACCTTTCAGTGTATTGTTGACTGACATTGCTTTCATTTCTCTTTGTGTGAGCATGCTCAGTATGGCCGTCTGTATTGAATGTGTGGATCGAGTCCAGGTAGTGTGTACTGCAGAGCTGACCTTTGTGTTGTATAGCAACAGGTAGCATGCTGTCTCTGCAGGGTATCCATCGATCATTTGACATTGACTGTTACTACATTTCTGCATAGCGGGGGGGGCACACCTGACTATTTCTACATTTCTACACAGGATTGGGGGGCACACCTGACTGTTACTACATTTCTATGTAGGAAGGGGGGGCACACCTGACTATTTCTACATTTTTACACAGGATTGAGGGGGGGCACACTTGACTGTTACTACATGTCTATGTAGGGTGGGGGGCACACCTGACTATTTTTACATTTCTGCACAGGATGGGGGGGCACACCTGACTCTTACTAAATGTCTATGTAGGATGGGGGGCACACCTGACTCTTACTAAATGTCTATGTAGGATGGGGGGCACACCTGACACTTGTACACATTTGCTAGGACTGTACTGGTATGTCGGGTACTCCATTTCATTCTGTAGGCTTACCTATCGTGCTGACTACAGGCATATCAGTGTACTACAGATCTTAGCTTTTAATTACCTACATATTAGTTTCTGACTTCCTACCCTTCAGAACTGACATCCCACCTGCTATAGTCTGTCTGTATAGGCCTGGGTGGGGAGGTTACCCATAGGCCTCATTCAGAGGCCATAGCACAGCCTTTGTTTGTGTTTGTCTACTCCTGTTCTGCTGGCTGTGACTGTTGTTGGGTATGTGAAACCCCCTGACTGGCATATGTGAGTCACTTACCTTGTGGGTGTCCCAGTATTGAGGGTGGTGGTGCAGGGCTGCCTATGGCAGATGCACATAGTACACTCCCTACACATGGTTAAGCACAGGTAGTGTAATGTTTGGCATCCCGTTTACTGTATGTGAGAGTCAGAGAGAGCTGTTATTCCCTGGGTGCCTCCTTTGCCAGTGTATGTACTATGCGTTGCTTCTTCACCAAGACCATGGCATACTGGGCATGCCTCCTTCTGCCTACTGGGGCAGGCTCAGGGTATTCCTCCTTTGAGTCACTGTGTGCCTGTGCAGGCCTTGGTAATGGTGGGGGGCTGTATGGCCCTGCCCCATTCTGTTCCTGCTGCAGCTGTTTCCACAGGATCATATTGTGTAGCATGGCACACACAAGGACAATTTGGGCACATGTAGCTGGTGAGTACTGCAAGGCTCCACCAGATGTGTCCAGGCAATGGAACCGTGACTTGAGCATCCCAAACACATGCTCTACTATAATTTTGGTCCATGCATGTGCCTCATTATGGAGTTCTTGTTCGGGTGTGTGCGCATTTCCGATGAATGTCATCAACCACGGCTCCAGTGCGTATCCAGCATTCCTCAGTAGGTGACCATCAGGGATGTCCCCACTGGTAAATCTCTGGTACAGCTGCGTCAGATGCCAGATGTGGAAATCATGATAGCTTCCAGGGCAGCCAGCACACACATTCATTATTATACCCTGGGCATCACACATGACCTCCAGTTGATGAAAGGGAAGCCCTTGCGGTTGATGTAGACCCTACCCCGCTCTCCGGGTGGTGCTCTGATGTGTATGCGCGTGCAGTTTATAGCACTCACTACCTCAGGTTTTTCTGCTATTTGGTGGAACAGTTACATATTGCTGGCCAACACCTCACGGGTGTTGGGGAAATATACGTGCTCACCAACATCTGCAGACATGGCATCCAGGAACTGGTGGAGTATCCTGGATGCTGATGCCTGTGAAATCCCCATCATATCCCCAGTTGGCCTTTGGAAGGTACCTGTAGCTGGTATTCATATGCCAACACATACCTTGGTATCCACTGGGATGAGTTCCCCTATGTTAGTTCTGTGTGTGAGGTGTGGCAGGCACAGCTCAACAATTTGCTGTAGGAGGTCCCTGTCCACCCTATAGTGCTCCACTATCTCCAACTCATGTAGCCTGTGGTAGGTTACCTTAGGTCTGTATACTCTTCTCCGTCTCCTCACTGTGGATTGCTCGACAGCATTCACATCCTCATCACCCTCAGCTTCTTCCACAGGTTGTTGTATGATAGCTATTGCATCCCCGATCATTTTGCTGTTGTGAGTGTTAAAAGTTCACCGCTTGTTTATACCGGCGGTGTACAGTGTGGGAGAAACCAGAGGGGAAGGTGTTTTCATAGTTTATAGTAGTGTTCTGGGCTGGGCTGGGCTGGTCTGCTGCCTGTGTAATTGGCTGATTCTGATACATTTCACCTGCCAGCTAAGCTAGTTATCCTTGATTACCTTCCTACTGCTATTTTCCCTTCCCATTGCCTTCCTATTTAAGCTCGTGTGCGCGCCTCGCAAACAGAGTGCTCAAGTGTGCACATTGCTGCTATTTCCTGGTATAACTTCTTTTTCTTCCTGTAAAACCTGGTGTGCAGCACACACACCGTCTTTGGCTCTGTAAAGACTGCTAGGCAGGTTTAGGCACACCCCCTAGCTTAGCTCTGCTAAGCTAGGAGAAAATCCGAGCCACAGGGCTCCAATCCGCTTACAGTATACCTGACACCCCCCCATGATGCCATCTAACTCCTAGGGTTGCACCAAACTATTCCTACTCTTACACTGTTGGGACCTGACTCACATGCTGGGGAAATGTGGGATTCACTATCCTTCCCCTCATTTGCATAGGATTGCCGGCTAATGCATAGTTACATGTCTCACACTGAGTCTCCCCCCTTAACAACCATTACTCACTGGCCATGTTGTCTTCTGCCTGCCATTGACTTGCATGGCAGAATACTGATTTTAGTTAGAATACTTAATTTAGGTTAATTTTGTTATCCCCCCCCATCCCGTTTGTGTGCAGCTGCCCTATGCTTAAACAGCCGAGATCGGCTAAAAAAAATAAAAGTTGATCTTTGTATTTTTTTTTTTTATGTTTGCAATGCCAATGGCCTTATACTTGGCCATTGGCATGCTTGCTACATGAAATGCAGCCTTTATTTGGAGCTGTCACAGCTTCATTTTGGATTTTGCAGAAATGAACTCGGTTACAAACTAAGTACATTTCTGCAGATAGCACTAGTCCTGCACGGACGGTTGCAAGCTTCCTGGATTGCAAAATCACTTCATTTGCATAGATTTCCCCAGCAAATGGAGTGACTTGAATACAAGTGCTTCGTCTGTGCAGGATAAGTGCAGGAGCACTCGTGCACACCCCTGCAGGCTGTTCCTGGCTCACACGACAGACATATTGCCTGCTTGAGCTCCTGCACCGTTTTTGCATGCTGTGCCTGTGCAAGCTTTGGAGAATCCAGGGGCGTGTTTTCAACATTTTGACATTGACATTTTGCCAGTGGATGCTTAATTTATTCAACTTTTCCTATTGATTTTATATATATATATATATATTTATATATATATATAGATATATATATATATATATATATATATATATATATATATATATATATATATATGTATATACACACACACACACACACACACACACACACACACACACACACACACACACACACACACATTTATGGTTTATACTGAAATTTTCAAAGTGCAGGGTATCGAGTGACATCTGGTCGAATCACTGTTTTCAAAACGGCAGTGAATCAAACCAAAAGTGCTCAATTTTGAATGATCAAGTAACATGTTAGACTCGATCATTCTTGATTCAATGTGCTGGGAGATCGCGGTTCAGTGGGGAACAGGGAATTATCCCATTTCCTCACTGTAGTGTGTTCTCAAAGTTGGTATATTTAATGTGCAGGAGGTCTAGGGGTGCAGGGGGCATAGCCCTCCTGCAAAATAGTAGCATTAACGTACTGTTGACTGTGAAGTGTAACGGTGCATTAATGTGCATAGCATGGGTGACTGATGTCACATCCTGCTTTCTCGAATACCTGGAACCACGGTTGTTGATGTATTCATTTACACCCTGGTTTACTTTTCGGCATTCCAGATTCAGTATTTCAGGTGGGGTCTACTTCATATGACCTAACCCCCCATTGGGTTTGGTTTTATATCATCTGGATTCTGATAAGAAGGTATATAATTAGTTTTTAAGTTCTGTAAAGTGTTAGTAATTGCTGTTGTAAATGTGCATATCTATAGTTTGCAATTTAGTGTGTTGAAATCTAGCACTGTAAGGTGTCAAGTGTTATGAGTTTCAGTCAAGTGAGTTTTCAGTATTGTGAACTTTAGGTTATATGCTCTCGGTCAAATGAATGTCAGCCATATGAAAGTTAGGTCATATGAAGTAGACCCATATATATATATATATATATTTATATATATATATATATATATATATATATATATATATATATATATATATATATATATATATATATATATATATATATATATATATATATATATATATATATATATATATATATAGATATATATATATATATATATGGGTTCACTTCAAAATCCTGAATCTCAAAATCCTAAACTCAAAATCCTGAAAGCTCAAAATACTGAAAACTCATAATACTGAATCTCATAATACTGAAAAATATACATAACACCAACACTGACTGCATTGCAGCAGAAATATATACAGAAACATATTACTCATCTACAATTATAAGCAGGAGGGCAAGCCCCCCTGCACCCCCATGTGGGGGGCTGATCCCCCCCACTCCCTGCTACTTAAATATATCAACTCTAAGATCGCACTTCAAAGAAGAAAATGGCAAACATACCATTACATGCTTCATGACTGCCTGTTGTAACCTTAGTCATGTTCCCTTTTACTGTACTATACTACAACATAGCTCATCTTAGTGTAGTGAAGTGCGATCTCGGAGTTGATCTATTTAAGTAGCAGGGGTTGCAGGGGGGGCTTGCCCCCCTGCTTATAGTTGGTTTAGACTGATATAGTTTATCTTTTCTTTGTTTCTGTATGTATTTCTCCTGAAATACAGTCAGTGTTGGTGTTCTGTATGTTTTTCAGTATTATGAGTCTTCAGTATTTTGAACTTTCAGGATTTTGAGCTTTCAGGATTTTGAATTGAACCTATATATATATATATATATATATATATATATATATATATATATATATATATATATATACATACATATCTGTGCTCTCTCACACACACACACACACACACACACACACACACACACACACACACACGTTTTCTTCTATTTATACGAAGCATGTACCTCTATTAGATAATCAAACTCCTGTCCACACTCCTCCATGTTCTACAATCTCTACAAATTTTAATACTACAAGCACTGACCTACTCACCTACAGCCTCCTGCCTTTTCTCTCCCATCCCAAGTGTGTGCTTGTAATACATTGTTCTTTCTTTTTACAGTCTGATTCTCATAACCATTTCCTCCTCTTTTTTTCTCTAATTCTTCTCCAAAGGCTTTCTTTATGACTATTTATGTCTTCCTCCTGTAAGGCAACCTTTTACTTCTGATTGCCTTCATTCCTGTATTATTGCCAGTTTCATAATAATCAGTATTCAGATTTAACTTCACTGAATTTTGTGTGCCTCATTATACATTCTCTTACCTACAGCTAATGTAATAATTGTAACTTTGTATATATACTGTGCATTGAACAACTAATTGTTATACATGTTGACACACTGCACTGGTGCTTTTCTCCCCAGACCTCAGCTGAAAAGGGAATTTAACTGCCATGTCACACTATACTATTAAACAAAGGCAATAAATACATAAAATTATGCATACGTGCATACATGCATCATTAATTTAAATGCACAAAATATTGAAAACCCATTTAATGTACCTATGGTTCTCACTTTTCTGTATGTATAGACATTGCTAATTGAATTTGTTATGTGAACTACTTATACTAGAAACTTATTTACTTTTTTGTAGTTTGTTATGGGTGTTGTATACTGTGAATTGTTCTGGAGCTTTTCTCCTCGGGTCTCCACTGAAAATGGGTTCCTGCCTAGATGGACAAACCTGGTTAACAAATGTCAAATAAATAAATAAAATAAATAAATAATGTAATGCTCAAATGGCCAAGTGCTCATTTTTATATTTTTTGTAAGTAGTAGTGTGCAGGAAAATTAATGTTTAACTGAAACGGTTATAGTGGCTAGTGTGCATGTACAAATGTTTGCAGGTTAGGGTTATGGTTAGGGTTAGAGTTTGGAATAGTGTTAGGGTTAGGTAAGGGGGTAGATTCATTGTTTTGCATGTTTGGCATTATGTGTGTTTTGTGTTCTTTTGTATTGTCTAGTATTAGTGTTAGGGAAATGGTTTTTAGGGGTAATTTGCATATCTCCAATGTTGCCTCTGATACAAGAGGTTTAAAGTATCACACAGTGGAAAGTCTAGCTTTGCTAGATTTTTCTTTTTGTGTTTTTAACCAGATGGTTTTCCTCTGTGACTTTTTTGCTCATTTTTTTAGGATAGAATTGTTAGATATTTTGTGAATTGGTACAGTGTTTTATGTGTTGAGTGTTTTCTTCTATATTTTCAGGTTTGATAATTTGAGTGTTAGATATTTCATGACATAATGATGCATACACACACATGCTTACACACTTACACACATGCACAAACATGTGCACATCTGTTTATCTGTCCATCTGTCTACACACACACATGCACATACATACGCATATATGCCTGCCTATGTATTTATCAGTGCATGAGCAAGCACGCACACACACACACACACACACACACACACACACACACACACACACACACACACACACACACACACACATATGTACATCTATCCATTAAAATTATACTACATTATTCAGGTAGTCTGTACCTTTATTCAGTGATTACACTGAGACAGTTCTGCTGTTGCGACATTCATTTACTGCACACACGGTTTACATCTAGCTTAACAATGAAAGGTATATACATCAAAAACATACTTCAGCTTACAGTTTTAGGTCTGTAAGAATAGAATAATCAAAGTCTCTCATACAAAAGAAAACGTCCCCATCTTTATAGTGTCTTTTCTGCCTACATCAGCAGTTTAGAGAATTTGCCAGAATAATAAGTCTTTCCTTTGAAGCTGGTCTGCTGACAGTTTGTTTTCCATATTTTAAACATTCTGTTCCTGAAGAATAACTCTTTTCGTCCTTGGTCTATCTTTGCGTATCATATTGAAGAGACACAGTTGCATACAAGAGTTCGTCTTGACCTGCTTGTAGATAATAATTTTACAAAGCTGCATAGTTTATAAGAGATAAAATATTTTACTTCTGATTCTTATTAACAATGAATGCCAAGCTATATAGTTTTGCCAACTGAGGTAGCTGACACCCAGCTGAGTGCACTCTACACACTGAAATGCAGAACATTTATTTCACATTTTCAGAAAAATCCACAGAAATCCATTGTAACATGTTCTTTACTCTCACAATTCCCACTTTTTATTTAAAAAGCGGGAAATGACTGATCATTTTCAATTTCTTCTTTAATGGTACACATTGAAACCTTTTCCAGTTTATTCAGGTTAACCATCATGATTTGCTGAACTGTATAAGTTTTTCGCAAATGACAACTTAAGTAGCAATTCCCAGATAGTTAGTATGACTATAATGCCTAACACTACTAATACAGATGTATCAACCAATTTAACAGATTTTTTTTCCTCATTTTGATCAACCAGTAAAGAGCAGGGTATTTTTTTTTTTGGTCTTTTCAGCCAAACTAAGTAGTTTATCTCTTGCAATGATGCTTAATGCCTCATAATACAGAATACTTTTATTTTTTTTTCAAATACTCTCTGAGAATTTTATTATTGCTCATTATGTTTTTTTTTTAAGTATCCAAGGATACAGATATATTGGGAAGCTGTATTAAGTCATAATTTCAGTTATTGGAAATATTCACTTCTATGGGTACAGTGAACACATAGCTCTTATTATTCCATTTAAGGAAATCAACATGTGATAAACATCCTATAAAAGGTAATTTTAAATTATGACCTATGTCTTGATCTGTAACCAGACAAATATACTGAGGAGCCACTTCTATAAACATTTGAAAAGAAGAAGGCATAATAGTCCATTTACACAAATTAACAGAATGCTGCAGTAAGCATGGTTCATAGACAGGCGAATGCTGTCCACAAATTAGTCCATTTTGAGTCTTTGTACAATACTCAATTTTATGTGTTTTTCCTGTCATATCTATATAATTGCCTTCAAATTGTGGCAGCCAATACTTATACCCTTCTGGTACAAGAAGTAACACAGTAAATTGACACATAATAGTTGCATCAGTAACATTATAATGCATAAACTTTCCTGTAAAATATTGTGGAGTACAGTATGTTACTTCAGTAAATAACCTAATCCAATCGGTATCAGGTATCCATTTGTCATCAAACATTTTCATTTTGTAACATAAGTTCAGTTTGTACTCTATTTTTCTGAATTTCCACATACAAAGACTGCATAGTGCATTTTGTCCAGTTTACAAAAATTGTCACGTTACCATCAAATTTCAACTGATGTAGCTGCATAGCATCATAATTGTCTAAAAATTGCTGCTGATAATTTATATTGTGCAGTTGTGTCATCCATATTTCTGGACTCCAAGATGCTTGTGAATGTACAATCTGAGAGATATCATCCCCCACTACTTTTAATTGATTAGTCAGAATTTCAACGTCAGCTGCATTAATAGCTCCCATGCCTGTACTTAGGCTACCTAGCAGAGTATCATACCATGCTTTTTTATATCATCACCTGGCTGTGTCTGGGCATGTGATGTTAAAATGTACTGCAACCTTTTGATACAGTCTGCCTACCATTTTACAAGTAGAAGGGATTTTAACCAAATGGTCTGTATAAACAGAGGTAGGTTTACCTGTTAATATTGATAGAACATATGCCCAATGTATGCTGCCTGTAATGACTGTGGTATTAGTACATATTACAGAAACTCCAGTAGTAAAATTTAATTGTACTTTTGTATTATTGGGAGGAATACCTCTCCTGTTTTGAAACAAAATATAGGAAATTGACAACATTTAATAAAAATTTTGGAATCAAATTCAAGGGTTACCTTAGGACTATTTGGTCAAATGTAATAATGACCCATCAACCGTGGACCAAAAGGTAAGATTGCTGGAAAGCCTTACATACCCGAAGATGCAACTAGCATTATATGGACAAGAGAAATTGTCCTGCTGTCTTTGCCCACAAGAATGATTTACCTGTGATGAACATCCATCCCAACTTAGGTCTACAGTATTATTGTTAGTGTTTATTTTCCAAACTTGCATTTCTCTTGTTTGACACCTTACCCCAAGGGCTCCAATGAGTACAATCAGTACAATAACAAACATAATCTTTATTATGTACAATAATATAATCTTTCCACATAAGTGGTATTAATCTAAAAAGTTGTTTTGATAGATGCTTTTTCAACTGTTTCAGACTTGGCATTTGCCATGAATCTACAAAAAAACCCCACAAAACATGAAGTCACTTAATGACTTTCAACTAATCTCTATGAACAAGAATTATTTTGCTCTTTTTCTTTCCTTTAACTTTGTACACTAGAGGTCCTAACTGAGCAATTATTTCAAAAGGTCCTTGCCAATTACTATCCCACGGACCGTCCGTCTGGAATGTCTTGATTAATACCTGTGTCCCAGAGGGAAGGTTTTCTTCTGGCGTAACAGGATCCTTTGACTGTAATTTGAATGCTTGCATTTCTGATAGGCTTTGACACAATTCAGAAATATCTTTTAACCATTGTTGATGCTGTGCAATTTCTAATAATGGTCGGTCTGTACTAACAGTAGGATCGAATGACAATTGTACAGGCATTTTCCTGCCTGTCATGACTTCAAAAGGTGATATCCATGTTTTACTGTGTGGAGTTGCTCTGACACCCAGCAAGATTCCAGGCAAATGTTTTACAGAATTTACGCCTTTTTCCAAGCAAGCTTTCTTAAGGCATTACTTAAAAGTCCTGTTCATTCTTTTAACTATCTCATTAGACTGGGGATGGTAAGGAACATGAAATTGTTGCTGGATATCAAGCAAATCACACAAAGCTTTCATCAGTTTACTGACAAATTGTGGCCCGTTATCGGATTCGATAACTTGTGGCCATCCCCAGTGACAAAAATGTTTTTCCATAGGGCTTCTGCTGCAGCCTTAGCTGTCATTATTTCTGTAGGAATTGCTTCTACCCATTTTGAAAAAACATCAGCCACCACTAGAAGATACATGTACCCACCTTTAGCTGGAGGTAATGGACCTGCAAAGTCAATTTGGATGGCATACTAAGATCCATCCGCTGGAGTTACCTTTAGTAACTGTGTTTTTTTTCAATTGAGCATTAACCTGCAAACATACTAAGCATTCAGCATGCACTAAATCACAGATTTTCTTTAACTGTGGATGCCAGTACTTGTCTTTCACAATGGGCCATAACTTTTGTGTACCCATCATCATCATCATCATCTTTTGGCTGTTCCATTTCTTCCTGTCCTCTGCATCTTGCTCTGTCACACCAGCCACCTGCATGTCCTCTCTCACCACATCCATAAACCTTATCTTAGGCCTTCCTCTTTTCCTGTTACCTGGTAGCTTCATTCTTAGCATCTTTTTCTCAATATACTCAGCATCCCTCCTCAGCACATGTCCAAACCAACGTAATCGTGCCTCTCTGGCTTTGTCTCCAAACCTTCCAACCTGGGCTGACCCTATAATATACTTATTGCTAATCCTGTCCACCCTCGTCACACCCAGTACAAATCTTAACATCTTTAATTCTACCACATCCAGCTCAAACTCCTACCTTTTTATCAATGCCACTGTCTCCAACCTATATAACATAGCTGGTCTCACTACCCTCTTGTAGACCTTCCCTTTCACTCTTACAGGTACTCGTCTGTCACAAATCACTCCTGACACTCTTCTCCACCCACTCCACCTCTCTTCCACACTCACCATTACTCTGAACTATTGACCCCAAGTATTTAAACTTATCCACCTTTGCCAACTCTACTCCCTGCATTCTCACCATTCCTCTATCCTCCCTCTCATTCACACACATATATTCTGTCTTAGTTCTGCTGACCTTCATTCCTCTTCTCTCTAGAGCATATCTCCATCTCTCCAGGGTCTCCTCCACCTGTTCCCTACTCTCACTACAGATCACAATGTCATCTGCAAACATCATAGTCCACAGGGAATCCTATCTGATCTTGTCTGTCAGCCTGTCCATCACCATTGCAAATTAGAAAGGGCTCAGATCTGATCCTTGATGCAACCCCACCTCCACCTTAAACGCATCCGTCACTACCACTGCTGACCTCACCACTGTCACACTACCCTCGTACATATCCTGTACCACTCTTACATACTTTTCTGACACTTTTGACTTCCTCATACAATACCACAACTCCTCTCTAGGCACCCTGTCATATGCTTTCTCTAAGTCTACAAAAACACAATGTAACTCCTTCTGACATTCTCTGTACTTCTCCATCAACACTCTCAGAGCAAAGATCGGATCTGTAGTGCTCTTTCCTGGCATGAAACCATACTGCTGATCACTAATCATCACGTCCCTTCTTAACCTTGCTTCCACTACTCTTTCCCATAACTTCATGCTGTGACTGATCAACTCATTACATCCGAGTGACGCCTCCAGGTGCATCTGCAGTTAACTCCTACTGCTCCTCTAGGCGTCAAATATTACTTATGCATATTTGCATTAATAATTCCAAAACCATGCTACATACAAGGTTTAAAAATATTTAATCTTGAAGCATACATGATGGCAAACACAATTGTATTGATATTTGACCTCTGTCAATGAGTATTTGTTAGAATTGTAAGGTGATAATTTAATTTTAAAGGCTCAGGCCACATCCACTAGGAGTTAAAGGTAAATACTGAAAATAGTTGCACTGTCCCTCTGTAGTTACTACAGCTCTGCACATCACCCTTATTCTTAAAAATCGGTACCAAAACACTTTTTCTCCATTCCTCAGGTATCCTCTCACTTTCCAAGATTTCATTAAACAATCTGGTTAAAAACTCCACTGCCATTTCACCTAAACACCTCCATGCTTCCACAGGTATGTCATCTGGGCCAACAGCCTTTCCATTCTTCATTCTCTTCATAGCTATCCTTACTTCCTCCTTGCTAATCCATTGTACTTCATGATTCACTATCCCTACATCATCCAACCTTTTCTCCCTCTCATTCTCTTTATTCATCAACCCCTCAAGGTACTCTTTCCATCTCCTCAACACACTCTCCTCACTTGTGAGTATGTTTCCCTAGCAACAGTTACATCATGCTGTGCATCAGCCAACTGCTTGCCATATTTTTTCTTGCAAATGGACAATTTTACTCATTAACCCTTCTATCATACCACTAGCATTACTACCCTGTTCAATAACAGTTTGTGTAAAGGTCTTAATTTCAGTCTGTGAGACTTTCAAAAACTGAGAAAATTATTTTGCACATTCAGCAGTGTCAGCATGCAGTTTACAAGACACATTCCATTTATCACAGTCATGAGGTCAAGATCCTGCTGGTTGCTAACTTTAGCAATCCAATCTTTAAACTCTTGCAAATCAGACTGTAAAGTACAAACTTTGACATATGCATTACCCTCTAATAAATCTTTTGCAACAGGATATATAGAAACAAGAACCATTGTCTGTGCTTCAGGGATTACTTTATCCTGGTTGTGTTCCAGGTTTTGTACAATATGTTTATGACATGGCATGCAAAAAGCAACATTTAAATAATTGCAAATAGCACATTTTTGCACATTCTGTTGCACTTTTGCCTTACATACATACCAATCAAAGGTAGAGATCCATTTACATAATGCTGGATTGTCAGTTTTCCCTAGTAAGACTTACAGGTGTTAACATGCTGATCATACCATGTATTTAAATAATTCCATACATTTATATATGGTACAGACACATCAAAAGTAAAAGACTGAGAGCACTTCTTGGCATTTTCACAAATTACATTCATTGCTAAAAGAAAAACAGAAGAAAATATTTACCACAAACATTCAGGACAAGGTGGCCAGTCGTGACACGAAGATCAGTTGTGGGAAAATGTTCTGCTGTCTTTCACTAGATGCTGGTGAAATTAAAATTTTGGCAGTATTATTTTCATACCTTGTGGGCCACCAACTGTCTGAAGAAAAATTACTGTACTGCCCTGTACTGCGCTGCAGTGTTTAGTCTTCTAGTCAATGGAAAAAGTTTAGGAAGAGAAGAATCGATTCTAAGAAGGTCTGCACTGGAATGTCACACTGTGAGAGGCACCTCTTCAGGTTACCCTCTGGTTGTTTGGACTGGACTGGTCTCACCACTGTTAAAGTTATACTACACTATTCAGGTAGTCTGTACTTTTACTCAATGAATACACTGAGGCAGTTCTGCTGTTACGACATTCATTTATTGCATACGAGGTTTACATCTAGCTTAACAATGAAAGGTATATACATCAAAAACATACTTCAGCTTACAGTTTTAGGTCTTCAAGAATAGAATGATCAAATTCTCATATAAAAGAACAAGTCCCAATCTTAATAGTGTTTTTTCTACCTGCATCAGCAGTTTAGAGAATTTGCCAGAATAATAAGTCTTTCCCTTGAAGCTGGTCTGCTGACAGTTTGTTTTCTATATTTTAAACATTATGTTCCTGAAGAATAACTATTTTTGTTCTTGGCCTATCTTTGCATATCATGCTGATGAAACACGGCTGCATACAAGAGTCCGCCTTGACCTGCTTGTAGATAATAATTTTACAAAGCTGTATAGTTTATAAGAGATAAAATATTTTATTTCTGATTCTTATTAGCAATGAATGCCAAGCTACATAGTTTTGCCAAGTTAGGTAACTAGGTTCCAGCTGAGTGCACTCTACACACTGAAATGCAAAACATTTATTTCACATTTTCAGAAAAATCCACAGAAATCCATTTTAACCTGTTCTTTACTCTTACAACATCTATCTATAATACAACATACACACACCCACAAACATGCATACACACACGTACACATATGTACATATATCTATCTATCTATTTACACAGCACACACACACACTCACATCACTCTGAATCTCTCTGTGTACATACCAGTATGCGAGTGCAGATATTGTGTAAGAGTGGCAGCAGGAGCAGTTTACAGTTGACATAATGCACACTCCAGCATCACAAACCCTTCTCTTACAACAACGCAGTGGACTTCCTTATGATACTGTAACACTGTAGCTGTGATATAACTCATTTTCTGATGACAACACTGGTGCACACTATAAAATGGACAATCATTACCACTTGCACTAATTTGCCATCTCAGCTTTAGTTGATTTACCTTCTGTGCTCTTACCTGTGGTAGACAGGCTGCTCTACTCTCCCCATACTTTTGGCTGAAAGGCTTTTACTTCTTCAGCCAGTAAGAAACTGTTTTGATTTTTCAAATATATGGTCATTCTATTCTAGAACAAAATTAATTATAGTTCTTATATTGGATGGTCAGTTGCTGAGCTGAATTTGATTCATTAATTGCTGGAACATTTGACCCTGGTTTTCATTTTGTAACTGATAACTAATGTACTGAATATGGCCTATACTCAACTGATCCTTTTGTACTTGTAAGTGATACTCAGCCATCCTGTGCACTAACAATGACATGTTGTAAGCATGAATCTGTTCAACAGTCTCATAGCAGGCTTTGGTGAGCATCAGTCTTAGGAAAATTCCTTAAGAATGTCTGCCCTATCTCCATTCTATTTTTTACTGGTAAGGTTAGTAAGAGGGAAGTCTATGCACACTTCAGATCCACAGTTAGATTTCATAATGTCTTAGATTATTTTCACCCTGGTTTCTGCCAACACTTTAGCAGAAGATTTCTCTGGTTAAGGAGTGTAATGGTATTTTATTGGGAGAGATCAAAGTCTGCTTTGGTTTTACCTTGGTGTGTGGCATAGAGAGATGAAGCCCTGACTATGCCCTTGATGACCCATGTTGGAGTATTAGCATGGGAAGCTGTTAGAGCTGGTGGGGAGGGCTGGAGTTAGTGACTGATGCCAGCATGGCCTTCCGGTGAGGAGGCAGAGTGTCAATTCTGTTACAGTGCTGATCCCACAGGAATCTTGGACTGTATTCTGCAGTAGTGTGGACCAGAGTAACTCCATGGTGTTTGAGTCCAGGAGTCTTGGCATGTATGTATGATGCATGCATGCATGCATGTCACAGGCTTCACATGGATGGATTAGGCTGGTGGGTTAAGGCACCTCCAGTGCAGTATAAAGACCTTCACACAGCTTCCCACTCTTATCTCCTTGGCTGATGAGCTCTTGCTTTAAAAAGTGAATGAACAAGCTTCAGGGGCTCTTGTCTTGGTAGAGCCACAGATGGACCATCTCTGACTTCTAAGAGGAGTAAATGGATTTGTGGAAAGCTGGCAGAATGCGTTTGATGACAGTCATCAGGTGGATAAAAAAGATTGCATTTTATTTGGGTCCTAGTTGATCTCTTTTCTGAAAAAAAGGGAAAAAAGGTTTCATCTGCACTTGAGCTGTAATATATATAATGCTTCTTCACATTTATATTGCCACTCCTATGTATGTTTTTACTTTACTGTACTAAAGATTGCAAAAATTGAAGCTTTTCTAAGTTATAAATGGTATTTACTCAGTTGGACTATCCTGGCTAACAAATGTAAAACAAATAAAATAAATAAAATTGAATACATTTGATAAATTTTATTGTGAAATAATCTTATACTGACATACGTCCTACTGTAGATTGTCATCTACTGTCCTTGCATGGTTTGTCAAAAAGAGAAATATCTATGATCATTGGTCTTCTACTACCCTTTGAAGTATGTTATTCCACAGGGAACTATTCTTGTTCTCTTTTTACATACCTACATTTGGGGACATGAGTACAAAGAGAGAACTTCACTATCATTGATAATATCACTTCTACCTTCAGAATTGCTGTTTATTTCATGGTCTCTCCAAGACTGTCTCAATCCCATCCTCATGCAGATGAATACCTGTCAACTGTCCAGGTTTTAGCAGAATGACCAGATTTTTGCCTCATATTTTTGGTCTGCTCCTCATAAAATGTGTGGTTTTCTGGATTTTTGTGGCAAATCATTGAGAGCTGAATTCACTAAATGACAGACAGTTGAGTTTCAGACTTCATCTTCTTCTCTTTCGGCTGTTCCCATTAGGGATCACCACAGCGGATTATCTGTTTCCATTTCTTCCTGTCCTCTGCATCTTGCTCTGTCACACCAGCCACCTGCATGTCCTCTCTTACCACATCCATAAAGCTTATCTTAGGCCTTCCTCTTTTCCTCTTACCTGGCAGTTTCATCCTTAGCATCCTTTTCCCAATATACCGAGCATCCCTCCTCAGCACATGTCCAAACCAATGCAATCTCGCCTCTCTGGCTTTGTTTCCAAACCGTCCAACGTAGTCTGACCCTCTAACATACTGATTGCTAATCCTGTCCATCCTCATCACACCCAGTGCAAATCTTAACATCTTTAACTCTGCCACATCCAGCTCTGACTCTTGCCTTTTTGTCAATGCCACCTTCTCCAACCCATATAGCATAGCTGGTCTTACTACCCTCTTGTAGACCTTCCCTTTCATTCTTACTGGTACCTGTCTGTCACAAATCAATCCTGATACTCTTCCCCACCCATTCCACCCTGCCTGTACTCTCTTCTTCATCTCTCTTCCATACTCACCATTACTCTGAACTGTTGATCTCAAGTATTTAAACTCATCCACCTTCGCCAACTCTACTCCCTGCATCCTCTCCATTCCTCTATCCTTCCTCTCATTCACACACATATATTCTGTCTTAGTCCTGCTGACCTTCATTCCTCTCCTCTCTAGAGCATATCTCCACCTTTCCAGGGTCTCCTCAACCTGGTCCCTACTTTTACTACAGATCACAATGTCATCTGCAAACATCATAGTCCATGGGGCCTCCTGTCTGATCTCGTCTGTCAACCTGTTCATCACCACTGCAAATAAGAAAGGGCTCAGAGCTGATCCTTGATGTAATCCCACGTCCACCTTAAATGCATCCATCACTCCCACTGCAGACCTCACCACTGTCACGCTATCCTTGTACATATCCTGTACCACTCATACATACTTCTCTGCCATTCCTGCCGTCCTCATGCAATACTACAACTCCTCTCTAGGCACCCTGTCATATGCTTTCTCTAAGCTCACAAAGACACAATGCAACTCCTTCTGACCTTCTCTATATTTCTCAATCAACAGTCTCAGAGCAAACATTGCATCTGTAGTGCTCTTTCCCAGCATGAAACCATACTGCTGATCACTAATCATCACCTTCATTCCTAACCTAGCTTCCACTACTCTTTTCCATAACTTCAAGCTGTGACTGATAAATTGTATACCTCTGTAGTTACTACAGATCTGCACATCACCCTTATTCTTAAAGATAGGTACCAAAACACTTCTTCCTCCACTCCTCAGGCATCCTCTGACTTTCCAATATGTTTAAAGTTTCAGACTTCATATCATTCAGAAAATGCATGGTAACACAAAACCTTTTATTCTAGCAACATTCTAAGTTAATAATAGCAATATTTAAAATTTGTCCTTACATTTGGGGCTTTGTCCCCCCATTATTTTTGGCTTTGTCCAGATTTTTTGTGTTAAGAGATTGAGAGCTATGGTAACAGACATCTCAAACTTAAGCCAATTAACACAGATACTATTACTGTCCACACTTCACTACCCCATTCTAATGTCCTGTGCATTAATCCTGTATGTTTTAATGTAGATAATCTTCAGGATTTTTTAACATGCATAATCCTGAAATTATATTTCATGACACTAACACTTTGGGACCCCTTGTCAGCATTAGTCAATTTCTGTCATTGCTATCTCTGGAATTTCACCTAGTATTTCCACTACAGGGCCCTACTGGCTGAAGTATATGCCTTGATCACATCTTGATGCACCATTTATCTCTGGATGTCCAAATGTGAACTTAATCAACTTCTTTGGTGCATAAACCCCTGTACTTTTGTTTCCTGAACTCCTAGATTTGTCATAGGATATCTCTGTTGTGGTTCCCGCACTAACTGCTGACTTGACTGTGTTTTATTCAGGATTTTAGACATTTATGTCTACCTTTACTGGTTTGGGTTGCTGGTGTCTGCAAGAGCTGAAAGTATCCCAACAGCTTACTTGGAATTTCTTGACCTGTTAGGGACAGCGGACCATTTTCAGCATGCATCTGCAATTTTTAGGTAATTTCTTCTTTCCTTTTTGTGCAACATGCCCGGGATCATAGCTAGGGTAAGACAAACTGAGTAGCTGCCCCAGATGAAAGCTGTTGTGGGGGGTGGGGGATGGGATCAACACCTCAGAAGAGTTGCCATTCAGGTGAAAGTGAGTACCAGAGCTCATATATGCAGCCACAGTCAATATTGCAGCTTTTTAAATAAAGGTCTTTAAAGATTGGTAACTGCAGCAAAGATCATAGACACTGCTTGCTACAGTTGTATGGAACTAGTTTTTTTTTATCCTCAGCTAACAAGAGGACTTTTTTCTTGATCTCCAACTTTAAGTTGAGGAGGACACCATGTTGTGAACTGCGCAGGGTGCCAAATAGCCTAGCTAAAACTCCGATCATACCAGTGTAATCTGCCATCATTTTGACTTTAAAAATATATATTTTTGGATGACTTCAGACGGTTTCCTTAGACCCATCTTTACTAGAAGTAGTGAACATAGTAACAGAAATGAAACAACTGGAATTGAGATCTTTAGAAAAGGGAGGGAGCAAACTACATAGGAAAACATGGGAATTGTGGGAACAATACATACAATGAGGTTTAAAAGGCTGCAGGAATTAAATGAGCTATGTAATGGTTGACTGAAAAAGATTGGTTAGATTATAAGTGATGTATAATGTTTACAACTGGGAGTGTGTCAGTATGGTTTGTGATGTAAAATGCTTGCAACTAGGATTGTGTCGGTGTAGTTTGCTTTCATTTGTACAAATGTATGATTGCCTGTGTAGTAAGTGATGGTTTAATAAAGATGTTTCTTGTTTAAAAAAAGGCAGGAATTGAATAATTTACATAATGTTGCTTAGGATATATGATATATAACATGGACAATGACAGAGTCATATTTGTACTTATTGTGGAGTGACCTGAGTGCGTGCATTATGTGGTGGATCCTGGTTCCTGACAGGCAGCTGACCGTTACCTTCTCCTTATTCAACCTAGTGAGTGGGACATCAGTATGCCTTACTATGGAGTCACCTATGACTAATGTATTGGGTAAGCTGCTTTGTCTTAGGGGCTTTGGTTGAGTGGCACACTGTGTATGTGAGCTATGTGTTTCATGGATTGTATTGAGATGTGGTGGTTGTGTACGTTTCTGCCTTGGAGGTCTCTGTTGCTTGGGGTAGATTTTTAATGAGACCACCCTCGAAGGTGGGTGTGTGTTTTGTGTTATTATGTGAGGGTTGTGGTTGTGTATGTTCTGGAGGGCTATGTGTTCCATGTGGTGTGGTGCAGGTGTTGAACATCTCCTCTTGACTGGCTATTCCAGTCTTGACTGCAGAGTGCTTGGCTTCCAGTTTGAATATATAGGTGCATCTCTCATAAGTCTGAATGTTAAGAGGTAAGAGGAGAGGGTTGTCTGTGTACATGAGGCAGTTGCTACATTGCCTCAGGATGCCCAGGTTCACCAGGTTGATAGGAGAAAGCACAGAGAAATGACCTTTGGACATGTATTTTTCCTTATGGAAAGTTTAGTGCTGGCAGCTGTTAATGTGCTACAGTAAGTGCTTCAAGAACTACTGAACAAGTACTATCCTTAATAAGCTATTTAAGTGCAGAAAAGAGGAGACCTAGCAAAATCTATGGGAAATTTTGAAGAGCAGACTTTCTGGCACTGGTAATAGTTTACCCTAGCTTAGCTGCACTGCGCATCACGCAAATACATGCAAACATGGGTTTTTAAGGCAGAAAGTTAAAAGGGATAGAAAGCAGCCCAAAACAGTCAATAAGGAACAATTTCAGAGCTGGAAGCCACTCCACTAGTGGTAGATAGGCTGCTCATTGCTTACCACTCCCACTGATAAGAAAAACGGCTTCCCTCTATCACAGAAAGGTCTGGGCAATTCAAAAACTAATACAGTCCTGAATTCAGCACATCTGAAATCTGGACTATTCAAGTCAGAGTAAATGGCAGGAAAATGAGCAAATAGATAGGATTTTTTTTTTTTTTTTTTAGGAAAACAGTCAAAAATAAAATTTAAACAACAAAAAGTTCACTTTTAAACACAGAGCAGGCTAGCGCACTTGAATGTGTAGCCAAAGCAATAAATGCAGTTGAAATAAATTACTTATAAAATGACTAAATTAAAGTGCAGTAAGCAGTTTTAAGCAAGAAAAAATTAACTGCAGTTGAAATAAATGCAGTATATTGTAAAACGACTATAGTAAGCAATTTTAAGCCTGAAAAAGCAAACAAGAGTACTTAGAATCAATCACAGTCTCTCTTTCTCCTTTCTGCTGCTCTTGTAGTCGGCAGGAAGCCAAAACAGGATCCACATTGAGCTAAAACAAATGCAAACCTGCACAAACACAAGTTTTTAAGGCAAAAAGTTAAAAGGGATAGAAAGCAGCCCAAAACGGCTAATAAGGTACAATTTCAGAGCTGAAAACCACTCCTGTAGTGGTAGACAGGCTGCTCAGTGTTTACCACTCCCACTGATAAGCAGAAAGGCTTCCTTCTATCACAGAAAGGTCTGGGCAACTCAGAAACTCTAATACAATCCTGAATTCCGTAAATCTGAAATATGGACTATTATAGGAAGAGAAAATTGTGGGAAAACACAAAAACAGATAGGATTTTTTTTTTTTAGGAAAACAGTCAAAAATACAATTTAAACAACAAAAAGTGCACTTTTAAACAGAGCAGGCTAGCGCACTTGAGTGTGTAGCCGAAGCAGTAAATGCAGTTGAAATAAATTGAATAACTTATAAAATGGCTAAATTAAAATACAGTAAGCAATTTTAAGCAAGAAAAATAAAAATGCAGTTGAAACAAATGCAGTATCTTGTAAAATGACTAGATTAAAGTGCAGTAAGCAATGTTAAGCCAGAAAAAGCAAACAGAAGTACTTAGAATCAATCAAAGTCTGTCTTTCTCCTTTCTGCTTCTCTTGTAGTCTGCAGGATGCCAAAACAGGATCTGCTGAGCTAAAACAAGCACCAACTCATGCAAACACAGGTTTTTAAGGCAGAAAATGAAAAGGGATAGAAAGCAGCCCAAAACGGCCAATAAGGTACAATTTCAGAGCTGAAAACCACTCCACTAGTGGTAGATAGGCTGCTCAGTGCTTACCACTCCTACTGATAAGCAGATAGGCTTCCCTCTATTACAGAAAGTCTGGGCAACTCAGAAACTCTAATACAGTCCTGAATTCAGCAAATCTGAAATCTGGACTATTCTAGCATGATAAAATGGCAGGAAAACGAGCAAACAGATAGGAATTTTTTTTTTGTTTTTTTTTTTAGGTAAACAGTCAAAAATACAATTTAAACAACAAAAAGTTCACTCTTAAACAAAGCAGGCTAGCGCACTTGAGTGGTAGCCGAGACAGTAAATGCAGTTGAAATAAATTGAATAACTTATAAAATGATTAAATTAAAGTTCAGTAAGCAATTTTAAGCAAGAAAAAGTAAATGCAGTTGAAATAAATGCATTATCTTGTAAAACAACTAGATTAAAGTGAAGTAAACACTTTTAAGCTAGAAAAAAGCAAATGGAGGTACTTAGAATCAATCAAAGTCTCTCTTTGTTGTGGACAAATGGATGGATGGATGAACAACCTGTGTGTTCAACCTGTTTACATTGTGGCAGTGATGAGCAGTTTATTTATATAAAACAATAGGAGTAATTAATGCTCCTTAAATTGTGAAACCTCTTAAAAATTGTGAAATTATTGCAAAACTTAATTAATCAAAGCCAACATCCTACTCTGTACTTTGCAATATTAATGTTTTGTTTTCCCAATGTCAATTAGCCTCTGTTAGTACTTTAACAATGCCTTCTGTGTTTGGTATAAACTTGCGTGAGTATGCTTGCATGTAGATGTAGAGTGCAACTGTGCATGCATGGGCATGTGCATAACAGCAAGGGATCACTGCCATTAGATGTCAGGATCCAGCAATCATATGCCAGTGCATACTAAACAAATTAAACAGTGAACTGTGAAAGATATGATTTTTTTCCCCTTTCGTTTATTTATTTATTTTTTTCATTCACTGACTGGCTGGCCTACAATAAACAAAGCAATTTATACTATAATACCAAGAAGACATGGCTTATGAGGAACCTGTGCCCATGCCTGCCATGAGAGTAGACGTGCATTTCCTGAAATCTTAAGATTTACTAATTATCACCACAGCTAGACGTTCCATGCATTAAAAGCCTATCCCTACTCACACAGACCATTATGTTAAAAAGTAGTAAAACAATTTATTTGAAAATGTAAGCATATACTTTCAGTTCACTGAATGTTTGGTAGTCTTTTCAGACCTTCTGTTATAGAAAAATACTTCAGACTACAGAGGCAGACCATGTTTTTATTACATATTACTGTTGTACACTAAAATACACGGGGTTCCAAGATTGACATTCCAAGCATGGTGGGCATCCTTGGGTGAGGTGCTTCATTTAACCATTCAAGTCAAGAAACATCACATTAAACTTCAGCATTGTGAGGTCACAGAGCAGAAACCAATTAGAGTTCAAATGGTAGGTGGAAAGTCATAACTCTCCCATGACTAAGAGCTTGAATCAATGTAATGCATTTTTTAATAAGAACTATAAAACTCACCGGGCTTTTCAGATTGCCTTTATTTTGGGAGTCATGACATTCTGCAGAATTTAGAACAGCTGAGAAGAATGGTGCATGTGAGATAGAAGCAGCAATAAGCTACGTTTTTCATGACACTTGCAGTGATCAACTAGATATTTTCTGCAGTATATATGGATTTGTGTGGAGCAACTTGGAATACTTTAATGTGTGGCAATTTGTCCATGGCCATCAGATTTCATGATTATAATGGCAGGATGAGGGCACTGTCCCTGTGTTTGCTTAGATTTTTATTCTGCCCTTCCCAATTCCTTGTAAAGCAGGTAATTGGAGAGAAAATGTGCTGGATCACACCCAATAGGTTCATAGGTTCATAGGATGATACTAGGCTATTGGACTGGAAGCTCTTATAAGCCTAGCCAAGAATTTTGCCCATGTTCACTCATAGTCAGCACCTGTTTCTCCTGTCAATCAGGGACACAGGTGGGATCCTGGGATGTATTTTCTGTTTCCCATCCAGTCATCCAAGTTCCTCTTAAAAAGGGCTAGAGAGGTAGTCTGCTTGACATGGAGAGGAGTCTATTCCACTTTTTAAAATGATATAATGGACACACATACAGAGGACAGAAGCAGGGGATATGCTTCACACACACACAGTTGGCAGCATTGAGATTAGAACTCCTACCTATCTAGTTGTCTGTACTGTAGTGCTACATACTTATCATGTGCACCACAGGGCTTATATAGATGGTATAACCATTGCATACACACAGGCAAGACAGCCACAGGGGATATGCATACAGAAGCATATACACTCACACAGTTGGCAATGGTCAGATTAGAACCCCTACCTATCTACTTGTATGTACCATAATGCTACACACATTTTGCATGTGTCACGGAGATTATATTACAGTAATAATTATTAGAGTTATAGACTTTGTTTGCTTAAAAATGAATGTTAGTTCACATTTTCTTATTCTGACAACTTCTCATGTTAACAAAACTAATATTTTAAAAAGTATCCATGATTATTTTTGGATTTGTCCTTAGATAGTTCTGGAAGTAAAAGGTTGGGAGTTATAGGGTTGGGTCTGGCTTGATGAAAGTAACTCAAGCTCTTGCTATTTGTTCACTTTTACTGCCTGGATTTGCAAAAATTATGTGCATTTGTGAGATGTAAGATGAGCTACTTAACTTGATACCTGAACTGCATACACAGAGTAGGTGTAATTGGTGGGGCTGTCTGTGAAAAAAAATAACTATCTGCCTGCTGTTGTTTACTTATTAGTCTGTCTTTGCAGTACTAGTGTGATTTGTGTGAAGGAGCTTGAAATATTTTAATGTGTGGCCACTGTTTTACACAAAGGTGAAATGCATTACATGGCCATCCTCATCATATTCTGACATCTAAATTATACATAGACATAGCTATAACTGCATGGTTCAGGATTTTCTGGATGAAAGCAACTAACCTCTTGTCATTTGTTCATTTTAAAGTAATTTCTCAAAAGTGATAAAATGCATCACATCATATCCAGATCTTTAGAGTTTCTGAGGTGGGGTGGTAGCCCCCACATACTAAAGGTGTATATGTGGATTTTGAAATGAGCTTAATAGTGACCGCTGCCCTTAAACCCACCTAGTCTAAAACCAGCTCTGCTCAGAGGTATACACAGAATCTGGCCATCATAGCTTGTGTATGGGAGCTGGGGATGCTGTCATTATTTATTTAACTTTCCTCCCATAACTCAGAGATCACTATCTTGTGCTGAACTGAGGATAATGTGAACATTACTTCTTTAGCTTTCCTCACAAACAGGGCTGCACAGAGGGTCACTAAGCTTGCACATGAGCAGTATACTGCTTAAATGTAAGTATTTTTTTCATTTTCCTCACAATCAAACAGAAGATATACAGGTCGCTAACTTTTAGGGGAGGGTAACGAAGCATTCTGTTTATATATGTTTGACAGCAAATATATTCTCTCATTTTTCGGTTTTGTTGAAGTCTGACACCAGGGAGGTACACAGAAATTGTCTGTCTTTTGTGGGTAAGAGTGAGGATGCATGTTGTATATGACAGCAGCAACATGAAAAATATTTTTGTGGCCATCTGTCCCTTAATTTTCATCCCAATTTAATGCCAGATAGGTATGCACAGAAAATGATCATGTCTTTTAAGGTGGTATAGGAAAGTCACTATTGTTTCCAGACATGATTTTTGATGTAGCATTACAAGCACTTGTCTTCAATGTTTATTGTCCACTGCTATTTGGTTAACTTTGAGCATTAAGCTTGTATACGATACATTTATTTTCCGAAATTAAAAGGTAAAATTGAATTTTTTCATAGGAATGATTTCTGTTCAGGCCATTGTTGAATTAAAAGGTTGGAAAAAAGCTGTAAAATGTACCTTATCCCCATGGTTTCTGGTATCTGGTAGCCCCTAGACCCCAGCTTACTTTAGTTATTACAGTGAATCTTGATCAGTTCAGGTACATTTAAAGGATTTGAGAAAAAACAAGCTGAAGAGCAAGCCTGAATTTTTTTCCCTTAATCATGATTTTTCTTCAGGTCATCAGGATTGTTTAAAAAACTGTATTATTTCTCTCAGAGTATTTAAAGCCCCCATAGCTTCTGAGGGCTGTCTGGCTTAATACAGTTATTTCCACTGCAATTATACTGTAGTCTTGGCCAGTCAGTATGCGCTGAAAGGATGCAGGAAAAACAAATCTGAAGAGTAAGACTGAATGTTTGCTTTGATAATGGCTTTTCATCATCAATCACTGGATGAAAAGGTCATTTAAAAAACTCTAAAATGCACCTCAGACAGTTAGAAACCCCATGGCTTCTAGCTCATTGCAGACCCCTGACCCTCAGCATAATGTAGTCATTTTTTTTTTGTAGTTACCAGAGTGCAGTTTTGCTTAGATGGAACATGTTGAATTAATGAATAATTGCAGGAAAAAAACATTAAAGAATAAGGCAAACTGTTAAAAAAAGAAAGGAAAAAGTAGTCTGGATAGTGTGAGTAGGCCAGGCTAGGCTGGACAGTGAAGGGGGTGGTGGCACCATGTAGCCTTTTCTCCTTTGGCACCAGTTTATCTAAGACCAGCCCTCCTTTGAGGGGTATGCTCTTACCTGCGATTCTGTTATCAATCTCCAAAAAGATGTTAATGTCCTTCTAATCAATGTTGCAGTATTCTTTACATATGGGCTGTCTTCTGCCCAATGACTTGATGTCCAGCCTGTATACAACAGCTTTTAGCTACTGCAAGTACATGGGAGGTTGCATGTATGTTCTGACAACATCACCCATAAAAAGACATCTACACAATCCTCAGAACTTTTCTGCAACCATTCAGAAGGGTGACTCCTACTTCGGTCTGCAGTTGGATTCCATGGGTTGTTGACAGCTTTAGATAAGTGCCCCAATGGAGATTTATTTCTTTGCTGCTCCTTTTGTTATTAGTTCATGCCATCCAGGATGGGAAAGTGTAGGTGTGGAAGCAGATTCCACATAAAGTTAGTCATGACATTTGTCTTTTCTGCTTAGGGCCTAGTCACGACTATCGATCCTGTTCCATTTATCAGGCCTTTGTGCTTAAAACTTTGCATAACTAACTTTTGGCTTTAAATTTCTACTTGGAGAATCTGCAGCTTAAATGTCTGGCTAAAAATGTTATGGAGAGTTCTGGGGGGGGGGGGTCATTCGGCTGAGCCAAGTTTGAAGAGGAAGGTTAGCAATCCTATACCTAAATCCTATTTGGCTTCACCTCTTACCTCCAACGTATCCTTTGAGGTCAGTAAAGACCCGTTGCTACATTTGGAGGCCAGGTCTTGTACCTTGGGGGGTACCTCATTGGAAGCCACTAAGGAATCTGATCTTGGCATGTCCTCAGAGGCAGTGCAGATGTCTGTTTTGGGTGAAACTGCTGCTTGCTGTGCGTGAGGATCCCAGGGATGTTCCTACTGCTACCACTAGGAATCTTCCACAGACTACTCCAGACATTAGGCCTATGTCGGGTTCTTCTACTTCTTCTCATGCAGAACTTCATGTAAAGAAAAAACAAAAAACGAGATATTCTCATGTTCTTTCAACTCCTCGGTCTTACTGGGATGCTTTCTCCCAGGGTTTTAGCTAGGCTTTGATTGATCTGAAGCCTTCCTCAGCTATTCCTGTTCCTTCTTTTACTTCCTTTCCTGTTCAAGGAGTTAGGACTCAGGTTCTTTCTACTGATAATGATGACTCTTCCTCAGAGGAAGATTCTCTAGTGTACTCCACTCACATTACATCTTCTCTATAATATGCTTCTCCAGATGAGGAACCTAATGAGGGGATTCCCCTGTGGAAGTATTTCCTTTGGTGAAACCATTAACAAAATGAGGGAATTTTTCAAATGGGATTATTCTCAGATTTCTGATGAACAAAAAAGTTATTATGACCTTTTGTAAATGGAGGTTTCCTCTTCTTCTGCAGTACCACTAGTCCATCCAGCTTTCCTGGACACTTTTGCCTCCTCCTCTTCTAAATTTCTCAGGCTTCTACCCCCAAGAGGCCAGATAGACTTTACAAGGTGCCTGATGATTGTAAGTTTCTCTATAAGTGTCCTTCTGCTGATCCAGCAGTTGTTTTTATAGCTTCTGATAAGTTTTCACGATTGTCTCATTCTGCTAAACTTTTACTATCAGATAAGGACAGCAAGATTGTATAGAGACTGGGTAAAAAGGTTTGCACCTTCTTTACTCTAGCTATCAGAGCAATGAATTACCAGACTTGTATGTCTAGGCATTCGTTGGCTCTGCTTTTCCAGGCTTCTCAAGCTCTTACTCATTTACCAGATTGAGATTAAAACACAAGTTTTGTCTTTTTTGGCTTCCTTTTCACAGGTAGCTAGACATTTCATTAAGTGCAGCTATGATGCTGTTGAGGCATCATCCAGAGCTGCTGCTTCTGTTTCTGTGCTTAGGAGACATTCCTGGTTGAGACTTCAGCCATTATCTGATGATATTAAAGCTAAATTGCTAGATGCTCTTTTGGATAAGTCAGCTCTTTTTGGTTCTACAGCAGCAGACTTATTTAAGACTATCCAACAGAAAGGGAAGGTACTTCAAGATTTGAAGCACCCGTTTGTTTCTCCTGTTCCTACGTTTCATAGGAACTTCCCTTTCAAGACATCTTCTGTTAGGAGACCAGTTCACTCATCTTCTGCCTGTGCATCTGGTTCCAGGTCTAAAAGATGTTAGGAGGCCTCCTCAATCCAAACTTTCTGCTTTGGCTCCTTTTACTTGGCAGCCTTTTCAAGCTAGGCCTAGTTCTCTGTGACTACCAGCAGTCTCTTCCAAGTCATACTCCTCTATCTCTTTGCCACTCTCTCTCTTTTTCAATTTGGGCAAGGATCACTCAGGATTCTTGGGTTCTGTCTACTATCAAGCAAGGATACTTTATGACATAGAAGGCTCTCCTGCCTTTCTTGGGAATTCCACAGTCCCCTTCAAATCAACTGGAATTGTTTCCAGAGATCCTATCACAGCTACTTTCTCAAGGCACAATTCAAAGTTTGCCAGTGGACCAGAGAGGCAGAGGATTTTACTTAAGAATGTTTCTGGTTCCAATAAAGAGTGGCCCTTGGTGACCAATTCTAGACCTTTCCCACTTAAACAGTGCCATATTTCTCTATGTCTTGCTTGCAAACTCTCTTTCCTCTGATTCCCCCTTAGTCTTACATGGCCTCTTTAGACATAAAATATGCTTATTTTCATGTACTCATTCATCTTCTGTACAGGAAATGTCTGCATTTCTCAGTGGATTCTTTGCACTTTCAGTTCTCTGCCTTGCCTTTTGGTCTTTTCACTGCCCCAAGAGTATTGACAAAGTGATTGGCCCCTGTGATTGCCTTCTTGAGAGTCCAAGGAATTTAGGTATATCCATATCTGAACAACCCTCTTTTTTCCTGCTCCTCAGTCAGAACAGTTGTCTCACAACCTACAAACGTCTCCTTCAAAGTCTAGGGTTAATGATAAACTTCAAAAAACCTTCTCTGACTCCATCTCAGGATCACATCTTCATAGGGTGCAGGTTCAGAACAGACATCATGATAGTGTTTCTTTCCTCGGACAAGGTTCAGTCTTTCAGTACCTTTTTGGAAAGCCTTCTGCCTCTTCCTTCCATTTTGGCCAGGGAGTTCCTAAGACTTCTTGGGTTCATGGCTTCTACAATTCCCATGCTCCCCTTTGCAAAGTTTCACATGAGGAGATTTCAGTGGTTCCTAAAGGCAGCCTGGTCACAGCATGCTCACCCTCTAGAGTTTCTGATTCCTCTCTTCCCCTGCCTAAAAACAGAGCTTCTCTGGTGGATTCAGCAGCTTACTCTGAATCCAGGCCTTCCTCTTCTTCTGCCCCAGTCATCTCAACATTTATTCACAGACACCTGGGGGACAACATTTGCTTCTAGGAAGGTGCACAGCCTTTGGTCTCCAGCTCAAAGGAAGGATCAGATCAACATCAGAGAAATGAGGGCTCTTATTCTGGCTTTGCAGGCCTTTCATCCTCTCTTTCAACCAGGTCCTCTGAACATTTTTACAGACAAAACCACTGTTCTCTGGTACTTAAACAAATAGGAGGGGACCAACTCTTACCTTCTTTGCAGGTTAGGTCTCAGGGCATAGGAATGGGAAATTCAGTACCAGGTGACTTTTTTGCAGTTTGCATTCCTTTTGCTCTAAACATTGTAGCAGACACCTTAAGCAAGTCCACGATGCAGTCCCACAAATGGATGCTTCACAGAGATGTGTTTATGGACATGGTCCACATGTGGGGTACCCCTCAACTGGATCTATTTACCTCCCCTTTGAATAGACAGCTTACTCTTTTTTTATGCCAGCCTTCCACATTCTCTGGCTTGGAAGGTGGACACCCTATCTTTTTCATGGAAGAAGATGTCCTTCTATGCATTCCCTCCTTTCATCTAATTCAGAAAGTACTGTTGAAAATTCAGCAGGACAAGACAAAAATATTGCTGGTGACTCCCTTTTGGCCAAAACATAACTGGTTCCCTCTTTTTCTGCATTTAGCTAAGGGCCATCATCACAAGTTATGTAGCCAGGTGGACATGCTCACACAAAACAAAAGATCCTTGCTTCATCCACATCTGTCAACCTGGCAAATGACCCTGTGGGTGATCAACTTTTGATTCCTTTCAGGCAACTTTTTTTTCACAGGATGTGCTTTGGGTTTTGCAGGAAGCCAGGAAACCTATTACTAGAAAATCTTGCATTTCCAAATGGAGGAGGTTTTCTATTTGGTTCCTTTCTAGAAATCTAGATCCATTTTCTGTGGACATTCCAGTAGTTCTTTCTTACTTGTGTGAATTATTTAACAGTGGCTTTTCATACTTTTCAGTGAAAGTCTACTGTTCTATTTCTGCTTGTCTGCCTCTATTTTCTCCACCTTTAGCATCCAGATTGGGAGGTAAAGCTTTTTCTCAAAGGCGTCCTACATATTAAAGCCTCCTAGGAAAACAATTCTACCTCCTTGGGATCTGAATTATGTCTTAGAGAAGCTAAGTGTGGCCCCTTTTGAGCCCGCAGCTTCTGCTTCTTTAAAGTTTTGTACTTGGAAGACAGTGCTTTGATGGCATCTCCACCTTTCTTGGTTTTCCACAAGGACACAGTTTCTTTGCAAACCAGTCCTTCTTTTATGCCTAAAGTGGTGAATGAGGTGTCCCTTAATCAATCTGTTCAATTGTACGCCTTTTTCCCTTCTCCTCAATCCTCCAATGAAAGGATTCTGCATACCTTAAATGTACATAGGCAACTTGGATTCTACCTTGATAAAACTAAAGCTATCAGGAAATCAGATCAGCTTTTTGTGTCTTTCCATCCCAGGGCTCTGGGTTTACCTGTTTCTAAACAGACAATTTCTTCCTGGATTTGCAAGGCTATTGCGTTTTGTTATGATTTCCATGGTAAGTCTCTTGCTGAGTCTGTTGGAGCTCATTCTACTAGATTTGTGTCATCCTCAGGTGCTTTCTTTAAAGGCCTGGACATTAATTCTGTTCTGGAGGCTGCTACATGGTCTTCCATGCACACTTTCACCAAACATTACAAGTTAGATACCTTTTTTAGATCTAGAGCAGGGTTTGCTAGAGCCATTCTCCATAGCTTTGTTGAAAATTCTGCAGTGCAAAGTTCTTCTGCTCCTTCCACCTCCCAAGGTTCCACTAAGCTTTGGCATTCTCCCACATGTAAAGAATACTGCAACACTAAATAGAAGGACATAGAATAGTTGTGTAAAATCTTACCAAAACTGTGAATGTCCTTCTCTTCTATGTTGCAATATTCTGTCCCTCCTACCTTTCCCTCTGCATCTTGTTCCTTCCTTGGATGGCTTCCTTTTTTCCTTAGCTCTGGTGTTCCTCATGGGGCATTTTAGTTCTGAGGATTGTACATGCGGATGTCCTTTTATGGCTGACATTGTCAGAATATACATGTGATGTCCCACATACTTGCAGTAGCTAAAGCTGTTGTATACTGGCTGGACGTCGGGTCATTGGACGGATGACAACCCACGTGTAAAGAATACTGCAACATAGAAGAGAAGGACATCTGTGGTTATGGTGAGATTTTACACAACTATTCTTTATCTTAACACAAGAATGAGATATTCTCATTGTCATTTGAAGTTAGGGTGGAATTCAAGTAAGAATGGCTTTTGTAAATTGACCAAATGCAACTTTTACAAAGCAATTTTCTGAAAAGAAATGTGTAACTTGTCATTTCTAATTAGATTAAAATAAAGTTATCAGAACATAAATATGCAATGTTGCCATGATTTTAGAACTAAAAGGAGTATATGCATCTGCATAAAAGGAATATTTTCATTCTCTGTATATGGTTGTTGTTGTGTCTTTCAGCTTTTCCCGGTTAGGGCTCGCCACAGCGGAACTCCAGTCTGCTAATGATATGGTGAGGCATAAAAAAATGACTTTTGAAAAAAAAATGTTTCATTAAAAGATGTAGTTGCTCCTTTGTCATTAGGGACAGAAGTTCAGACCAGTGAAATTTTATATTATGCCAGTATCAACCACATTTGGATGTATAGGAGCAAAAAAGGAAATGCTTTTTCTGAGGGGGGGGGGTGATTGTTCTATTGTTTAATTATTTAATTGTTTAATTGGTTAGTTAGGCAGTGTATTTAAAGGGATGCATGGAATGTTAAACACTATACTCTGTAAAGGATTATTAGCTGAGGTGCTAGCGATTGTCTTACTGATCTTTTGTTCTAATAAAGTGTTTTAGGCTTTTGGATCACTGGCCTCATTTTTGTGTGGTATTGCTACACTACTCTGTTTGGTGGTTATACATAGCAAAAAAAGGAAAGATTAGTCAATATTGTGGACAGACTGGATGAAAATGCTCTTGGTTTCTTACTGTAAAATTATTGATTTAAAAAAAAAAATCACTCCTCAATATGGGTTTGGGTCAGATAGGACATTTAAATCAAGCAACATAAGCAGTGATGTAAAGAGCTAAAAGGTGTACATGTATTCAAGGGGGTTGGTTTTAGCTATTTATTTTCTTAAAGCTTTTTTTTTCACTTTGGAATAGCATTCAGCATTGTTGCTTCACAGTGCATGGTTCTCCAGTACAGTTCTCAGCTGGGGAACCTTCTCTGGAAAGCTCGCAAATCCTCCCTGTACATGAGTATTTGTCAGGTGCTCCAGTTTCTTTGTACATCTTAAAGAAATGCCACTGAAGAATTGATCTTTCTCCCATCTGTCTATACTTCTGCTTGTGGTGTGTGTGTGTGTGTGTGTGTGTGTGTGTGTGTGTGTGTGTGTGTGTGTGTGTGTGTGTGTGTGTGTGTGTGTGTGTGTGTGTGTTTGTGTGTGACTGTCACTAGTTATATAACTCCAATCAGATTGAGGGGGATCAACAGGGTGGATCATAAAATAGAGCCCCACTCAGATGGATATGAATAACTAGACATCCTAGACTCCCTCAAGTTCTATGTCAGTCCTCGTCCTATCAGAGATAGTCTTGGGTTAAGGAGGTGGCTGGCAAAATCGGAGATGGACATCTGGCACTGAGTGGGGAGTCATAGGATGATGCAAGATGAAGAAAAATCATGACCTGTGGCAAGCAGACTGCCTGTGATAATCCCTTCTCTAGCCAATATAACAGCCAAAATTATAGAAAATATTTTGACATCCCATTACAAGAATATAACAGTCTTTCATACAGTTCCTTTGAAAAAAAAATAAATAAATAAGATTGCTCATTACCCTCCCTCCTTCATATTTCAATTTCTGAGTTAAGAATTTATTTACTATATCTCATTTACCTACCACCTGTCTCCTATTCTAAGTCTGACTCCACTTGCCCTTCCATTAACCTCTTCAACTACCTTTGAAGACTCCAGATTTCTGTCACTCAGTCTATTGCCTCAGTATCTCTGCCCCCCTTTGTTTCCTTCATAATTTCTAGCAGTCTCTAGCACAGTCTCTCAAGCTCTCTGGTGGGCCTACTCATTTCTGGAATTTACTTCTCAGAAGTGAAAGCCAGTGTCAAAGTCCTCTAGCTGACCAAGTTTGCAGATAAATGCAAACAAGGAACAATCATAGTATCCCCCAAGATGCTAATATCCTACAGGAAGGACCAACACAGATAAATGACTGGTGCCAAAGCCATGGTTTAAAACTAAATGCCAAGAAATACATAACAGTACCCTTTGAAAAGTTGTTCTCCCTAGGAACCTTCCTCATTGATAACTCATCCCAAAGAGTGGACCCAGTAGTTGATTAATTGCCATGTTAAGACGAAGTTTCTGGGTATCAAAATAAATTGTAAGGTTAGTGTGGTAAACAGCATCCTACAGGATAGTGTAATCAAAGCAGATTGTGACATTAATCATAGCAACAGAAATATAGCATTGAGATTGCTCCAGAGGCTGATTGGTCAGTTTACTTTTGCATGTAGAGTAATTCCAGATGGGACCTCATGTATGAGGAGGTTGTCATCTAAGCTTTCTGTGTGCATGAATCAAACCACAAAGTGAAGGTAGTGTAACATGTATAAGATGTGAGGAAGAGGCAGGGGATGTGGCGTATTTTCATGATATCAGTTTAGCAATCACTTCAGAAATATAATTTTCCACCATATTGGTAACACTCCTGCATTTCACAATGGACATTTTAGTGCAAACAAGTTATGAGAAGCTGATTCCATTTCTTGTATTCCAGAAAACACAAAGAAAATTAACATTCTTACAATTTGTGGGCTCAGATGGATGACAGTACTCTATTACAGAAGTGCAGCTCAACAGTTGCGGTTGAAAAGGGTCGATGGGCCAGTTCACTTAACCTGTTAAAAAAAGTTAAATAAAAATAAATGTACAGCTTAGGATCTGTAGGGATAGTTATAAGGTACTGATATTTAGGGTTTTTTCTTGTCTTTTGTGGAGCCTTCAGGGTGTCTGAGATAGTGCTGGAAGGAAAGAGAAAGAGAAAAAGGCAGACCCGCAGTCTTATCATCATTGTATCTAAACATAAGAGAAGATGGGGTCTGAATGTTTGTTTTGAAAAGTCCAAGACTGATCAGGACACCTTGCAATTCTATAGTGTGTCAGCCAAGTGCTGAAATAAAATTATTAAACATATACACTCATTGAATACGCTCACCGTGTCTGCAGTTTTCCTGTTTCCCTGAAGTGAAATGATCTCAAAGCTGATTATAATAGGTATGTGGATGTATGGGTCTTTGTTTCGTGCTTGAGGGAGTTAGCATTTGACAGACTGACATGGATCCATTTAGGAGTTCTGAGGTCAGTAAATGTAGTTACAGGCACCACATGGGGAACAGGATAACATGAGCATGACTGCAGAAATAGCCAGGGAGAGTGGACATTTACTTGTCACTAGGTAATTCTCATAGTCATTTATCAGTTTAGAGTAATACTGTGCAGGGTGAAGAAAGGTATTTGCATAAAACAGACAAATGAAACCTCATTCCTTTTGAGGCTTGCTATGCGTAGTATGAGAGTGGCACGTATGGAAGAAATCAAGAGAAAGGGCATGTTAGATATAGTTATGGTCTCACCTGCTTTAATGATATATTCTTATGTTACTGATCAGTTAAGGACAAAGAAGTGGTTGTCCATTCCTGCAGGATGAGGTTACAACATCGGTGAAGCAATAAGCAGAGAACTCCAACAGGGGGTTGTCCTTTTGTGGAAGGTATTGGCAGGTGAGGGAAAAGCAGGCGTGAAGTGCAACCAGTTCAGGAGGCACCTAAAACATCAAGAACAGTAAATGGCATGTGATGTAATCATTTTATATTTAACAGAGAATGATTTATTAAATGTATCCATAGAAAAGCTAACATGCATGAGGGATGATCTGGAAGCAATGTTAAAGTGGTACCAGTGGTTCTATGGTTTTGGTTAGGAGCAGCTTAAAGGTTTATATGGAGAAATCAGCAAGTAATTTGTAATAGAAAAAGAAGGAGGCAGTCTTGAAATTCATAGGTGTGTGTGTGTGTGTGGGGGGGGGGGGGGATTGTTGCCCTTTTCAGGATAAGTTTCTATGCCCCACACCCACTGAGTACCAAGATAGGTGATGGATCCCTTGTGACCTAGCAATGGATTAAGAGAGTAACTAGAGAATGAATCAATGAATGAATTAATCAATCAATGAATGCAAAAAATGAGGAATTAATAATTAATTAAAGTTAAGAGGAGTGAGATGTGCACCAAAAATGGGGCGCATGTGTCCATGGTATTCATTTTATTTATTTACATTGTGGGATATTGATCTCTGTGGACTAATTTCAGGATGAGCCCTGGGTTATACACATCAACAAATATAAAATTAGATTTACAGTCATGTAATTAATACAATAATCATGTAAAAAAAGTACAAAAATTACAATATAGAAAATGATCCTTAGAGTGTACAATCCAAAAAAGTGAGCATATCTATAGGATTAGAGTTGTTATTTATTGATATGTACAGTATGTGGTAGAAAAAGCTGTGAGTGGAAACTGCAAGGAGAGAAATGCTTAATTAGGAGATCTTGGGGAGACAGCTCTAGTAAAGTGACATAGGAAGTTACGCTACAAACAGCCTCTTTTGTAGAAAAATAGGAGCTTGTTAGAAATGAAAGAAGGGGAGGTTGTACAGGATGGTGTAAGAGTTATCACAGTGAAAGCATTAACAATGGGACTGTTTCAAAAGGTACTTTTTAGCTCACTGTAATCTGCAGCTGACTAGAAAGAAAGCGTGATGAAACAAATTAGAAAGAACTGGGGATTCCCTGTTTCTCTATTGTCGAATGTAGAATTAGAAGATTAAATGGGAGGAAGTGAGTAGTACGTTAGATGTATTTTACTGGAGCTGATTCTACCCAAATTCATTGCCCCGGGAAGGATATGAGTTAAATCAGCCAATGCTCCTTTGGTAGATTGCAAGGTGACCCCAGACATGAAATTTGACAATAAAGAACAGATGCTCAGTACTCATGGTCATGCAGCAGAAATGGGTAAAAACTAGAACAATCTGTTCATAGCATGAGATGGCACTCATTTCCCATGCTGCTTAGTGCAGACATGTATAAACTTCATCTTAACCTGACTGGATTGGAGAAATCAGAGTGGTTATCTACATCCATATGGATGGTCTGTTACAGTTGTTAAGGTACACAGAATGAAAGGAAATGGGGACATGCCTTCTTGCAGACATTTGTTATTTAAGAAATATTAAAGATTCTGTATCAGTGTTCCCAAAACTGTAAATAGTTATTCAGCACCGTAGATTTGTTTATCATCTATGCTGTGAGTAATTGTTTACAATTCAGTTTAACACAAGGACACTGTTTAAATGTGTGTAAGATGTGCCCGTCATTGTTTGTTTATTTGTTTGACATTTGTTTACTGTGAAAGTCTGACTGGGATAATATCCCATTTTCAGCAGAGGCCCAGGAAGAAAGGCTCCACATTGACATAATATGGTTTCAGTTAAACAAAGTTATTGCAGTGCCTAATACTGAAGAATGACACATTAACTAAGTAAACATTTAGCTACATTTCATACAGTGTGAACATATATATATATATATATATATATAAATATATATATATATATATATATATATATATATATATATATATATATATATATATATTTGAGTCTACTTCATTTTGTTGAAAACTCATTTCAGTGAAAGTCAGTTTCCTGCGACCATTTCACTGAAAGAGCACTTCACTGAAAACTCATTTCACTGAAACTCATTTTGTTGAAAGTTATATATGGCCTTTTCCTCACCGTAGTGCGATCCTGGAGTTAATATATATAGTAAGGGGTTGTGGGGGGCACAGACCCCACATTGGGGTGTGTGGGGGGCATAGCTTCCCACATATTGTAAGTGTTTTAAAGCATACAGATGGATACTTACAAGTGCAATTAATAACTCTTTCCAAAAGACAAAATATAACCAAACTATGTGGGGGGCTGTGGCCCCCACACCTCTCTTACTATATATACTAACTCCAGGATCACAGTACAGTGGGGAAAAGGCCATATATAACTTTCAACTAAATGAGTTTCATTGAAATGAGTTTCAGTGAAGTGAGCTTTAAGAAATAAGTTTTACTAATTCCTTCTCTCTGAACATAGTCAAAGTATGCTGGTGGTGGAAGGAAGGAGGGACGAGTTCAGCCTGGGATACTGCAGGAGTAGTTGTTTCAAGAAGGAGAGCAGAGGAAGTTTCCCCAAAATCTGCCAAAACCCAAAAAGATCCAAACCAGTGGTGCAACAAAGGTCAAGACACACTCAAATTAATGAAAATAACAGTAAAAACTTTTATTTACAAGACGGATTAAGCACTTTTGTCTGTTTCAATCAGACTTCTTCAGAAGCAGTGCATAACAGTTGATACCCCATTTAAATATCCCACCCTATAGTCACATGACCAAATGTTATATACCCTTAACCTCAGCATACTATTAATAGATATATTTTCATTTAAACCGGGGGGGGGGCATTCAATCTGAGTTGCCATCACAATTCTTTCTCCTCAATCAACTCTTCCCACAGACCCCCCCCCCCCCCCGGGTCTTTGACAATATTTTCAACTGCAAAAAACTATGGTCAATATTTGTCACCAAATGTTTAGCCAAAGACTTTTTCATGTTAGACCTCCTGATGTTCAACACATGTTCATAAACGCTTTCCTTAAACTTCCTTTGAGTTTTACCCACATAAAAATATGTACATTTATAACAGATATCTACATAGATCATACCTTGGGTATTACAGTTATTATAAGACTTGGCTCTGATTTCAATTCCATTAACATCCACCCATTCACCCACCAATATACCCCTACATTGATTACAAAAACAGCATTTATATGTACCCGGACTTTTGTTACTGTTGTTAAATAACAAATTATCCAAATATGTTCTAGGTAGTTCTTGATAGTTCTACCTTTTCTATACAGCATCATTGGTTTAGTCCAAATTTTATCCATTATACCATTAAAACAAGAAAAAATAGACCAGCTTTTCATCAACACCTTTCTAATAGTAGCTGTTTCAACACAAAACTCAGTCACAAAGGCAAGGTTGTGCTTGATGTTCCAGCCAGTATTGTGGTTAAACATCTCCAATACTGTATTAAAATAAGATTTCAACAGGGGAAAGACAATCCCTCTCTCTCTCTTTTCAACAACCTTACTCAACACAGTGCCAACCATTCGATCTGGGTACCCCTTTGATTGAAACATTTTACTCGGGGTCTTACTTTCTATATAAAACTCATTATCATCAGAAACCATCCTGACCAAACATATGAAGTGGCCCTTGATTATACCACGTTTCTGATGAAGAGGGTGGCTACTGTCAAAATGCAGCAAACTATTACTATAGGTCGGTTTTCTGTAAATGGTACTCACTAAGCATTGCTCACCATAGTTTTGAAAAAGTTTAACATCAAGATAGTTGATACAGTGGTGATTATAGGAGTGTGTAAATCTCAAAAAAAGATGTGGCATTGGTCAAGTAATCAATAAAACCCCCAATCTCATTCTCAAGTCTATCCCACATGGCAAAAATGTTATCCAAAAAATGGAGATATAACTTCCAAGGCTTCTTAGGGAATCTATCAAACAAGAATTGTTTTCCCCATTGCAACAGGATAATATTCACAAAAATGGGGGTACAGGAAGCCCCCATAGCCACACATTTCAACTGATGGAAGTACTGTCCCTCTAAATGCACAAAATTGTCCTTCAACACAATTTCCATACATGTTATCAAAAAATTAATGTCATTAGGATTCAATTTAGTGGATTCCCAAAGACATTCACTAAACCAGGCCAGTCCAGTAGAATGAGGAATCACATTAAACAAATCAATTACATCCACTGTAAGAAAAATATATTCCTTAGAAAAAACAAGAAATTTTAATCTTAGGTAAAAAATGCAGGAATCTCTACAAAAGTGGTCAAAAGAATACAAAACTTTTTTTTTTAATTTCCAGTCAATGTATTTACCAAAAGGGATGAATCTTAGATTTCCTGGTGTTAACTATGGACCTCATTTGTGGGTCAGTAGTACTTTCATGTATCTTAGGTATGCCAAAAATACAAGGCACTGCAGGGTATGTAACCTACAAAAATTCAAATATTTCAGAGTCACTTTCTCCTTGATCTAAAGAATCCTGTAGCAAATAGTCAATTATCTTACATGCCAAATGAATAAAACTTTTAGATGTCTCTTCATACAAATCACTGTTGGTTAAATGACTGTGCATTCTGTTGAGGTAGCCATTCTTATTCATGACCCCCCCCCCCAATCCGGTTTCATAATCCTCAGATTTTTATTCTGAGCCAACTCCATCAATAACCTAAACTCATAGGTATTCATATTGTGATGATTGTTAGACAATAATTTACAACATTTTAATGACCAAAACTGAAATTCAATTATTCTTTGAATAACAGTAAACATAGAGCTGGGGGAGGGGTTATATCCACTTCTCCGAACACACGTCTTAATTTCCACATTAGTCTGCTCTTCATCAAATATCAAAAGAAAGTTAAATTTTCGCAAAAACATTTCAAATCTATTAGTAAGCTATCTATCTTAAAACTACAAGAAGGAACAAATGTGCCCCCTCTACTCAAAAGGTCAACAAGTGTCACAGTACATAAAAAGTCACAGTAATTATACAAGATAAAATCACCTACATTATTCTTCACCACCAAAGGGCCATCATTTTCAAACAAAACATCACTGGTGGAATTTAGAGTACTGTCTGTTAATTCTCCATTTAATGGCATTTCATGTTCCACTGGAAACTTTGAGTCTTGTTGTGTGGAAAATTGCGTACTGCGTTCTGAATGGGGGGGGGGAGGGCTTGCTGCCAATCCTTCTGTTTTTTTCAGTCGTTCTGATCTCTGGACTTGTTTCACCTCTAAAGGGGATAACTCGTGCTGGTCTAGCTCCTTATCCTCCTCCCCAAATTGTTCCACATTGGTTCCCTGATGAAGTGGATACATTTGATTGGAGGAGCCGGGTTTTGGGTAATCTTGACCTTTCAGGTACTCAACCCAGTTTCATTCGAATTTCTTTTCTTTCCTCTTCTTAATGTTGGCAATGTCTCTGTCCACACATTGGAAAATATTACTATAGTCTTTGTTCACTTGTGAAAATAATAAATCCTGGGTTATATGCTGATCAAGTTTGGTGGCTTCACTAGTCAAAACCTCTATTTCCTTCTGGTTATATTTAACCAGATACTCCAACAGTTCACATCCTTGATAGTCAAATAAAGCCATTAATTCATTATATGGTGAAGAATCTGCCTTAACCCAATTTGGAAATTTCTATAAATGCAGTCCTTTGGGGATTCTACTTACCTTCAAGCATTCTCAATGGTAGAGATTTTCCAATCGTAATTTCAGACACCGGAAAATATTTTTTTTCAAAATCATCCATTAGTTGTTTTAAGGTGGGTATTAACATTGTTGTTAAAAGTCAAGACACTATTCAACCAGTCCTTCAAGTTGTCATTGTTCACCTCAGTTTCTGGCTGGTTGATTTCTACATCTCTAGGTTATCTCTGCCCAGCAGTTAAAAGACAAGACAGGGTTTGCAGAAATTCTCGATCCTGAGTACAACCACTGTCTTGGTTACAATCATAAATCTGCTGGATAAAGTTGACTTTGTTTGTTAACTCTTGGACCAACTCAGTTAACAAATTTACACTGGCGATGACATTATCCAAGCCAGCCCTGCCCAAACCATTGCTGTCCATGTCCAGATCTGATAAGGATATCCTCAAACTAGGAACCAGTTTACAAAAAGGCACAAAACTCTAAAATCTGCCAAAACCAAAATCCAAACCAGTGGTGTAACAAAGGTCAAGCCACAAACAAATTTTTGAAAATTAACAGTAAAAACTTTTATTTACAATATGGATTAAGTGCTTTCTTCTGTTTCAATCAGGGGGCATATTTCTTATATAAAACTGAAAAACAAAGCAGCCCAGAGTAATTTTTTAATCCTACCTATTGTAGACTTTGTTTATTTGATTGTGTCAGATGAATTAAAGATTCTAGTGAATCAATGGCAATTTCATAGGTAAGACCCAGGGTGAGAATCATTTAACAAAACACACAAGACAAGAAACTATATGTATTGCATGGTATAAAATAGGAAATACATTGCACAGCACACTGTGTGATACAGCATTACATGGAAGAATCAATGTAGGCATGGATCATGTTCATCTGGAATTAAACGTGTAGACACAACAAACTCAAAGCATTATATTTAAGAGCACTGAGGTGTTAGCTAGAAGCTCCAGCAAAACTAAGTCAGACTCTTATGACAAAAAAATTAGTGCAAGAATTAGAAATCATGCAGTACTGATAATGCAAGGGTTAGAATGATGGTTTGCAGGCAGGGATGGAGAGAGTATATATACAGAAATAACTCTGAAGGTACACTTTAGGGGAAAGTATGTCAATACCACATATTTAAGGAGGGGTTAAACACACGAAATGCAGTATATACAAGTATGTAAGTGAGTAGTCATAGGTTCATAGGTTCATAGGTAGGTACTAGGCTATCGGCCCAAGGGCCTATGCAAGCCTAGCCAACAAGGTTCCCTGGCTTACGCCACCCAAGAAAGTTATTTTCCTGTGCCACTAATGAGCAGAGACAAAGAAGTGATCCCTGGGGTGTATTTCCTATTTCCCATCCACTCATCAAGATTCTTCTTGAAGAGTGCTAATGAAGAACTTTGCTTGACATGGATGCCTGTTCCAGAGTATTGGAAGTCTCTGGGATAGGAATCTATCCCTCCAGCATGTCCTGTTTATTGTGGTGAAAAGGTTTAGGTCCCTAGAGCGTGTACTCGGAGGGATTGGGATTTCTTTAGGTGTAGCATGTCCAACAGCTCTGGGTTTGACATAGCTTTATATGTTAGGCAGAGATCACCTCTGAGTAGGCGATATGCTATGGAGTAAAGCTGGAGTTTTTTGAGGTGGTCAGTATAGGGCATTTGTTTGAGTCCAGTAATCCTCTTTGTGAGGTACTTCTGTGGCCTTTCCAGCTGCTGCAGATGTCTTGTGAGGTACATTCCAAAAGGGGCGTTGTACTCTATAATGGGTCTAATGAGTGATGAGTAGAGGGTAACGATGACCTCTTTTTTTCCTGGATGAGAACCCTTTTATGATGAGGTGTGCCACGTAGAAGGACTTCCTGACTACTGTGGCGATGTGACTATCAAAGGAGAGACTACTGTCCACGTGAGTTCCAAGGTCTCTTATCATGCATTCGGTGTTAAGTAGATTGCTGCCTATGTGATAGTTCATGGGTACAGAGTTTTTACCAAAGGGGATGACACTGCACTTTTTGGCATTGAGCTTGAGGCCATGGCTCTGACACCAGGCATCTGTCTCAGAGAGGCCCTTCTGTAGGATGTTCACATCATTTGGGGACTTGATTATGGCTCCTGGTTTGCAGTCATCTGCGAACTTCGTTAGCCAGAGGCCTTCTGTGTTAGCCTGTACTTCAGAGAAGTAGATACCAAACAGGAGCGGTCCCAGGACGGAACCCTGTGGTACTCCACTTGTCACTGGTTTGAGGTCAGATTTGGAGTCTGCAACTTTTACAGTGTGGGTTCTGTCAGTGAGCCAGTTGGCAACCCATCTTGTGACGTAGGGATTTATGCCTAGTTTATTGAGTTTAGCTATAATTCCAGAATGGGGGATGGTGTCGAAAGCCTTGGCGAGGTCAAGATAGGCTGTGTGATCCACTTCACCCTCATCTACGGCTTTGGTGACTGCCTCAAAGAAGTCTATCAGGTTCAGGAGGCATGATCTGCCTTTCACAAACCCGAACTGGGTGGGATCCAGAGTTTGGAGGTTACCAATGTCTTTGTTTATGAGTTCCACGATGATACGTTCCATGGCTTTGCAGACCAGGCTCGTCAAGCTAATAGGTCTATAGTTCCCAGGATCAGTGGTGGCTCCCCCTTTGTGGAGTGGGATGCAGAACACGTGTCCAAAACTTGAGCAAGTGGAATAAAACAGGAAGAATGGAGATCATGTGGCAGCAGGGTATATTGTGTGGGACCACCGGTTACCATTACAGAATTCAGATGGAGCAAGGAAAGAAGAGGAGGGTCCAGTCAAGTAGTAGCAAAACAAGTATACCAGCATATCAAGAAGAGTGTAGAGTCCTAAGAGTGGCCATCAGGTTTTTGTGAAAAAGTTTTATTTATTTTTTTTATTTGGGAAAGGAGTGGTGGTGTCCAAAGCCTTCACAAATTATGGCAGCCCAAAAGAGGAAAGACATATCACTGGTAAAGTCATCAGAATACATTTCATACTCATATTAATGTTTTGCATAGTTTGTTTTCCTGTGAAGCCTACATCTTTACTGCTTGTTTAGCTGTGGGAGTACAGCACATGCAAGTGGGACATCAAAGTTCAAGAAAGTGTCACTCTTTACTGTTCTAGGTCCTTTGCAGAGACTTCAAGAATTTGCTTAGACAGAAATTGTCTTTTCTACATATGATAAGTAAGCTTAGTTCACTGCTCTACTACATTTCCTTTGAACAGCATTAACAAAAGAGGGATTTATGTTGAAATGTAACATGGTGCCAGCTCCAGATATGATTATTTGGCATTGAGCATTCATCTAAATTAAGTTTTAGAATGACTGATAGTCTGACCATAGGCCTCATTGGCTTATCTTGTCATCCCTGGCACATCATTACATTCCATAACAGGAAAAACACATGGAGGGAGCTTTGTTTTTGATGAACAGCATGCCTCCACAGGATTCCTTCCTTATCTCAGATATGTATGAAAAGCATATCACTGGTTAGCGCTGAAACTACATTATGTTACCCTCTGCCAGCAATTACAGTTCAACAGGTCATAATGCTTGCCAGCAGAAAACATCTGTCTTTCATATTGATGGGAAACTATTTCACACCACAGAAGTGTTAAGTCACATGCTGTTAATGCAGCTCTACAGGAGGGCTTTCACTAGAATCTTGTGTAGTGTGATGTAGTGACACTTCCTTCCTTCTGCCTGTTTTAGAATACATTTCCCACACCTTTTCCTGGCAGTTGGAAACTTATCTAAGGACTAATGGGTAGAAAAATTATGTCCATATATGCTGGAGATTTTGGTTGTCATTAACATGGCTTATTAAGGATATAATTTACATAAGGCACAGTTTTCCAAGATTTTGTTTGCCACTAGCATGACTTATTAAGGCTAATTACATAAGGCACTGCTTTCAAAAGTTTTTTTTTTGCTTGTTACAGAAACTTGGCTTTTTCATGTGATTTATTTATCTGTATGTGTACTCGGAGGTCAAACTGGGCTTAACTGGGGCCATTTGTTTTGTTGGAGCTTTTCTCCCTGGGCCTCCACTGAAAATGGACATATATCCAGTTGGACGCCCAGTCAACAAATGTAAAATAAAATAAATAAATAAATACATTTTTAAATAACTAACTCTTAATTCAGAGTACAAGAAAAAAATGTAAGCATGGCAGAACAATGCATTACACAGGAAGATATAGTACAGTTGTGTAAATAAACTTACTATAATAGTAGATGTTCAAATGATCATAACTCCAGTAGTCTAATCAATATGGGGTATATCTTGACATGCATATAACAGATTACCAGTTTCCAAAACTTCAGGGCATCTTCAATGTCATCTGAGTAGTAGACTAAAAGTCAGGTTTTGGTGCCTACCCTTCTGAGTTTTCATGCCAAAAAGAGAGACACAGAGTGAGGCTAAAGCCCTGAGAAGGGGCAATGCTTTGTAAATAATACTAGGTATCCACGCCTTGACATAAAAAATACAAAAAATAAGGGGAGGTGGAAGGAGGGAGCAGCTACTGCAGCAGTGATCACTCAAACATCTACTATTATGGTAAGTTTACTTACGCTATGTTCTTCCTAAGGATCACTGCTGCAGGATCCTAAGCTATATGGGCAGACTCCCACAGTTTAATATGACTGTTAGGAGGAAGGATGAGGGTCCAGGAGATCCTGGAGACAAGTCTTACCAGAGGCTGTCCTAGACTTCAATAAGGAATTTGGTTTATAGTGTTTTGTAACAGTGTGTACAAAGGACCAAGTTGCTGCTTTTAGAATGCATGTAGGATTCGACCCTTTCCAAAAGAAGCCCTGGATGAGCGTTGACCCTATGTGGAATAATTTTGTTGTGGTGGGAATGACAAAATGTAGTAGCATGAGAAAACCATTTGCAGATAGTCTGTTTTTACACAGGTTATCCTTTTTTTTTATTTTCTCAAGAAGAGAACAGTTGTTGAGAAGTTTTGATAGATTTTGTTCTGTCAATATAGTCCATGAGTTGTCCGTGGACATACAAGGTATAGAATATGCTTTCTCCTTCATTTTTAGGTTTTAAAATGAAGACAGGGAGATGGATAGTTTGGCTTAACATAACTTCAAATACTAATTTAGGCATCAATGAATGATTAGTTCTTAAAGAAACCATATCTTTGTGGAACATTAGATAAGACTGACCCACCATAAGAGCTTGTAACTCACATTCTTCTTGCAGCGTTCAGAGCATTGAGTAAAACTGTTTTCCACATCAAAAACCTCAGGTCAGCCTGATGAGCTGGTTCAAATGGAGAAGACTTAGTTATTCTGATACCAAATTAAGATATTTTGTATGCAACACCCCTTTTACTTGAGCCTGTCTTGAAAGAGAGAAATGGAAGCAAATGCACCTAGGAGTAAGTCAGGCCATAACGTAGTAACTCACACAGATAAAGTAGAACCACTAGCCCTGAATGGGCATTGGTTCTTTTATTGGCACTGGCTAGAACATTTTTTTCCAGTTACTAATAAATGATTTTCTAGTAGCAGGATCTGTTGCCCTTTTTAATACATGCTGCACATCCTCATAAAAAGGGCCTAAAAGGTATGAAGAGTCTGTCAGGAAATCAGTTACAGTTGTCTGGGGTTGGGATGTAATCCAATTTGTGAGGGAGAGTGAGGTAATTGCCCCTGGTCATTTCCAAAAGAAGGGAGAACCACTGTTGTCTAGACCAGAGGGGAGTCATCACAAAGATCTTTGGAGAGCCCTTCAGAATCTCCAGAATGATCCTGAATAACATTGGAAAGGGTGGGAAAGCATACAGAAAAATTCCTGTCCAAGGAAAAGAAAAATCATCTGTCTTCCAGGCCTTTAAGTCTGGGGACCTGGAGTAGAATTTCATCAGCTAATAGTTGAGAGTGGAGGCAAAAAGATGTGTTTGAGGTGTTCACCATAGAAGAATCAAATCTTGAAAGACCCCTTGAAACAGATTGCATTAGTGAATGTCTGTCCTAGTCTTGCTCAGCTTATCTGCCACATAATTTTACTCGGAGAGCATGCAAGATGCATGTAGAGAAAGATTGTGAAGGCAAGCTATAGGCCAGGCTACTATGGCTAGTCATCATAGAGGGTAAGAAGTGGTTCCCCCTTGCTTGTTTATGTACCACAACACTATGTGTAGTGTGTAAACACTTTTCAATCTCCCATGTACCAAAAAGGAATGTGAGAGTTGAGAACATTTATAAGTGCAATATCAATTTTATATTATGTGATTTGGTCTGCCCTTTCTATTTCAAAGACCTTGCACTTTTATCCCTATATACACTGCTCCTCAAGCAAAGTCTGTGGTGTTTGTAGTGACTGATTGTGATGGAGATGAGAGGAAGAATGGAAGACCTGTATTCAGGAAAAAAAGTGTCTCCAGCAAAAAATCTCCCTACTTACAACTTCCAAATCATGGAAACTGAAAAGTCAGGGAATGTAGATGTTGGGAACAAACAGATTGCAGGTACTTGTTTGTGTTTGTGTCTTTCGGCTTTTCCCGGTTAGGGGTCGCCACAGCGGAACTCCGGTCCGCTAATGATTGGCAGTTGATTTTATGTACCGGCTTGCCAGGCCTGACGCACAACCTTCAACGAAGGTATGCCCATTCACGCATGTCTCCACGCAGAAGATGCTTTAGCTGAGAATCGAACCAGACAGCATCTTACTGTGAGGCGACAACGCTACCGCAGCACCACCACTGCGGGTCTAATGGATTTTTATCATGTGTAGAGTAGCAAAAGGTATAGTGAGAATCAGAGATGCCATGTGACCCAGAATCTTGAGGAATTTCCTAGCTGAGACAGTAGTCTAAGTTGAAAAACTCAGGAATAGATCTAGATACAAATCTACATTTTCCTGTGGAAGAAAAGCTCTTTGAAATGAGATGTCCCAGAGGCCATCTTGCATTTTGTCAAACTTTGCTTTCTTCAACAAAGTTAGAGGTGGTCAAGATTGTTAAACATTCAGATAGCTAAACTTTCGATGCCTTTCAATTGAAGTCCCAATTCTTCAAAAGTCGTGAGTGGGGATTGGGAGGGGGTTCGAGTGCATATGTGTGTGTGGTTGGGCATTAGGTTTAGGGTAAGGGTTAATTAAAGGTATAGGTGTTGTGTGCCTACATGTGAGTGTATATGTTTTAGGGTTAGAGTAGGAGTTAGTTAACAGGTTAGATCGTATGTTTGTAGTGTATGTTGCATGTTTATGTGTATGAGTGTGTCTTGTGTAGTGGTAGTTTTATGGGAAGGGTTTTTTAAGGTACAGTGTGGGAGTTAGGGTTGTGGTTGAGGCAGGGTTAGGGTTAGCACTCATTACTGAGGTAATGCAGGGGGTCCCCCCAATCACCTCGGTAATGTGTGTTAACTCTAACTTTGCCCCTCCTCAACCCTAACAACACACAGTACCTTAAAAAAACCTTCCCATAAGACTGCAATGTTTAAGTCATTCAATGTTATGTATGTTCAATCTTATTTTTGCCCGGATGTTTTGTTCCACATTAAGCAAGTTCAATCATGCATAGCAAAATCATCCCCGCGATACCCCAGGAAACAATACTGAGAGAATAAGACGAGACATCTATATATTTGCCTGAATCCCAGTCTTTGTAGGAGTTCCTTTACCCAAGTCAGAGATTCAAAACACCTTGAAGATACTCTGTAAGGAATGGCAAATTGTCTAACTACGGAAAAATGTGAACACCTTGCAGTCTGCAGTAGGCTTTCACAGGAACTTTGTAAGTACTCTTATAACAATGGATAGGGCAATGCAGAGAAACTGTTAATTTTAGGGCCATAACAACAGATAGGGTAATGCAGAGAAACTGTTAATTTTAGGACCTAGATACTTTGTAGATACCCTTATAACAGGGATAGTGTACTGCAGAGAAACTGTTAATTTTATCCAGACACATAAAACCCCTAAAACATCTGAAATGTGGATCTAGGAGTGTGATGATATGCATCTTTTCAATTTAAGGTTACCATAAAACTCAAATGGAAAATAAATTATAAGAAATTGAGAAGGGATAACAATTAGAACTTGGAATCAATATTCACCCAAGAGAAGAGCAGGGAATGCTTCTAACTCTTCAGGAAAGAGTCCATGCTCCAATACAGGAAAGAATAAAAGAGTTAAGTATTTAGAGTGCGGGAGATTCCTACAAAAAAAGAGGAGAGACATTCCAACTGGCCAAAGTAAACCTGATTAGGGTCTGCCAGGGTGAGAGAGGCGAAGTCTTGTAAATAGTCATACAGAGTGCTCTAGTTCTGAGGGGTTCCTGTAGCTTTTGGAAAATCCCTGACATAGCTTTTTAAATGTTTGCTTATCAGAGTTTACTGGATTAGTTTAAATTTCCTTTAAAAGACTGTAATAGGGGAACCATTAAATTCCTTTGGAATTCAAAATACTATATTTGACATAATCTGGGAGAGTTTAAGAATGCAGCCAGGCAATCCTCCTTGCTGCAGTTCAAGTGGCAGCAGCCTTGAAATTAACATTTGCAGAAATATTTGTGCATTTTAAACCATAGGTTTGAGACACAGAAACAATCAAGTTGACCGAGCGGATTTCTCTTCAGAACAAACAAGTGCCAAAATGTTCCTCATATTCTTGCAAGAGGCAAACATAAACTTCAACTTATGAGCTTGACAGGTGAAAATATTGAAACAGGTGTTGCAGAAGAATACATTTTTTTCAGAAACCTTCCCACCCTTGTCAGAAGGAGAGAGATTAGTATTAACCAAATGTTAAACAGCAGGTGGATTCACTAAAGCTGGTATGAGATGAGTGTATAGAATCTTAAAAGAATAAGGCACTTTATGTAGTCTATCTGCTTTCTGAGTCAGGATGAGTCAGCAGAGAAATTGCACACCTTGACAAAACATCTTTCAAAGCAGCTAGAACAGGAAGAATAGGAGTAGGTTCTGAAAATTCCAGTTGTAACAAAGCATAATACTTCCCAGGGGACTGAGAAACAACACTGTTTTCCCTCTGAAACTACTGCTTCATTCTACAAATAGTTTCAGAGAAAGAGAATACTTCAGAAGTACTGGCCATAGCCACACTCTCCTCAGAATCTGAATAAGAATTCTGAGGAGACAACACGTAATTTGTGCTAGCAGAAGCATTTTGAGGTATAAACTTTTGACTCTCTTGAGGAAATGATTTCTCCTTTTTTTCTTTTATGAAAAATATCTATGCAGGAAGGTCAGGAGCCTGCACTAAACCCCGAGCCAAGCCAATCCATTATTTCTGTCCAGGGTAAGGTAGAAGCGTTCAAGTTTTTGTTTCTTTTTTGACAGAAATTTCTGAAACAGACCCACTTTTCCCAGCAAAAACCTCTTAGGGATGAGAATAGCACCTTGGCTATGCAGAGTGGCATTATCTGCCCTTCTCCCAGGACTAAAAAGAGTGGCTCACCCTTGTCCACCAGGGCACTTCAACAGCTGCAATAGACATGTCTACCTCCCAGTCCATGGTGGCTATAGGGATTACACCAGCAGGGCTCAAAGAAAATGTTTAGTGGCCAAGGATACCAGCAGAGTCACCCACCTACAACTGAGGTACTTTATCAGTGAAGGCTGCATAACCATTTTGATTTTATGGCTGGAAGAAGGTAAAAAACAAGGAAATGGTAGTTTGTTTCATGGTTAATCTGAAAGTGTCATGTGATTAATGGGGAAGCCTGACAGTAATAGTCAGTAAAACAGATAAGTTGAAAAAAAGTATCTCCCCCCCCCCATTACAACACAGTAAAAAGTACTTTAAACACTCATCCCATCCTCCAAATGCAAAATAACCAATTTTTCCTACATAAAAATAGCTTAAAATTAGTTTAATAACTTTTCAAAACAAAAATTAAAAAAGTAATGCTTCATTTTAAAAGTGTGCAAAAAGCCACAACAGTCATTAAATGTTAACCATCTGTCGATACACACACACACACACACACACACACTCACCTACATACGTATATATATATATATATATATATATATATATATATATATATATATATATATATATATATATTATGCTTTATTGAGTTTTTTCACCCTTAGTCTTTGAGTCAGAGTTATGATTGGAAAGGGTCTATAGATTTATTTCCTGTTCGTCATATGATAAATATCTAAACAGTAAAGGAAGCTTAATATGCTAATTCTCTACAAAAGGGGTTTTAAATATGCAATTAGTATAAGAATTGAAATTTACATTGTGTGTGGGAAAGTTTAAACATCTGTATATGATCCCAATCAAATATGTTGTGACAGCAAAACAAAGAGCATAGATTCTAGGATTTGTAGCAAACAGCTAACGATTGGACTTAGGTAGCACAGATAACAAATCCAATAAGAAATTTTCCAGAAAATATGGGGTGCATACTTTTTTGTGAGATGTCAGTGGTAACAGCAGCAGAGAATAAAATTGTTCTTTCTCCATGACATTATTTCTAAGTGAATTAATGTATGATGTGTCCCTTAGTTGGCATATTGCCATAAATTAGTTTAAAACTACATAAATGTATGCATCTGGTACATTTCCTTTATTGCAATGTATTTATATTTATGAAGTACTCTGTTAGCCCAGTTTTAATACTATTGAGATTTACAGAACTGTAGAGAAGCAATCAGATGATTGTGCCATTACAGTGTATACACATTTTAAGGTGACACTACAGTTATGTAAGAACTACAAAATGTAATTTGTGAACCACTATAAACATGACAGAATATTAGAAAACATTGCATAATATAATAACATTTATAACACAATTACATGACAAGAGAATATAAGAAAAACTTAGAAGACTCATCAGCTATATAACCCTGTAGAAGCTAAGGACGAGCTGTTGTTGTACATAACTGAAGCTAATAAAACATTCAGTGCACACCTTCCTTTTTGGTTACTTAAAACCCTTTGTAGTAGTGATAAAACACAATTATCCCCCACTGAAAGACCTTAGAACTCAGAAGGGGCAAAAAAAACTTCTCCAAAGCTGATCACAGCCTCCTGAGGTATGGTATAAACAGCTTCACAGCTCCCTCCCTCTCTGTAGGAACTGGCACCAATATCCAAAACTACACCAAAGCATTATACAAGCATTTATATAGATGCATGGAATCAGGAATACCCGACAGGACTAAATCATCATCTGCAAGAACATGTAAACCTGTCTGGTGGACATCTGCAATAAATAAACTCTATAACAAAAGGAAAAAAATTGCTGTCCAGGACCAAAAAGGAACAGGTGTCCAAGTGGAAGTAATCTCTCTTTAGCCTGAACAAGCAAATAAGAGCACTAGTAAAATCCTCCAAAGCAAACTTCGAGTCCAAATTGGCCACACCTACTAGAGACAATCATAAGGCCTTCTTCATATATGTCCGCAACCTCAGAGGAAGCACCCAGATCTGTTCAGCATTGGTGGTCAAGGACACCATATATACAAATGCCGTAAATATAGAAAACTTGCTGGCTGACAGATTCAGTGAAAACTTCACCTCTCTGTCCCCCAATCAGTAAATCAGGACATTCCCAGTACCTGCCCCCTTCCACTTATATCTAGGTAACAGGTCATCACTGCTCTCTCAAAGGCAAATAATACAGCCTCCATGGTAGCCGATAACATCCCAGGCATCCTACATTCAGGCAGGAACCTGTAGCACCATTAGGCACCCTATTTATTTATTTATATATTTGACATTTGTTGCGAATCGCCATGGTGGTGCAGTGGTAGCATTGTTGCCTCACAGCAAAAGATTCTCCCATTCGATTCTCAGCTGGAGTGCAGGGAATGCCTTCTGTGTGGAGTCTGCATGTCCTCCCCGCAGTTGGGTGGCATTGGAAAGACATGCGTAAATGGGCGTGCCTTCAGTGAAGGTTGGACGTCGAGCTGGCATCTCGGAATTTGTGAAAATCTACTGCCAATCATTAGCAGACTGGAGTTCCTCTGTGGCGACCCCTAACCGGGAAAAGTTGAAAGACAAGCAACAACAACATTTATTTGACATTTGTTGACGAGGTTGGTCCATCTGGGATGAGGCCCTTTTTCAGTGGTGACCCGGGAAGAAAAGCTCCATAGTTACAAAACATATACAAGTTCCAAAAATAAAACATTTGCAAGTACACAAAAATACATAAAAATGTAAAGCGAGTATACAATAATAAAACTGATTACAGATTATATACAATGTTGGCTAGCTATGTATATTGAGGTAGGTAGACCAGGAAAAATTGTATTTACAGTAAAGAGAAAGAAAGTTAGTAAGGAAGTTTCTGGGTAGCAGTGAAGGAGAGATAAATGTGCAGCAGTAGTTGTTGAACTTTCTACTGGTGAGGAGACTATAATAGTTAAGGAAAGTTTAGAGTAGGGAAGGTTTTTGTAGGGAAGAAGGGAGGGTGAGTTTGGAAGGAGGTAGTGTTAGGTACTAGTTGGAGAAAAAGAAGTGAGTAATTGGTCTGGAGAGATGGGTTAGTCAGGGGGCTGATAATAGAGGCAAAGTTTATTTAAGCTAAGGTAATTTCTCACAGTCTTTTTGAATAGAAGTTTGGATGTAGTGTTTCATATGTCCAGTGGGACTTTATTCCAGTGTTTGGTGGGGGTAATAGCTATACAGGTTTTTTCCTATGCTAAGTTTGGGTTTGGTTATGGTCAGAAGGTGTTGGTCAGAGCTCCAGAGTGTTCTAGCTGGGGTGTAGGATGAGATGATGGGTGATATGGCGGGGCAGAATGTGGGCTGGTATAGAATGGAATGGATTATTTGGAGCTGGGAGATAGTAAGGTTGTGAGGGGAACTGTAACCATTTCGGTTTTTGTAGAGCAAGACAGTGGTGAGAGGAGCAAGGAAGTTCAGAGGCAAATTTTGCTACTTTGTTAAAACTGGACTCAAATTTGGTTATAAGAGAGGTCTGCAGGTTGGTGAGAATCTGAGAGCCATAGAGAAGGGTTGGAAGAAGGTAGGCATGTGACAGAGCAATTTTTGCTTGAGAGGAGTGAATATTTTTATGTGTTTTTGGTGGGTTTTCTTGATGTTGTTTAGTACATGCTGGTCAAATTTTAGCTGGTCATCAATAATGACCCCAAGTAGTTTAGTGTGATTATCCACCATGATAGGTGTGTTGTTTTGGGAGGAGATGGAGAATTTTGGTTTCAACCACTGTCATCCCTTTGCACAAAGGTGGAGTGTCCACCGATCTGGGAAATTATAGACTCATCAGCCTAAATAGCCTGATCTGCAAGGACATGGAATGGATTATCATCGACCTCATTAACAAGGACATTGGCAACCTCCAAACACTTGATCCCACACAGTTTGGCTTCATTAAGGGAAGGTCATGTTTGTTAAATTTGATTGACTTCTTTGAGACAGTCACCAAAGCCATGGATGAGGGGAAGATGGTGAACACCCTCTACCTTGACCTGGCTAAACCCTTTGATACTATTCCCAACTCAGGTATAATAGATAAACTCTCTCAACTAGGCATCAATCCATATGTTACCAGATGGAGAGCAAGACTGGCTCACTGATAGAACCCACCTAGTCAGGATGGGGAAGCCACCTCAAGCAGTGAACCTGTGATGAATGGCATGCACCAAGGTTTGGTCTTGGGGCCTCTGTTGTTTGGAATTTGCTTTTCTGAAGTGCAGGCCAAAACCAGTGGGCTATGGGTGACCAGGTTTGTGGATGACTGCAGGCTGGGTGCTGTCATCGATTCCCTACTGATGTGGACATTCTCCAGGAGGGTTTCACCCAAACAAATGACTGGTGCTGGAAACATGGCCTCAGACTGAATACCAGGAGGTGCATTATCATCCCTTTGGGGAGAGTGACGTCCCCACAAATTATCAACAATGTTGTAAGCACGCAGTCAGTCATGAGAAATTTGGGCACCCAGGTTGATGGCAGCCTGACTTTTGACCATCATGTTGCTTCTTTTGTACAGATGGCTTTCTGTGTGGCCTACATCATAGGTGGGGGTATTTCATCTAGGGACAAGGAGGTCATAACATCCCTGTATTCTTCACCTATAGGGCCTATTATTGAGTACAGCGCCTCTTTTGGCATGTGCCTTGCAGAGCACATGAGGTGGCTGGAAAGACCACAGAAGTTCCTCACCAGGAGAATTCAGGGCCTCAGACATCTACCATACATGGATGGGCTGAAGGCCTTGTCCCTTTACTCAGTTTCATGCAGACTCCACAGAGGTGATCTGGCATGCAGGGTGATCTTGAACCCCACCTTGATGGGACTGCTGCTTATCTGCAAGTAACCCGCACACATGACCTCAACCTGGTCTGTGACATCGATAGGACTTGTTATCAGGACAGATTTTGTCCTAGAGACTCCCCCATCTGTGGAGTGGACTCCCTCTCCACATCAGTCAGAGTATCTCTTTACCCCTTTTTGAGTGCAACCTGGATAACAGGATGGGAAACAGAAAATAGACTCCTGGGATTCCACCCATGCTCCTGCTGGATGGGATCATTGGGTGCTGACCTGTCTAAATTTGGGCTAAACTCTTGGCTAGGCTTATAAGGGCCTCAGAGCCAATAGCCTAGTAGCTTCCTATGATCCTATGCAGTTGGTGCCACAATCAGAACAAGGACACATTTGTGTAAGTATTTGTAGAAAGTATTAAAACTCAGAAGTGTGAACTATGACATACATTCTCTTTTTCAGCATAAGACATCTTCATATAAAGTTACTGCTGCAGCACAAATGGGTAGCACACAAAGCAATCCAAAACAGCATTACTTTAAATGTTCACACTAGTACAACTGCAAGCAGTTTCACTGATAGCTTTATCAAAGACTGATGCTCCTATGTTTACCTCACTGTTTTGTGCACCAGTTGTAGAGATGCCATCTTTAATATGAAACTTCATTGATTACTACCTTTTTAAGGATACACACCCAATAAATTATTGAAGGCTCTGGGTAATCCTGCCAACCATTTTTTGACTGAGGACTAGCTATTACAATATACTGAGCAGCCTGCTGTCTTAGCACTACAGAATGCATTAGAAAGTCATTCAACTGTTGAGGGCTTTACTATTTAGCACCTGAATCCGTCATTGGAACTGTCTTAGATATAACTGCTCCTGTCAAACCTGGCTAGAGCTAGTTGAAGTTTCTCTGTATGTGCTAGGGCCAAGACTTAAGTCCCGATGTCTGCTCTATACTGATTGTCTTCATAAAGTCTTCATCTTTGCAATTGTAAGCTCCCACTGCATTGACAAACATTGTGTGATCAGTTCAAGAAATGAAATGCAAAATCTTAGCACTTGTCACTGTTTGGAGATATGTACATTGATGTAATGAGTCTGTTATCAGGAATTTGTTAATCATAAAACACATCTCCCTGCCTGAAAAAACAATATGAAGATATGAAATGATAAAACTTCCCTCAAGTGGTCCTTGCATCATGGTGGTCCATCTGGCTACCAGGCAATCATTGCTATATAAAAATGCAGTTTTAATTGTATTCTTTGTTTATGTATTTATTTACTTATAATGTTCACTGGAAACATGCAGCTGGGAAGCTTCTTAAAACTACTCTTAATATGTCAGTGCCCTTGTGCTGGAGGTTTCCATGGCCATCTGATGTTCAGTTCTATCTTTATTCTTCTGGAGGGTACAATTACACATTTCAGAAAAATGGCGTGGATATGGTCTCAAAAAGGGTCTCAAAAATCTGTCCTATGCTGCCCGACTGAAAGAACTCCAGCTCTATTCAGTCGCTTACCGCTTGCTCAGAGGTGACCTTTGCCTGACATACAAGGCCATGTCTAACCCAGCTTTGATGAATATGCTTCACCTCAAAAAATGTAGATCCGTCAGAGCCACAAGGGCGGGAGACTTAAACCTCGACACGGCTATTAATAGGACGTGCTGGAGGGATAGATTCATCACCCAAAGACTCCCTATGCTGTGGAACAAAATCCCGGTATATGTGAGGCAGAGCACCTCGCTGGCCTTGTTCAAGAGAAATCTTGACCAATGGATGGGAGATCGCAGATATACTCCAGGGATTACCTCAGTGTCACTGCTAGACAGAGGCACAGCAAAATAATGGGTATAGTTCCCCATACAAAAGGGGTGGCGTAAGCCACAAAACTATGGGCTAGGCTTATAAATGCCCTCGGGCAGATAGCCTAGTATGAACCTATGAACCTATGAACCTATGATATACAAGTATGGTATAGTCATAACCACAAAGCAAAGTGAAAAAATAGTGATTTGTTCATAGAAATTATTATGGCAAATGCTGGTCCTACACTGGGACAATATTTTCAGTATTATAATTGTTACTTATGTGCTGGAGATGTGCTACACATATTTTCACTGTGTTGATTCTGCTGAGCAGTTATTTTAATGTGTACTACCATGTTTCAGTCATGTGATGTGTCAATCTGCTCTACAGCACAATGAGTATACTTTGTTATTGTTATTATTGGACTTGGAAATACATAAGCACCATAACCTTTGCTGTGGAGTTACAGAATACCTGCTACTGCATTTCTAACAGTACTAACTTGAAGGGGCTACATTCAAGAGGGTTTTTCTGCTCATGTTTCACAGTAGGATGCCAGAAGTGGTACTGACTCTGAATTATATTCTCTGTTTTGTTTCATTAGATATCTGTGTCACACTATATCTCTAATATCCTATCTTGTAGTGCGACATATGTTGTCATTGCTTCTTTTATATGCTGTAGAATTGTAAACACATACAGCACAGGTTGTAGCAATTGTTGGCATCTGTAAAAGCAGACAACTGCTGTAACATATGTAAGCATAGGTATTATATATAGTCATGACACTGTAGTCGTATCTTTACATGGGGGTTACTATTAAGGGGGTATATGTGTCATGTGGTTGCTTTATCAGTGCACTTCAGTAAAAGTTGTTGTTGAATGCACATCACGTATGATATCTCTTCATTAATTTGACCATAAGTGCACTTAATTGTTCTCATACACTACATGGTGTCAGACTGAGGATATAATAACAAATCAAAAATACTTTGGCACAAAATGCTACTTTTTCCCTGATGCACAAAGTATTGCCATTTCTGAAATCATTACATATAATTTGTGAATTTTTCCATGTTCAAGAATGACTTTGTAGTATTTCACAGCCATGTGCTACAGCAAACCATTTCATGTATCAGCTTTTGATAACAAAATTAATGGAACAGTTATCTGTTTTGCAAGCATTACTGCACTCTTTTGAGTATATAAAAACTTTTTTTCAGTCGCATCTCACTCTTTCATTCAGTTAATTTATTTTTCTTATTTTTGTTCTTAATACTGGTGAATCACCAATGTATTTATTTAGTTATTTATTTATTTATTTATCCTTTTTTGACTGGGTTAATCCCACTAGGCTAGTAGTTTGTTTTTAGGAGAGCCCAGAGGTGGTATTTATTATTAAATAATAAATCTGCTTTGTTAAGGGCAGATCCTGCCTCTTAAACTTGGTTGATTTCTTTGAAACAGTCACCAAGGCCATTGACGAGGGGAAGGTGGTCCACACAGCCTACCTGGACCTCGCAAAAGCCTTCAATACAATACCCCACTCGGGCATTATAGATAAGCTCACTAGCTTAAATATAAACCCCTATGTCACTAGATGGGTTGCAAACTGGCTCAAGGACAGAACCCACATGGTTAGAATTGCTGGAGCCATGTCAGACACCAAACTAGTTACAAGTGGCATCCCACAAGGCTCAGCCTTAGGACCTCTCTTGTTCGGTATATATTTCTCGGAGGTACAGGCCAACATGGAAGGACTGTGGCTGACCAAGTTTGCAGATGACTGCAAACTGGGTGCCATAATCGACTCTCCAGTCGACACAAACATCCTCCAAAAAGGCCTCATAGAAACAGACAACTGGTGCCAGAGCCATGGCCTCAAGCTAAATGCCAAAAAGTGTATAGTCATCCCCTTTGGCAAAAACAAAGTGCCCACAAATTACCACATAGGTGGTAATCCATTAAGTACAGAAGAAGTAATTAGGGACCTGGGGACCCAAGTTGATAGCAATCTCTCATTTGACAACCATGTGGCCAAAGTGGTTAGAAAAACATTTTATATAGCCCACCAAATCATGAAGGGATTCACATCTAGATCAGGGGAGGTCATCGTGCCTCTTTACTCATCCCTCATCAGGCCCATAATTGAGTACAATGCCCCTTTTGGGATGTACCTTACCAGACACCTGCAGCAACTGGAAAGACCCCAAAAGTACCTCACCAAGAGGATCAAAGGGCTCAAACAGATGCCATATGCTGCCCGGTTAAAGAAACTCCAGCTCTACTCAGTGGCATACCGCCTGCTCAGAGGCAATCTGTGCCTGACATATAAAGCCATGTCCAACCCGGAATTAATGGACATGCTGCACCTCAGAAAATCCAAATCCCATCGAGCTACGTGCTCGAGAGACTTGAACCTCAGCACTGAAATAAATAGGACATGCTGGAGGGACAGATTCATAACCCAGAGGCTCCCTTCACTCTGGAATAAAATCCCAGTCCAGGTTAGGCAGAGTCCCTCATTGACTCTCTTCAAGAGGAATCTTGATGAGTGGATGGGAGATCGTAGGTTTACCCCAGGTATCACTTCTGTGTCACTGTTAGACAGAGGCACAGTATACTAACCTCGAAAAAGGGCATAGCAAAATTAATTTAAAATGGGTGGCGAAAGCCAAACACACTCTGGCTAGGCTTATAAATGCCCTAGGGCAGATAGCCTAGTATGAACCTATGAACCTATGAACCTATGAACTAATACAGGAAATTTGACCAGGGCATCAGGGGAAATTCCCTTACTCTTTGGAGCTGCTAAATGGTGCCAGAGGGCTCCTACGGTAGCAAGGAAGAGGTCTATGGGAAACAGCCGCATGGAAGACGAGACAAAAACTATGGTGAGTTTACAGGTGGAAAGTGTGAATCTGTAGAAAAATGTGTTTGATATGGAGCTTCAAAATGTAATTGTGCATGCATGAAAAGGAAGACAGGTCAGATGAAGTGATTGATAGTATTTTTTTTTATGTTCTAGCCAGTGAAAATCTGATTCTGAGGATCATTTTATTTATTTTATTTTATTTATTTATTTATTTATTTAACATTTGTTTACCGGGAAAGTCTGACTGGACAAGGTCCTTTTTCAGCAGAGACCCAGGGAGAAAAGCTCCATGAGTAACAGTAAATTTTCATGCACACATTACAACAATAAATAAAGTATCAAGTAAACAAAATTTAGTACACATAAAAACATACAAATCTGTTACATCTTGACAACAAAACCTGGGCTTTGAACATAGCTAGAACTATTTGTAGGTATGACTTATGTCAAGATATAAGGTTAAGACAGGTAGGTAGGAACAAAGGATTAAACACCGGGGAGAAGTTGGATATGTTTTGGGTATACTGTGATGTATCAGAGCACTCGTGATGGGTTATGGATCATGGATTATTTGTACATAAACTCAGTAAAAATATTCAATTGGGAAAGAGTAAAAATATGTAAATGAAAATTTAAAAATATTTCCCCTCTACTTAAAAAAAGGAAAAGTAACAACTTTGGAGTACTTTCAGTAGATGTGAACAGTATTATTAACACAGGAGGATAGATATGGATAACGGAATTGTGGGCTAAATGAGATGTGGATGCTATTCTGTTAGAGGATGTAAGATTCCTGACACGTTTAGAAAGACTGCAAACAGAACTGTGGGGCGGAAATATAATGTGGAACTTAGGAAGGGAACATTGTTCTTGAGCGGCTGTGTTCTTTAAAAAATAACAGTGAAAATGCTAGATGTAATGTTGGCAAGGTTGGGAAGGTTAACTGTCGTGGATGTGTGGTAGTCAGAACCTGTTTATACAATTATAGCACTATATGCATATATAACTAGTAAGGACAGAGGGAATCTGTTTCATCAAATATTAGACTATGTGGTAGTTAACATAAAAATTATAATTGCAGGGGACTTTATGATTTAAGTGGGAAATGTAAAAATGAAGAGAATTATATAAAAAAAATAAGGACGTGGTAAAATGTGGTAATTAGCTCTGTGGAGCAAAACTCAGTGGACTTTTTCAAGAGGGCATTTGGATCTAAAATTAATTGCTTTGCATTATCAGAAGGCTTGAGTATAACAGACAGTGAAACAGTTGTGACATTATTAGCAAAATTATTATTAGCAATACGGATGAAGGTGATGGAAGAAATGGAGTATATTAAATTAGGAAAGGGAATAAGAAAGAATAAATCAGAAATTATGGAATGAAATTAAAGAGTGAGAAGCACTGCAGTTTGGAAGGATTATATAACCATGATGGATTTATATAAAAACTGGTTTGAATGGTGGACTCAATTTAAAAAGAAGGATAAAAGTGTGTTTTTTTCCCAATGGCAGGATGATGCAAGAAAGGAAGAGAAAGTGAAATATGGGAAATTTATAGAAATGTATTAGAGAATTTAGAGAACAATACAAGAGAGTATTATGATATGGAAAAAGAAAAATATAAAAGAAATCAAAACTTAATTAAGACATTACTGTTTAGGCAGAAATATTATTTAAAATGGAGTCAGGATGACATATCTGCATATTTGAGTAAAATAATAAAGTAGGATATTAATATAATGAGGGAACCGAAAAGTGTAAAAGGAGATGCAAAAAGATCACAAGAGCAAAGTATGAGTATTGTAGTACATTGTGTGGAAAACATGTACAAGAGTAAAAAGAAGGAAAATAAGGGAGAATGGAAGGTAAAAAAATCCAGAACAAGTAAGGGAAGAATTTGAAAAAGAAATTATTGTTAGTGAATTGGATGAAGTACTTAGAAAAGTAAATGTTGATTCAGAATCAGGGCCAGATGGTATAGGGCGTAGAATGTAGAAAAAAATGAATAGATTGGCAAAAACAGTACTTTGTAAATGTTCTGAATGAATGGTTGAAGGAAGGGTCTGTTTATTAAGAGTTACGTGGGATGTTAAAATTTATATGGAAGAAAGATGAGAAGAATGAAAGAATAAATTGTAGACTAAATTACACTAAGTAATACAGATTATATTTTTTTATAAGAATAATATAGAGGAGAATAGAAGGAAGGATGAAGGATATTATGGAAGAAAGCATATATGGTATAACAGGGAGGGGATGCCAAGAATTGTTACCGGTTGTGGAGAAATTGTGGATGATATTATAAGTAAAAGGGTGGATGTGAAACTTAGGTGATATTAGCAAGACATTTGATACAGTAGGACATGATGCTTTGTGGGATGTTATGGAGAAGTATAGAATAGGTAATAGAATTAGGAGAGTGTGTATGTCAGCATATCAAAATAATAGACTGAGAGTGCTAGTGAATGGATGGCTGAGTATAGACATGTGCATGGAGTGTGGTATAAGGCAACAATGTCCCATGAGTAGAATATTGTTTGCATTAATAATGAATGTGATAGAGTGAAGTAGCTTATAAAATGAGAGATGCTAGATATATGATGGAAAAGGAGATAGTGATTCTAGTAGTTTTGATATACTTAAATGGTATAATTGTAGTTGCTAAGAACAAAACAGTGTTGGTTTGTCTAAATGGATGTTTGAAAGAAATCGAAATAACCCTGAATAAAGATAAAAGTAAGGGTTTGGGTGATGTGGTGAAATTTTTTCAATGAATGAAGTATCTTTTCTAGGAATAAAATCTGGGAAAATTATGTAGTTATGATGAATGGGAGGGTTTTATAAAATAAATGAAAGAAATGTGCATTCTGTGGAGAACATATAGATTAGTACTCAGGAAAAATGTTTCTCTGGTAACTTCTGTATTAATGGAAAAAAATAGCATATATGTCAAATGTTTCTATGATCCCATAATAATCTTCTTCTTCTTTTGGCTGCTCCCGTTAGGGGTCGCCACAGCAGATCATCTGTTTCCATTTCTTTCTGTCCTCTGCATTTTGCTCTGTCACACCAACCACCTGTATGTCCTCTCTCACCACATCCATAAACTTAATCTTAGGCCTTCTTCTTTTCCTGTTACCTGGCACCTTCATCCTTAGCATCTTTTTCCCAATATACCCAGCATCCCTCCTCAGCACATGTTCAGACCAATACAATCTCGCCTCTCTGGCTTTGCCTCTAAGCCGTCCAACCTAAGCTGACCCTCTAATATACTGATTCCTAAGCCTGTCCATTCTCGTCACACCCAGTGCAAATCTTAACATCTTTAACTCTGCTACCTCCATCTCTGACTCCTGTCTTTTCATCAATGCCACCTTCTCCAACCCATATAACATGGCTGGTCTCACTATCCTTTTGTAGATAGATCTTCCCTTTCACTCTTACTGGTACCAACCTGTCACAAATCACTCCTTACAGTCTTCTCCACCCACTCTATCCTACCTGTAGTCCCTTCTTCACCTCTCTTCCACACTCACCATTACTCTGAACTGTTGATCCCAGGTATTTAAAGTCATCCACCTTTGCCAACTCTACTTCCTGCATCCTCACCATTCATCTATCCTCCCTCTTATTCAAACACATTTATTCTGTCTTAGTCCTGATTACCTTCATTCCTCTCCTCTCCAGAGCATATCTTCACCTGTCCAGGTTCTCCTCAATGTGTTCCCTACTCTTACTACAGATCACAATGTCATCTGCAAACTTCATAGTCCACGGGGACTCATGTCTGGTCTCGTCTGTCAACTTGTGATCCCATAAAAATATGAAAATGAAACTATGCGATTGGTATTTTCTTTCATTTAGGGTTTAAGATTAAACCAAGTGAAAATAGAAAATAGTAGGGGCATATACCATTTAAAAAAGTCATAGGATCATAGGATCATAGGAAGTTACTAGGCTATTGACCCTGAGGCCCTTACAAGCCTAGAAAATAATTTATCCCATGTTCCAACAAGTCAGCACCTGGTGCCCCTGTCCAGCAGGGACACAGGTGGAATCACAGGGGTGTATTTTCTGTTCTCCATCCAGTTATCCAGGTTGCACTTAAAAAGGGTTAATGAGGTATTCTGCTTGACATAGAGAGGGAGTGTATTCCACAGAAGGGGAGTTTCTGAGACACAAATCTGTCCTGCCAGCAAGTCCTATTGATGTCACAGATCAGGATGAGGTCACGTGTGTGGGTTACTCGAGTGGAGCTTGACTTGCGGATATGCAACAGTCCCATCAAAGCGGGGTCTGAGATTACTTTGTATGCCAGACAGAAGTCCCCTCTGAGGAGTCTGTATGAGTCTGAGTAGAGGGACAGGGCCTTTAGCCTATCTGTTTAGGGTAGATGTTTGAGGCCCTGGATTCTCCTGGTGAGGAACCTGTGTGGTCTCTCCAGCTGCTGCACGTGCTTTTTGACGTACATGCCAAAAGGGGCATTGTACTCAATAATGGGTATTATAAGGGAAGAATGCAGGGATGTTATGACCACCTTGTCCCTGGATGAGGTTTCCTTACTAATGAAGAAGGCCATGTAGAAAGCTTTCTGTACAATGGAGGCAACATGGTGGTCAAAAGTCAGTTTGCTATCAACCTGGGTGCCCAAGTCCCTCACTACTAATCACATGTTTAGAACCTTGTTATTAATGTGATAATTTGTAGGGACATCAGTCTCCCCAAAGGGGATGATGATGCACTTATTGGCATTCAGTATGAGGCCATGTTTCTGGCACAAGTCATTTGTTTGGGTGAGACACTCTTGGAGGATGTCCACATCACTAGGGGAATTGATGACAGTGCCCAGCTTGCAGTCATCTGCAAACTTGGTTAGACATAGCCCACTGGTTTTGGCCTGCACCTCAGAAAAGTATATCCCAAACAACAGAGGCTCCAAGACCAATCCCTGGGGTACACCGCTCATTAAGGGTCTACTGCTTGAGGTGGCTTCCCCTATTTTGACTAGGTGGGTTCTATCAGTGAGTCAGTTTGCTACCCATCTGGTAACATATGGATTGATGCCTAGTTGAGAGAGTTTATCTATTATACCCGAGTGGAGAATAGTAGCGAAGGCTTTGGCCAGGTCAAGTTAGGAGGTGTGCACCATCTTCCTCTCATCCATGGCTTTGGTGAATGTCTCAAAGAAGTCAACCACATTTAACAGGCATTACCTCCCCTTGATGAAACCAAACTGTGTGGGATTGAGTGTTTGGAGGTTGCCAATGTCCTTGTTAATGAGGTCCATGATAATCTGCTCTATGGCCTTGCAGAGCAGGCTAGTTAGGCTGATGGGTCTATAGTTTCCTGGATCGGTAGATGCTCCACCTTTGTGCAAAGGGATGATAGTGGATGTCCTCCACTTGGCTGGGACATAACCGGTATTCAGACTTTGGTTGAATAGGGTGCCTAATGGTGCTGCAAGCTCCTTCAGAGTTCATGTAGGATGCAGCCTGGGATGTTATTGGGTCCCATGGAGCCTGTATATTTTGTCTTTGACTTGCGCCCTAGAGATAAGGGGAGGGGTGCAGGTGCTGGGAATGTCCTGATTTACTGATGGGGGACAGAGGGGTGAAATTTTCATTGAACCTCCCTGACAGCAGGTTAGGTATATCTACGGCATTTGTGCATGTGATGTCATTGACCACCAGTTCTGAGCAGATCCGAGTGGTTCATTTGAGATCGCAGACATATGTGAAGAAGCCCTTATGACTGTCTTTAGTAGATGTGATCAGTTTAGATTTGAAGTTTGCTTTGGAGGATTTCACTAGTGTTCCCATTTGCTTGTTCAGGCTAAGGAGAGATGGCTTCCAGTTAGGCACCTGCTCCTTCTTGGTCCTGGACAGCAATTTTTTTACTTTTATTATAGAGTTTATTTATTGCAGATGTCCACCAGATAGATATACTCTTTCTTGAGGAGGAAGATTTTGCCCTGTCAGGTATCCCTGATTCCATGCAGCTATATAAATGCTCATATATTACTTCTGTGTAGATCTGGATGTATGTGACAGTTCTTATGGAGGAGGAAGGGGCTGTGAAGCTGTTTATACCTTCTCTTAGGAGGCTGTAATCAGCTTTGGAGAAGTTTTTTTCTTTGACCCTAGCTGGGGGGGGGGGGGGGGGGCGGTGATGTCGAAAGTGACTGCTTTGTGGTTGGATCTTACCAGGGAAGATGACACTGTAGTGATGCTGCAGTGGTTACTCATGTTGGTTAAAACCACCTCCAAGATATTTTCACCTCTTGTGGGGGTGTTGACCAGCTGGTCCAAGGCATTTTCATTGACAAAATCAAGGAATCTCTGGACATTTGTGTTTTGGCATGAGTAGTGCTTCCAGTCTATGGTTAGATAGTTAAAGTCACCCAGGATCAGGGTAAAGGGTTGAATCTTGATAGATTTGAGGTGGTCCAGAGAGGTGGAATGGGCATCTTGAGTCAAAGTTGGGGACCTGTAGCTAGCTGTGATTTGAATAGAGGTGTTGTCAATGGTTAACTGCCCCTGGAGTGTCTCTTGTGTGTCATACTGTTTGACCAGCCTGGAGGTGTGTATGTCTTTTATATATATATTGCATACGTCAAAAGAATGTGTTTATTTTGTGGGAAGGAAGGGGCAATAGAGCATGTCTTTTTAAATGTAAAAGAGTGATGAAACTCTGGAAAAACTAGTGTGAAAATTTTTTTTGAGAATTTTAATGGCATAAACAATACAGATATACAAGTTATGTATTGATGTTATAAGTTCAAGAACAAAGAAGATGTGAAAAGGGCAGATAAGTATTTATTTTATGTAAAATGGCTTATCTGGGATCAAAGACTGAAGAATTTTTGTTTGATGGGAAATGGGTTTTGGCAGATATATTGTGAAAAATTAAATTATGGCTGTGGAAAGAGTGGGGTCAGTTCTGAAAGAATAACAATGAGGATGTTAAAAGAAAAAATTATAAATATTAATGTGCCTATAAATATGTACATTTTGTAAATATGTATGTATGTATTTATTTATTTATTTAGTTGGCATTTGTTTACTGGGAAACTCTGAATGGGTATGAGCCCATTTTCAGTGGAGGCCCAGGGAGAAAAGCTCCACAGTACACATTAAACAGAATTAAAAAAAAATTGAACAATGGTTACAAATATTAAGGCAATAACAAAGTAGTACAGTATGTGAATACAATAAAAGAATATAAGCAAAATGTAAGGCAGGCAATAAAGTTGACCATACATTATATACAAGATAGAAGAAAGTTACTGATATGCATGTTACATAATGATGCATGAAAAATATATAACAGAATAAGTAATAGTTTGTAAAAGCCATATACTCTTTCTGGCAGGAGAACTAGGTAGTAAATTCCAGTCATAAATTCTGGGATAGAGAAAGGTTAGTGTAAGAATATAAAGAAAAGACATTAGAATGTTAAGGATTTAAAGAGAGGTGAGGCTAAAAAGTAGGTAATGCAGGAAGGGAAGTAGGATATATCAAGAGAAAGTCTATTAAGAGTGGGGAGAAGGGAACAGAAAAGAGTACTAAGATGACAAAGAGCATGGGCACATCCAGTTACTGGTTAGATATTCTTCCAGTCTAGATTTGAAGGAATAGTAGTGGGGTATATGTCTGATTGCTTCTTCCATGATTTGGCAACAGAGAGAGAGTACAGACTAACCCCGTTAGATCATTGAGGTTTGTAAATAGATAGTAGATATTTGTGAAAGGAGCGTAGGTCACAATATGGAATATAATGTTGAAGTAAAATATGTGAATAATTTTTTTTAAGTTGTGTTAAATAAAGGACCCTTACATTTTTGATAGGGTCTATATTGAATTAGGGAATGCTTAGAAAAGTGAATGTTAATTCATCAACCCCTTTTAAGTGAAAGCCTAAAACCTCGAACACCCTGAACAGCGAATTTTTTCCCTGGGAAAAAAATTGCTGTTCCGAGAAACACACACACACAACACAAACACACCAAAAAAACAGCAATCCACACATATACACTTAAAAATCCTACATCTACCCTACACTAAACTGTACATACACTACTATCTATCCACTTACCTTAACCCAAACCCTAACCCTAAGGTCCATCACTATCGCACACTCACCTGACCCGTGCCCTAACCCTCACTCACCTACCCCGCCCTAACCCTAATGTCTGTCACTATCGCACACTAACCTCACCCATGCCCTAACCCTAACTCACCTAACCCACACCCTAACCCTAACGTCCGCACAATCGCACACTTACCTGAACCTGGCCTGTAAGTTTCTACCACAGTGTTGAAAATAGTGAGGCCACAGAAACGGCCAACCAAATTCTTTCCCTAGGAAAAAATTCAGTGTTCTGCAGCTTTGCTATTTTCAGCGTTCACTGTTTTTAGGTCGTTATTAGAACATTCAATGTTTTAAAACTTCGATGTTCTAATATAGACCCTTTTTGATCGGTGCCATGAGATCCCATCTACCTAAGTTGCCACCAACTCAAGCAGATGGGGCCGTGGTTTAATGTCTCATCTTCTATTTCTTCATTTGTCTTGAAATGTCTTTCCTACAATGCCTCGGGTTAGTAATTTTTCAGTCCTGAGAGAAACATTTCAGCATGCTGTGAGTCAAAGAATAATTGTCCATATGAAAGATGTGTATTTTTCACTAGAATTTAACTGTTTCAAGAATAATTGGATAGCTAAATGAGTAAGATAAAATGCCCCCCAGGTTCAGAAACACTGTTTGCACTTGCATAAATATAGTGTACACACTGCATTTAGTATGCTGTACTATTATTAGCATAATTCATAATATGGATCATAAAATGATTTGTGGAACACATTCTGTGTTTAAATCATGCTGAGGAACACATAGTACAAACTAGACTGCTATGTGCACCATGACACAGACTGAGATGCTTAGTCAAATGACAACGCATCAGGGAGCAAATATTAAATAAGGTATGATTTGTCTGATACATCTTACTCAGTAGTTGGTCTATAATGTATTATGTTCTGATATTTTGCCACACAGCAATTCATAAAACTTTTTTATTTATTGGTCATAATGGCAGAGCTAGGGTCATTACCATAATATGGTAATGGCAGGATCTATGTTGTAACAGCTTTTGTTGGCAGGAGCTTAGCTAAATCAATATGTTGGGTGGGGAGAAGTGCAGATTTACCTACAACAAAGATGACTCAGGGACCCATAGAATTTTTCATACTGTGAAAAAAAAGTGTTTTGAAGTCTGTTTTCCCAGTGTTTGCTGATGTTGCTTAACTCTATAAGTTGAGTGCCATATCCGCAGGGAAGAGGGAACAATGTGGTTACATACATTATGGTTTAGATTGCAATGCACACCAATAACTTAACTGAGTATGTCTTACTTTCCCACTTAGTCCAAATGTACAATGGATTATTTGTAATACCCGCCTAATCAAATGCCTTACACTTGCACTAGCAACTGCTTATTCAACTAGCTTCTGTTTGTTTACTGTATATATTGCCTATTTTTATCCAGTAACATCTCTGGGATAACTCAGGTTTCAGTGTCCTGTGTGCTATTGGCTCAGTATATTAACTATTGTATTACAGTATCGCACTGTGAATAGATTTCAGGCTGGCTGTATTAAATTGTATCTTATTAGGATCTTACCTGTAACCATAGTCAACTATTGTCTTTGTATCCCACTAGTCCTCCCTCTCTTACCTAACCTAATGCTGTCGGTTGTAGTGTAACTCTTTTCTCTTAATTACAGATTGCTAATATCCCTGCCACTAGTGCTTCCTTCCCAACAAACTGTTTTTGTGGTCTGACTGGTTCCTCCTCCTTACAGAGATTGCACCAGAATTGCTGCTAACCACCTCTGGACTGCTTCTGAATGTAAGTTTAAGCTCCAGTTCCAAGTCTGCACCATATCATTATTGTTTGCCTATGCAAACGGTGCGCACACAGGCTCTCTGAGGGTGGTCTCCATACCTTTTCCCTCCCTGCTGTTTTTTTCTATTCTCCAAACACTCTCTTAATACAAGTTTGCCACTAGATGGAAGCACACCCCCATCCTCACGTTCAATATCATATTGAACATTATTGCCCTGCTCCCTGCGTCTCTCAGCATTTTCTAGCCTATCAAGAGTTCTAATCATCCCTCCCACAGTTACCACAACCTTTTAACTTCCAGCACTCCCTTCAGTCCTACCTGCAGTCTCATCCTCCCCATTTCGGCTGTCATCCACTGATAGTTTTTTGCAGCCATTTCCCATGATGTTCTTTCCTGCATACCTGTGACAAATTATGGAAACTCCACCAACAATATAGAACACCGAATACCCTCGCTGAATATAAACATCTCTGCAATAGAGTTAAAAACTAGTTCCTTCTGACTGGAAATCCTACTACTCCAAGCTCCAAAATAACAACAAATCTAACCCCAAAAAGTTTTGGAAAAGTATCTCTCTAGCCTCCTCAGTCCTGGCAAAAAAGACAACCCCTGCCCTGACTCCAGCTCTCCAGACAATATCATAGGCTCCAAGTTTAACTCCTTCTTCATAGACTCTATAGTCATGCTTACCACTTCATTCCCTCAGAAGCCCCCCACTCCTTCTACTCCTATTACCCTCAATCCTTTCTTCTCTTCCACACATATTTCTCTTCCCTCTCTCTTCACCTTTAAATCCATCCCAGTCTCCACTATAAAAAACTCCTCCAAAAACTAAAACCATGTTCCGATGCCCCTGACAACCTTCCCACTAACATCCTCAAGCTGGCAGCAGATGATATATCTCTCCCCATCTACATCCTACTAAACTGGTCTATCCAAGAATCCTACATATCCCTCCTCTGCAAAAAAGCCTTTATCATTCCCTTACACAAAGGAGGCAACAACACTGACATCCCTAATTTCCGCCCCATAGCCATCCTTTCCCCTATCTCAAAACTTCTTGAAAAATGTATTCACCTTCAACACCTACACTTCTAGGCAACCACCAACTCACTCCTACACAGCATGGTTTCAGACCTGGGCACAGCACTGCAACAGCTCTTCTATCCTTCCTCGAAAATATTAACCACTCCCGTGATTCTGCCAGTGTTGTATCTGCTCTTCTCTTAGACCTTTCTAAGGCCTTTGATACAATCTCTCATAGCCTACTTTTATCTAAGCTCTTTCATCTTAACCTATCTCCCTCCTCTTTAAATTGGTTTTCCAGCTATCTCTCCGATAGACAGCAAGCTGTCAGATGGAATAACCACACCTCACCCTATCTTAATGTACCAACTGGTGTCCCACAAGTATCACTTCTGGGCCCACTCCTATTTAACATCTTCATAAACAACTTCCATCACTGTATCCCTAACACCAAACTTGTCCAATATGCGGATGACTCAACCATCATCTGTTCCACCAAATCCCTTCCTAAACTAATGCATATAACACAAACTATCTTCAACAGTACTGAAACATGGATGCAAAATAATCACTTAGCTCTCAACGCATCCAAAGCCAAAGTCATGATCTTTACCACTTTTAAAAATACCAAAATTGACTCAAAGTCCTTCTCTATAGTAAGCCAAAATAATACCCCCACTGCAGTAGTCTCCCATACTAAGCTTTTAGGTGTCCTTATTGATAATCAACTAAAATTTGACATGCATCTCCAAACCAATATTTAAAAAAAAAACACCAGAAACTAGGAATGCTTTATTGGCATAATCACTTCCTCTCTTCTGCAACTAAGCTTACCATCTCTACCACATACCTTCTACACTCTCTTATGTATGGAACTCCCCTCCTTACCAATCTGCAAACCACCCTTAAAACTAAACTGGCATCCTGTTACAACAAAATTTCCAAATTCGCTACCAGCTCAAAATTCTCATCCCACTACTGTGGCTCCTTACACTCCCTGAACTGGCTAGAACTCTCAAACTATCCCTCTTATATCCACCTCTCCACTGCTCAAAAACTAATTTTCAGTCCTTCTCTATGTGCCTCCCTTTCTCCATCCTCACTACACACCTTCCAGATCGAACCCTTAGATCAAATAACCAAAACCTCCTTGAAGTACACAAACCATTGCATAGCCCTGGACAACTTCTTCTATCTTACTCCCTTGCACATAAATGGAATTTAGTTCCTCCCCATATATGTACTACACAAAATCTTTTTGCTTTCACGTCCTTGCTCCATTCATATCTCTCCTCTAAATGGGAATGCTCCTTCTCCCACCCCTCATAATCTTCCTCCCTCCTACTCTTACTGTCCCTCCAACTACCTTTCCCCTGTTTAGACTGGCATCCTGCCAGCCACTTAGGCACATTGTATTCTTTAGGAGGATTTTATACTGCTTATGTATCTCAACTGTTATTCTATATAATTTGTTGTTGTTTGTCTTTCGGCTTTTCCCGGTAAGGGGTCGCCACCGCAGAACTCTGGTCCACTAATGATTGGCAGTAGATTTTTATGAAATGCTGAGGTGCCAGCTCGATGCTCAACCTTCAACGAAGGCACGCCCATTTACGCACGCATGTCTTTCGAACACTACCCAACCACATTATGTATTAATTATTATGGGCTGTTTTTGAGTAAATTGTATCAACTCTTTGTACAATCTATTTTTGTTTTTTGTATTGAAGCTTTTACTGTACTTCTTGTGAATTTGTATACAATTTTTTTGTGGAGCTTTTCTCCCTGGGCCTCCATTGAAAAAGGGCTCACCTGGCCCAATGGACTCTCCCAGTCAACAAACTTCAAATAAATAAATAAAATAAAATAAATTGTCAGTATATAATTCTGGTCCCAGACCTTATTAGTTGGGACTAGCCTGCATGCAGTTGTAATAATTTTGAATTGAGAACAATCCCACAAAGGAGATCATTTGCATGTATGCTCCATTCACAGAGTACTGTTTTTAAACAACAGTAAGGCCAAGTACAAGGTCTTAGCCCATTATGTAGCAGTTTTTATGAATTACAGTTGTGTGGTACTCCATTCTGCTGTATACCAGCCCTACCTTCTGATTTAATGAGGTAAATTGCTTATGAATCCTGTACAGGGAGAAAAACTTTTAGTCTGGAAACTTGTGCAATTCACTGTGCAATGAATTGTAATTCTCCAGTAAGGTACAGAACTGGCAAATGCTGCTAAGAAAAGCAGACTTCACAACTGCTAAACCACTTGATATATCTAGTGTGTGAGAGCTTTCAAGTAATTAGCGTAAATGTTTGACTGAAGAGATTAAAGTATATAAAATAAGTTCTGAGTAAAAATGAGGTCCAACTGAAGCTAAAAATGAGGTCCAACAAGCTAAAAATGAGTAAAATAAATAAATGGAAAATTTATATTACTGATTTTAGCAGGTAGCCAAGATGGTACATGGTACTACACAATCAATCAGACACCACATGCAGTGCAAACAATGTGGCTATAGAAATGAGAAAATATACTATAGAGCTATTAATTGTATTTGTAGGCTATGCGGCAGTAAGAGCAATTTCACAAATGTTAAAATAAGACTTTATGGATTCAAAGATGGCCGCCGTTCTTTAAACACTGCAAAACTACAGCTCTCCAGATTTCAGAAACAAAAATCAACCCTGTGGATATATCACAAGATTTAATATGCTAATTGGCAGCAATAACTAAAGTACTAAGATCTATCTTTGCTTCAGAGAAGAAAAAAGAGAGTAAAAATATTTTCTAACAGCAGGATTGGAATTGATGGTCAGCCTGACTCTGAACAGAGCAACAAACAAAGGAAATACATATCTCTCAGCTGAAACCTTACTCCTGGTATAAATACGTTTACAGTGTATCAAAATGTCAAAAGAAGACAAAACTATGGAAATCACAACTTCTAAAACTAAACTATCAGCCTTGCAATCTCCGGAAAAATAAGCTATTTTTAAAAGACAGAAAACAGTTACACAAAGGGAGACTGCAAAAACAGGAATAACAAACAAACCAGACCAACCGGTCAGCATGGAGGAAATTAAATCAGCATTGTTACCTATTCAAGAAGCCTTAAAAGATTTATCAACTCAAATGCTTACGTTTAGTGCCACATGTAATCAAATTTTGGAAAGGATGGATAAATCCGAAACCAGAATAGCTGAAAGTGAGGATAAAATAATAATGCTTACGAAAAAAACAGACTCTCATGATGCAGACATTCAAACCATGCAAAATAAAATTTTAGACCTGGAAGCAAGATCCAGACGGAATAATATAATAATTAGAGGAATCCCAGAAACAATTCAATACAATGATCTAAATGCTACCATAATGCAAATACTTGAAACACTGTTTAAGGACTCTGATAGTGTTAAACAGATTGTTATAGAAAGAGCACATAGAGCTATCAGAGAATCATTTGCTTCAAATGCACCTAGACCAGTCTATATCAAAATACTGAATTACCAAGATGCTATCAAAATACTCCTAACTATTAAAAAGAATGGTGGAGTTATCATGTGGCAAAATAACAAAATTTCCATGACACAGGACTTACCAATACAAATTAGGCAATCCAGGCAAATGCTAGCTCCATACTGCAAGTTTTTGATTGAAAAAAACATCAGATTTCAAATGAAGTATCCCAATACTTTAATTTTCACAGTGGATGGTACTAAATATTCAATAAACAATAAAAAAGAAGTAAAACCTACTTTTTGAAGCTTTTCAAAGCACTCCCACCTTCAGAAGTTTGATCAAAGCATCCAGGCTTTCTTTCAGCATCAGACAGACTGGGACTCCATAATTACGATGATCCGAGGCTTTATAACTCTTTGTTCTTTTCTTTTTACCAGGCCCTGAGAAACACTTGATTACATCCTTATCTTGAAGTTCCAGCGTGTCCACGAGGCTTTTCCGAAGATTTATGGCTTCAATGAGGATAAACAAGCCACGAGGTAACAGGAAGTCCTTTGGAGGATGCAGGGGGACTGATTTCAACGTAGCGCATCCAGGAGGTCCATCTGCGAATTGGTTCCCCCGTCGCGAAATCGAAATGAAGAAAACAAGCTCATCAAGCAGGAAGGACTATAGGGAAGCTTTAGAAACTGTTTGGATCTAAAAACGAAGCTTCCTGGACTTATTTGGAGGGTAAATGGATTCAGTGTGGTATAAGGAAATGTACAGCTGTACAGGTAGGAAATACTATTGTAATGGGTTGGTTAAAATAGAAGGGTATTGCATTGTATAGTGATAGAATTTGGTAATTATGTCTTTATTTCTTTTTTCTTAGATAGGTTTTTTTCACTTTTAATTAGGACAATGTATGTGTATGCTCTGTTCAATAGAATAACAGGATGGTGTTAGTATAATAAATGGTATGAAAGACTGTGAACTTGAAATGTTTAAAATGTCACATTTAGGTTTTCCTTCTGTTTAGTATTTTTAAATGTATTTTATAGGGATACAATTATTTAGTCAAATGCTTTGTGTAGTACAGTTTTTATTGTTACTTATAGTATTTTTCAAGTTTTAGCAGACTGTTACCTTTGGAGGAGGACAACTACCTAAAACAGTTAGGACATTTAAACAAAAATAACCTTAGGACTGTCTTGCAATGTTTAACAACTGTTTGCTTTCTCTGGGAATTAATAATTAATATTGTATATGACAAGAAGTTAAAATATATTATTGTCATTGCTGATTATCAATATTGTGAGCTATTAGTTAAACTGGATTTTCATACAACAATTAGTAAATGTGTTTGACTATATTAAATATGTCCAGAGCTGTAGTTAGATAGTTAGTAGTGTTTATTAGGGAATGTTTGGATTAAGCTTTGTAGATTTAGAGATAGTGGTTGTAGTTTTTTTTTTTTTTGCATAAGGTTTTTGTGTTAATTTGTAGAGTTAGAAATTTAGATAATCAGAGATATTCAAAAGATGTGAAAAACCTATGTACATCCTGGTCCAGAGGAATAGTGGATAGGCACTGGGTAGGGATGGGATGTCAGATTTGCTTCCAAATAATCTATGATATGTTAACATACTGTAATCTAAGGTTGTCTCTCAATAGTAGGAATAGGAATACATTTTTGAAAAGCTTCAGATGTGGATAATAGAATCTATTGAATGTTAAAGGACTCCAGAACATGAAAAAAGGAAGCTATTTTTACACTTGTTTTTCCAATCAAAAGCAGACTTTATTTCATTACAGGAAACTCATTTGACTAATGATCAGTGGGATATACTGAAGAATAAGAAATGGATTAGGGAGATAGTGGCGGCGGAAGGGACAACGAACAGTGCAGGGGTGGCAATTATAATTAAAAACTGATACCAAGAAAAAATTTTAGATGTCAAAATAGATAAAGGGGGATGGTGGTGTTTAGTGGTTCTGATATCCAAGTTCTATGATAAACCCATATTACTCATGAATATATATGCCCCCTCCACTAATCAGCACCATTTTATAACTTCACTTTACTCCATTTTACAACAATATAACAACTGTTATATATTAATGGGAGGTGATTGGAATTCATATCAAGATCCCAAGTTGGATAAGTTCGGTTCATCTAAAGCTTTTAACAAACAGGCAATGATAGCATTGAAGGAATTTAAAACTGATTTTAAACTATATGACCCATTTACATATACACACACACAAATGAAAGCAGAGAATTTTACTTTTTACTCAAGCTGCCATAAAATGTGGTCGGGAATTGACTTTTTTTATTTCAGAAGTATTGATATCTGTTGACCCATGTGTTTCCACCCAAGCCCGACAATTATCTGACCACTCAAAGATCACATTAACACTAAACAATAATAATATGAATAATAGGAGACTTCAAGGATACAATTGGTCTCTAAATCCATATTTACTGAGGAAAGAAGACATATTGAAAGAAGTTAAAGAGACACTTAAACAGTTACTTCATAACCTCCTTAAAAACAGACACCCTGTTGATATAGAATGGGCTACAACTAAAGCCCAAATAAGAGGGATTTTTCTTTAGAAAGCTACTTACTATAAAAAAATGCAAAATAAGGAACTACAAGAATTGGAAACCAAATTTAAGTAACTAGACCAGGAGCTAATGAGGAACTACAATAAACAAACAGAAATAGACTTATTAAAGTGTCAACAAGAATTGTTTTTATTACATAATAGTAAACTGTCATTTTATGAACAGAGAAATTTAGTGAAATACGCGAATCATATTCAGACTCCCTCAAAAGCATTAGCACGCATTATTAACCAAGCAAAATCAACACTATTAATGTCAGAAATAAACTATAATAATAGAACATATACTAATAAGGCAGATATTATGAATACTTTTGAAACAATATTTAATCAGGTATATGGTGATCAGCAGACACTTTTACCAGATAAAGTTAGGAAGGATTTTTTGCAAAAGATCACATTCCCGAGTATTGATAATGCGTCCCATAGGGATTTAATTAAATCAATTTCAGCGGAGGAGGTAACAGAGATAATTAAGAAGCTGAAACCACATAACGCCCCAGGCCCGGATGGATTGACCTCTGAATTTTACAAAACTTTTAGTGAGATTCTGAGCAAAATACTTTCACAGACATTTAATTACATAATTCAAAATAAAATTAATGATCCCCACTTTAATGCTTCTAAGACAATTTTGATACTGAAAGAAAAAAGTGACTCTAAAAACCCAGATAATTACAGACCCATTTCACTCTTGAACATAGACATGAAAATTATGACATCCATCCTGGCAAATAGACTGAAAAAGGTCACGAATTTAATAATATCAGAGAAACAGGTGGGGTTTATGGATGGGAGACAGACCACTGACAATACATTAACACTTCATACATTAATTTCATACGCCAAGCACAAAAATCTCAATATTTATGCACTTATAATTGACGCACAGAAAGCATTTGACAGAGTTAACTTGCTATACCTATTTGATATGTTATCATACTTTAATATACCTCTGGATTTCATTTTAACATTAAGGAAAATATATAATAACGCATATACAAATGTATGTATCAATCAAGAATGCTCTAAAAGAATACAAATTAAAAATGGTACCCGACAAGGGTGCCCATTATCACCTATTTTATTTAATCTTTATTTGGAACCATTATTCTTACACATTAAACAAAATGTTTTTTACAATCCCCCAACTTTATATGGTATGAATATAAATATGGCTGCTTCCGCAGATGATTTAAACATATACTGTACCACACCAGTGGCAGATACCGAGAAAATATTAAATGCAATAGAAGACTTCGAGAAAATATCTAATTATAAACTGAATTTTAAGAAATCCAAAATATTCCCACTAAAGACACCCACACCCTTTTCATTGCTACCATTGATAGGACAGGTAATGATGGAAGAAAGAACAAAATATCTGGGTATTATATTTTCAACTGATAATAGAGATTTTTTTATAAATAATGTTAAGTCAACTTGGGATCAGATAACATTGGACTTGAAAAGATGGAGTAAACTGAAACTACCAATGAAGGCAAGAACTGCAATTATCAAAATGAATGTTCTTCCCAGAATATTATATATACTTAGAGCTACACAACTTAGAATCATGAGGAGATTTTTTAAACAGCTTCATATAGGACTAGGGAGATTTCTTTGGGAACCTAGGAAAACGAGGATAACATATGAGAAACTGATGGCTCCAAAGAATAGGGGAGGTCTAGACTTACCGGATTTTGAAACTTATTACTTGGTAATTAATGCCAACAGAATTTTAAGGGCGATTTACTTTGATAGAGGCAGTCTGAAATGGGTGCCCAAATGGCTGGTCTTAACCTATAGACATGTAACTAGAGTGGGAATTAACTGCAAAGCTTTACCCTTTCTGAATAGATGAACAGTAAATATGACTTAATGGAACATATTAAAAGCTATGTAACTTCAATTCAAAATCTTTTTGCTTCATTAAACCTACTAAAATATATGATGGTGTTTCAACCATTCCACAAGAACCCAAATTTAGTAATTGGGAATAAATTGATAGACTTACAGAAATTCCCTCTAATAAAGGATTTAATCATATTGGATCTATACCCCTTTCTTTGGGTATCAGTTCACGATATTTTAAAAGAGAAAAGTCTTCCTATTTCCCATCTAATTATCATGAGACAACTAAAAGATCTGGCCATAAATTATTTTAATAACTTTGATTTTAAAGAAGAGAAATTAAATATATGTCGTAATCTGTGGGAAGCTCTGATACAAGATAAAAAATATATAACTATCTCATATAAACTGATAAAAGAGATGAAATATAATAAACATATTTTCTTATCGAATTACTGGAGGGAAAAATTAATATTAGTTGACGATAGCAAGATCTTGGAAGCATTTAATCTAACATTAAAGTCAGTGTCCCTCCAAAAATTACTATTCACACAATTGATGATATTTAACAATGCCTACTATACCCGTCTTACTCTTCATAAATTTGACTCAAAGAACTTGCCTAAATGCCCATATTGCACAGACCAGACTGCTGACCTGTTTCACATGTTTTGGAGTTGCAAATGCATTTTTAAACTTTGGAATTCATTAAAACTTCAATTACAGAAAATGGGATACCAACACTCAACACTCTCTTGGGAATTTATGATCCTACATATTCCTCCAGATAACTTAGATAAATCAAAAAGGATCATAATCATGAATATCTGTTTATTAATGAAACTATACATAGCTTCAAACTGGTTGAACCCGACTCAGACATCCTGGGAAAATTTTAGAACATTAGCAATAAGACACATATTAGCGCATAAATTGTTAATCAATGATCATAAGAAAAGCATAAATAATATAAAAATATGGGAGCAAATCTTTAATATAGTGTTAGCCTAGAGGTTCTTATCCACTATTACTCAGGACATGTATTTATAAGACAGATTCAATCTTAGATTAGGTATAGGTTGTAACAATAATACAGACTGTTGACTTTTTCATGTTGTATCTCCTTTTTAATAATTTGTATTATTATATATGTTTATGTAACTCTTGGAAGCAATCATGTATATATTGTATATATTTCTAGTGTGTAGTTATGTCAAGAATAAATCCAAACAGGAGTCACCACACAGAAAAGTAGGATAAAAACGTTCTTTATTCTTCCATAAAACCACACAAGCGCTTTCACGTAGTTAAACTACGCTTCATCAGGTGTAAATAATGAATACAAATGAACTGTTTTTATACACAACTTTTTAGCGGGAAATCAAAACGCCAAGTTTTAATTAGTTGTAAATTAGAACAATTGATGTTGTAAATAAAGCGGCAATGACCCAAATTTAAAAAAGCTTGTAAACATTGTTACTCAGAAATCATTCAACGCCAAGCTGTCAGTGGTTCTTAAATGTGATGCAAAAACATCACCCAACTAAACATTGTAAAAAACATACTAAGAACAATATAACCCTAAACCTAATATATTTGAATAGATTAAAACGGATCATACTGCCTTGCAATCTACTGAGCACATACTCACAATGCAGCGGTTCTGCTTGTTCACACAATACAGAGTTGTTACATCCAAATCAGGAGAATGTGGACCAAAGTCCGTACATAAAATAGCAGAAACTGCCAAGTACACAATGCCGCATTCAGATGCAAAGGACACTACGAAAACTAGTGGAATCAATCAACGCTCGATGCCAAACGGCATCCAATCATGGCACAAACAAATACCATTAGAAACGAGTCCGCCCTTCCACATGATAACACTAAGTAAATGTTATCAGAATCTCCCTTCAGATGATAGATAAAGTATGCACTTACATAAACATCATCATATATTCAACCACGCATCTCATCAAGCAGCTTCACTGATCAAGAATAGTCCAAGCAACCATTTAACCCACATGACCGATGATAAATAAGGATGGTTACTAGAGTGTCGATAAATACAGAAACTACAATAAAATCTATACAAAATTACTATTTTACTATATACTCTGTATTGTGTGAACAAGCAGAACCGCTGCATTGTGAGTATGTGCTCAGTAGATTGCAAGGCAGTATGATCCGTTTTAATCTATTCAAATATATTAGGTTTAGGGTTATATTGTTCTTAGTATGTTTTTTACAATGTTTAGTTGGGTGATGTTTTTGCATCACATTTAAGAACCACTGACAGCTTGGCATTGAATGATTTCTGAGTAACAATGTTTACAAGCTTTTTTAAATTTGGGTCATTGCCGCTTTATTTACAACATCAATTGTTCTAATTTACAACTAATTAAAACTTGGCGTTTTGATTTCCCGCTAAAAAGTTGTGTATAAAAACAGTTCATTTGTATTCATTATTTACACCTGATGAAGCGTAGTTTAACTACGTGAAAGCGCTTGTGTGGTTTTATGGAAGAATAAAGAACGTTTTTATCCTACTTTTCCGTGTGGTGACTCCTGTTTGGATTTATTCTTGACATTTTGGTTCTTTTGTTCTGAACGGAGTCTTTATCTTGTTGCTGCAGTTCTTTATATTTTTTCATTTTCGTTTGGTGCTGCCGGTGACTTTTACTCATGGAATCGAATGATATCGAACTAGATTTCACTCCAGAGACGAGGACATCAGCTTTTTCAGCTTGGGACTTTCTTAAGTACAATACAGAGAATCCTTTATTGACTCTGGAATTGAACCATTCGGCTAACATTGTACCACTGCCTTCCACCGGTGAGTCTGTAGCTGTTTTTAATAAACTTATGAGACAGTTTCAAGATGATTTGTATCAACTGCAAAGATATGTGTGGCAAAGGCTTCACCTAGAGGCATGCATTCATTTTAAAATTATACCTAGAGGCATGCGTGTCTTTTGTATGCCTTCTTATGGTGAATCCCATCCTGTATTGCTGAGGAAATGGCAAGACCTAAATATACAGCTTGGCTTTAACTATATAAATTTGCTATTGGAATACTTTGCTCCACTAGAAGCAGCCTTAAGGAAGAAGATAGAGTCTCAGCATCAAGACATTCTAGATAAGTTTTCCAGTGAATATTTCACTAAGAGACTTGATAGTGTTTTGAACCAAGTTCATTCGTTTAGTGAACGCTTAAAAGTAGTAAAGCAGAAAAAGATACAAAGAGATGCTAATGACTTTGCTACAGGTCAGATTTTTATCTGGCCTAGGCACACCAATTCTCATTCACAAGAAGTCTCTACACTGAAGAATTCAGACATTAATGTTAACTTTGAGCCTCATGCCAATGAGGCTCTGAACGATGTTCCCCCAGACCTGATGCCACCATCATCAGTGAGTAGTGTTCAGATGAATAATTATACAGTACACAACATTCAACCATCTCACCCTTTAGTTGTTACGAGTGATGTCCACTGCTCTAATGATACGCCTCCACCTAACCAACAAGCTGCCGCTCCTTTTTTCTCAGCAGGGGCGAGACCGAAGGACCATGCCCCCACAGTGAACACTTTTTTACCGTTTCCGGTGAAGGAACGAGTGGGGTGGCGAGGTCGTTCTCACAGCAGAGGACCAAGAAAAAGAAAAGGCTCCGAAGAAAGATACCCAACATCAAGGAAACAGCGAAACTGAACTCTCTCATTTATAATGTTTCAGAACACATTTTATCAGATTCAGAAGTTTCTCTTCTAGAGAAAGGATTGAATTTCATACCTTCTCAAACGAGCTCTCTTAATGATGTATTGGTTGACTTAAGACTGTTTTGTCGTAATGTATCACTTAAGATTTTGTTTAAGAATAATAGTGCAGTTAACACCAATGAGGTTAAACATTTCTTCAGAGTAAAGAGCAGTTTTATACCCAACATGCCGCACAATGTTGAGAGCTTTTTGAGAATGTGCGAGTCTGATTTTTATGTTTGGTTTGCTGAACATAAAAAAAGATGTTGTTTTTTTAACATGTCTAAAGCAGAACAAGATTCATTACTATCCCTGAAAAGGAATACAGATATCACTATTAAACCAGCTGACAAAGGCGGAGCTGTAGTCTTAATGAATTCTTCAGATTATAGTTTAGCTATGGTGGACCTTTTGTCAGAAGATTCTGTATATGAGAGAATCAGTAATATGAAATGTCAGAAGATTATCAAAAATGTACAAGCTGACTTATATGATCTTTTGTTTGGAGGACAAATTAGTTGTGAACTGTATGAATATTTCTTTATAGAATATCCTGTTATTCCTCTGATAAAAGGCCTACCCAAGATACACAAAGGACTTAATCCGATACCCATGAGACCTATAGTCTCTAGTAACAACTGGGTAACTTGTACCATCTCGTCCTTTGTAGAAAGTATTCTAAGACCTTTAGTGGATCGTATTCCACATATCCTTAGTGATTCTTACCAACTAATAGATTATTTGAAAGGTTTTGACTTTAACAGCAAGGATGTACCACTGTTACTAGTAACAATGGATGTTAAAAATCTTTTTACCTGCATCCCCAATGAACAGGGGCTTCAGGCAATAGATGAAGTCTTGGCTACTATATCTGGTTTTAGTAACAACAGGATGATCCTGATTCATTTTCTTCTTGACATAATACTTAATAATAATGTTTTTTTGTTCCATGACCAACTCTATCTGCAGAAATGGGGGGTTGCCATGGGCACCCCCTGTGCAAATAGTTATGCCAACTTGGTAGTGTATAACTGGGAACAAGAACATTTATTTAACCATCCAGATTTCAGAAAAGTGAGGATCTACAAAAGATTTGTGGATGACGTCCTTTTTGTATGGGATGGCACTGAAGCAGAGTGCATCAGGTTTGTTAATGAACTGGAAAACACTTCTTCTTTTTTAAGATTTACAGTGGAGACTTCCTATATTAAGTCACATTTTTTAGATTTACAATTACAATTTAAAGATGAAAGGATTGTCACATCTCTGTACAGGAAGCCAACTTGGAGAAATACGCTGCTACATTTTAGCAGCATGCATCCGAGACATACCTTTGAAGGAGTAGTATCTAGTCAGTTGTATAGAATTTTTAGAATTTGTGAGTGCAGCGACTCTCTAGAAAAAGAAATCAATAATTTAGAGGTTTTGTTTAGAGATAGAGGTTATCCCTCTAAATTATTCATAGAATGTAAACAGCGACTTATGGACAAGTTCCATGATTCTAGAAGTACTGTTGTTGCTAGACACACTGGTGGCCATAAGAAATGTACTGCTGTCAACAATAAGTACACAGACAGATTGAGTTATATCTCTAATTTTACCAGTGACAGTTTCAGCTTAAACAAGATTATCATTAGAAACTGGAACGTATTGGTTACAGATACATTCACGAAAACTATAGTAGGAGAATTTCCTAGATTTAGTTATAGAACTTCACAGAACTTGAAAGAAATTCTTTGCTCAGAGCGTACACATCCACCAAATAGTATTATCTGCGATAAATTGGGCACCTTTCCTTGTGGTGGATGTTCAATGTGCCCATTTATATCTAAGAACATCGGTTATATACACCCTGAAGGCATTTTCTCATTCATCCCAAGATTTTTTAGTGATTGTAATAGCAGTAACCTGATTTACCTAGCTACATGCAATCAATGTGATGCATTTTATGTTGGTTTAACCAAGAGACGGTTACGTGATAGGATGTACAATCACTGTTATGATATCAGGAAAGAGAAAGATTCTAACGCTTTAGCCAAGCATGTCATGGAGCACACTAACCATAGTTTTGGCTTTAAAGTATTGGAAATGTTGCCCCACAATCTTAGAGCAGGAGATAATAACAATAAGTTGGCTATTAGAGAACTGAATTGGATTTTTACCTTAAAGGCTCATATAGCTCCAGGCATTAATCATTCAGTGTCTGTGAAACCCATCCTGGACAATCGAAAAAAATATTGAAAATTCAATAAGAATATTTAGTTGGATTCATCAGCTTTATATTTAAAAGATGACTTAATGAGGTATCATGCTATTGGTATTTTGAAATTCCTGTACATACTGTTTTTTTGTCATATTTGTTTTATTATGTATTATAGTTATTTATTTAGTTTATTTTTTATGTTAGTTTTTCTACTAGAAAGGATGGTTTTAATAAGTTTTTGTCTGATCTATATCATATGAGATCTTGCTATGATTTGATAACATCCATATGGGGTTTTATATTTAGGTGTTGTTCATATTAATATATGATGGAATTAGTACATATTTGGATTTTAAAATCAAATATTTACTTGCTTTGGTAGTTTGTGCTGAGTCTTGACATCTTGAGTGGTTTTACAGTTTTTATATTTTATATTCTCTCCTGATAAGTTTGAGTGTGGCTATAATTGATTGCAATATGTCTCTATGGATATATTTTACCATAGAGTCACATGTAACAGCGGTGGATGTCTGGACGACATCGGAATAGTGTGTAGTTGATTTTGGCCACTGGATGAAATGTATGGCAATACTTTGGTTTTTCGGTAGCTTTGCGAGAATTTTTGACCGTTGTTGGAATGTGTGAGCTGTGTCTCATACAGTGATGAGTGTCAAATTTTTTGTATAGATTTTATTGTAGTTTCTGTATTTATCGACACTCTAGTAACCATCCTTATTTATCATCGGTCATGTGGGTTAAATGGTTGCTTGGACTATTCTTGATCAGTGAAGCTGCTTGATGAGATGCGTGGTTGAATATCTGATGATGTTTATGTAAGTGCATACTTTATCTATCATCTGAAGGGAGATTCTGATAACATTTACTTAGTGTTATCATGTGGAAGGGCGGACTCGTTTCTAATGGTATTTGTTTGTGCCATGATTGGATGCCGTTTGGCATCGAGCGTTGATTCCGCTAGTTTTCGTAGTGTCCTTTGGATCTGAATGCGGCATTGTGTACTTGGCAGTTTCTGCTATTTTATGTATGGACTTTGGTCCACATTCTCCTGATTTGGATGTAACAACTCTGTATTGTGTGAACAAGCAGAACCGCTGCATTGTGAGTATGTGCTCAGTAGATTGCAAGGCAGTATGATCCGTTTTAATCTATTCAAATATATTAGGTTTAGGGTTATATTGTTCTTAGTATGTTTTTTACAATGTTTAGTTGGGTGATGTTTTTGCATCACATTTAAGAACCACTGACAGCTTGGCATTGAATGATTTCTGAGTAACAATGTTTACAAGCTTTTTTAAATTTGGGTCATTGCCGCTTTATTTACAACATCAATTGTTCTAATTTACAACTAATTAAAACTTGGCGTTTTGATTTCCCGCTAAAAAGTTGTGTATAAAAACAGTTCATTTGTATTCATTATTTACACCTGATGAAGCGTAGTTTAACTACGTGAAAGCGCTTGTGTGGTTTTATGGAAGAATAAAGAACGTTTTTATCCTACTTTTCCGTGTGGTGACTCCTGTTTGGATTTATTCTTGACATTTTGGTTCTTTTGTTCTGAACGGAGTCTTTATCTTGTTGCTGCAGTTCTTTATATTTTTTTAGTGTGTAGTTATGTAATTGAAAAAAAATAAAAGACGGATTATTGAAAAAAAAAATAAGACTTTATATCAAGGTTTGTCTGTGGCATAGTAAAAGGAGCAGAACAAAACAGAAATGTTTGTGTGCACTATTGATATGCATAATTTAAATACATTCTAGACTGTAAGCAGCAAAGATGGTATTCTGTCAGAAAAGTGTGTGATTAATGATAACTGTTTCATTTAAATGTCATACTGATGCAGAATGCAATGCAATGTCAGAAATTTTTTTAAATGATTGATTCTGACTAACACTGTGTACAAACCGTTGAGTTCTCTTTTGACATACTCTGCAAATTAACTGAAGACATTGCATGAGAGTTTTCTTGACAGAGACTACAAGTGTAGAAAATAAAACTACTTGTTTGAGAGGAGTTGAGTGAAATTGCTTCACTTTGCTCAGCTGAGACTTATTCACTGGATTTACTACAGATTTGATTCTCCAGCATGGAAGTGCCTAAGTCAATTAACTTATAGCTAATATTGAGATATGCTGCTTGCCAGTATTTTTGAAGTTTAAATCTGTTTTAACCAATTTCCATTTGTGACAGAAAGGGATTTTGCATTGTTCTGAGCTACAATTTGCTTGAAGTGAATTTACATTCCGTGTTTCTGTTGTTTATTGTTTGCCTGTACATTGTTTTAAATTCAGGCACGTAGCTCACCTTTGCCCTTTTTTGAGTGGTGTTGCATGTCATTGCTTGATTTTTGCCATTGGAGACTTTTCACTGTATTTGGATACAGATTTGATTCCTTCAATAGCAGTGTACTGCATAATTTATCACAATTATAGGCAATACTGAGGCATGTGCTGCCTGACAGTATCTTTTAAAGTTGGAAATATTTTAACAATTTTTATTCTGAGGGAGAAGGGGGTTTGGCTAGAAGTGAGCTTGGATTATGAACTTCTATTGGCTGTTGCTTGCCTGTACATTGTAAATTTGACTGCATTGCTTAACTTTGCTTTTGTTTGAGCCGAGTTGCACAACATTGTAAATGACATGCAACCACAATTTTTGGTGGTATAGAGTAGTCAGTTGCTGTTTTCATAATTTTCCCTTCCATGTGACTTAGGTTCATAGGTTCATAGGTAGGTACTAGGCTATGACCCTAGGGCCCATATAAGCCTAGCCAAAAGGTACCCTGGCTTTCGCCACCCAAGAAAATTATTTTCCTGTGCCACTGTCGAGCAGAGCCACAGAAGTGATCCCCCATCCCCCATCCTATCTCCCATCCAATCATAAAAATTTTCTTGAAGAGTGCTAATGAGGAGCTTTGTTTGATATAGATAGCTAGTTTGTTCCAGAGTATGGGAAGTCTTTGGGAAAGGAATCTATCCCTCCAGCATGTTCTGTTTATTGTGGTGACAAGTTTTAGGTCCCTAGAGTGTGTAGCTTGGAGGGATTGGGATTTCTTTAAGTGGAGCATGTCCAAAAGCTTGGGGTTTGACATAGCTTTGTGTGTTAGGCAGAGATCGCCTCTGAGTAGGCGATATGCGATGGAGTAAAGCTGCAGTTTTTTGAGATGGCCTGCGTAGGGCACCTGTTTGAGGCCGGTAATCCTCTTTGTGAGGTATTTTTGCGACCTTTCCAGTTGTTGTAAATGTCTTGTGAGGTACATATCAAAAGGGGCATTGAACTCTATAATGGGTCTAATGAGTGATGAGTAGAGGGGAATAATGACTTTTTTTCCTGGATGATAAACCTTTTGTGATGAGGTGTGCCACGTAAAAGGATTTCCTGACTACTGTGGCGATGTGATTATCAAAGGAGAGACTACTGTCCACCTGTGTCCCAAGATCTCTTATCTCACTTTCAGTGTTAGGTAGACTACCGCCTATGTGGTAGTTCGTGGGTACAGAGTTTTTACCAAAAGGGATGACAATGCACTTTTTGGCATTGAGCTTGAGGCCATGGCTTTGACACCAGGCATCTGACTTATTATATTGTTTCTGTTGTTGGCAGGTGTGCTCACTTGACCCTTCCACATTATATATTTTACTGTAGGTTGAGTGTGTTTACACAGGTATGCTGTTAGATGTCTGTAACTGTGCTATGAGCAGTAGTGAGCTTACAGTACTCTGTTACGCCTGATGTGTGATTATTGTATTACTCTCACACAATTATTGCTAGCATTTTAGTCGTGCTTGTTACTTGAACTACTTGTAGGTTTATTTATTTACTACTGTTATTGATGCTATGTTGGTGATTATGACCTCTTCCACATAAGTTCTTGTTCTAGTTGCTTAAATTTCTTGGTGGCTTATTATTTACTACTGCCATTGCTACTGTAACTTCATACACTGTATTGGTTATTGTGACTTCGTACACTTAAGATCCTTGTACTTTTTGACCTCTTACATTTAAAATCCTTATATTTATTGACCATTAACTAAACTTCTAACTATATAGTGGTGCACTCCTCCTTATATGACCTAGACTTACTTTTATGAAATGGACACCCAAGAGACTTGCATCCTTTTCTATTGTCAGCCTCATAGCACTTGGTTTTCTTAGGCATTATAGAAACTGCTAAAGTCTCACAAGCAATGAAATACTACTTGGTATGCATGATACAATCTGTAAGATGTGCATTTATACAACATGGAGGCCACCCTCTCACCAAATAACATAGTTTATGAGCAACATGTACTATCAGCCACACCTCTGCACAAACATACAATGCCATCATATGTTGAGGTTGTCATAAAGTCTTAAGCCTCCTAAAAGTAGGAAGATAACTTGCAGTAGATATCTAAAGAAAATACATCACTGCCACCCTCATAGTAGTAGTATAGAGTCCCCAGATTGCTAACACTGGAAACCATCTACTACCAGTAAAACCACAAGAACAAATAAAAATGCTGTATAGTTTACAACATTGCTTGACATTTTAAGATGCTGGACAAGGACAGGATGACAGTCAGCTGCCTCTCTGACACCAGGATCAATGAGTTTACAATGGATCTTCAGTCCCTACACTAGAAAAATATGAATATGACCTTTGAGGTGTGCCATGTGGGTGTGAATGACATAAGGGACTCAGTCTTGGGGAACAAACAGACAGTTATGTTTTCTCTCACTACCTGTGTTGAAAACAGGTAAGACACTGATCCTGAGTGCAATCCTGTCTTCACTAAAAAATAATAATGGGTTCAACAATTGGCTAAGTGATTCATATTCTAGGGAGATCTATTATGTGCCGGCACTGGCTGAGATGGCTGTTAGTCTAGCTTGCTTTGCTAGAGATGGTCTGCACCTCTCATCACAAGGCCACCACATACTATCTAAAGCAGTTACTGCCTCCATAATGTCTGCTTTTAGCAAAGGCCAGCTAATGGATATTCCAGTCTAGCTGACAATAATGCAACAAACAACCCAAAGTCAAATTTGGCTCAAATTATGTACTCTACTCAATGTTAGAAGTCTTAAGAATAAGTTGCTTAATTTTATGATTCTCCTGTACCGTAGACACATCATTGTCTGTGTAGTAAATGGGACATGGTTTAAATGTAAAGATTATGCTGCCTCTATATCTGCGCTCTGCCCTTATTATACATTCAGACATACAGTAAGGGAAATAGTGGGGGCGTATTCATATTTGTCAACAATTATATCATGTTTAAGCAGATAGCCAGAGACCATCAAAGTGACCTTATTGAGTTCCAACTTACTCTGACCAAAACAAATTACCAATTTATAGTTTACTATAGGACAGCCTCTGTGTCTCCTGATGATTATGATAGGTTTGTAAAAGTACTTAATTAATTGCTTATTACTAAACAAAAACTCTCTAATAATGGGTAATTTTAACTATCCTTAAATTAACTGGAACATATTATTTATTTTATTTATTTATCATTTGTTAACTGGGAAAATCCAACTTGGAACAAAGCCAATTTTCAGCAGAGGCCAGCGGAGAAATGCTCTAGACACATGTCTTTATAACATGGCAGGAAACCAGAGCACCCAGAAGAAACCCACTTGAATGCAGGGAGGACATGCACGCACCACACGGAAAGCACTCCAGCCAAGAATCAAACTGGAGAACCTCTTGCTGTTAGGCAACAATGCTACTGCTGCATCACTGCACCGTCCATCATACATATGTCAAAGTTTGGGTATATCCAGAAATTTATAGGACTAATAAAAAAAACTCACTGGAACAGATAGTGCCTAACACAAGATCAGAATATTCTGGCCCTGTTTCTAACTAGTATAGCCCCTACATGTGTTACTGCTCTAATTGTTCCATCCCTGGTTAAATCTGACCATAAACTAATAAGCATGCCATAAAAAAAATATTCTTAAAAACCCTGCAGCTTGATAATCCTTATTAAACATTATGATAAATCGTTAAATTTCACTTGCAACATTACTAATCCCCACTATGAGTCATATGCTATCTATACTAATCAGTTCTGCACTCATATAAATAAGTGTTTAGATGATGATTGTCCTTACTAGAACAAAATATAATGGGAACTTTAAGAATAAACCACTCTGGCATTTCACTAATATTAAACAATCTCTATTAAAAAATGTCTTAAAACCATACAGTAAATCTAAAACACTCTTGCCAAAGATCACATCAGAACTATCATCAAGAAGTTAAAGTCTACTCTTAAGGTTAGCTGGACAAAAACTTAAGTTAACCACTGAAGCAAAAGCTACCCATAATTTCTTCTTTAGATTTATTATTAAGAAATAAAACTCATCAGTGTTTGGGACTAATCTATGTCACCACCCACTCAGATGTAACTGAAATAACAAATATATTAGCAGATAAATTTAGTGGAACTTAACCCCATAGACAATTATCCCTTCTCTTTTGGTTCCTGTGTTTCTTACACCTCCTAACATCAGAAAGGAACATTTGCTAATAGTACTTTCTCAGACACAAAACACTACTTCCATGAGGCTTGATAACTTACTTGTATACTTTATAAACAGTGCTAAACATGCCTTGTTGAACAACTCCATAAACTGCTTAACATAAATCTACACAAAAGGTACATCCCCAAAGTATGGGAACTGCAATGTAATGCCCTAAATAATGGCAGCTCTACCATGGACCCCGAGAGCTATAGACCCACAAACCTGTTGAGTATGATTTGCAAAGCCAAGGAATGTACAATAATTGACTTCATTAACTGCAGTATCAAACATGTTATAAATCTAATGCCACTCAAGTTTGGCTTTCTCAAAGACAAATCCTGCTTATCTTAATTATTTATTTATCTATTTGTTTTATTTATGTATTGACTGTCATTTGTTTGTCCTTTTTCAACAGAGGCCAGGGAGAAAAGCTGCAAGGTAACAATTTAAAGCAATCACTATTTACAATAACAAATTTTATAATATAGTGTCAGTGAATACATAGCATAGTAGTATAATAGAATTTGTTATGATGTTCACAAACATTACTACACAAGCACTGTATCAGATAGAAGGGTGGTATATAAGATAGCTAGGAGTAATTTAACTCATTAACACCTATGTGGTGTGGAATGTCACACCTCTAACAGCCAACACATCCTGCATTCCAGACCATTTTCTGAAAAATCAATGTACAAAGAATAAGCTAAGCAAATGTAAATAGTTTGTGAACAATAAAACCTATTAAAACTGTATAAATAGTGATGCCATCAGTGAGAAGTATTCTATATAGTGTTAATAGTCAGTTCATTCAGTCTCTCCATAAATACTAAGCAAATTGTCATATCTTAGAAACTGTACAACCTAGACATATATTGTTGGAACATTTTGCAGGTATCAGTGACAGTTTTCTTCAACATCTAATGTTTCCAGAAAGTGACAATAATATTCCGCATGCATTTTATCAGTAGAACATTTTATCATGTGCATACCTTTTTAAAGAAAAAATGTTTAGCGCCAAGTTTTGTATTTAAACTCCAGCATTTCATTACTATCATGTTCTGATGAAGCCCAACTTTGCTGGGTGAAAGAGCTTAACGTTCTTATTTTTGTATGACATGAAGTCTTCTCGGTCATCGGAGTATTATTGTCACTTTCTGGCAATATCTTGGCATTTTGGTCATTTTACACAGTATTGTTCCAGTTCGTGTTTTAACATCTAATGTTTCACCTGATGTTACATAACAGTTTGTAAGTCATTTGTGTGTTTTTATTTTTAATATTAAGTATATATGGAAATATTATTTATTTTCACAATCACTAACAAAAAACTAGCAATTTCTCAGGTGTAGTTTAATATATATTGAAATTGACAATTTCCTGTCTTGCACTCTGGCATATGACATCTTCTTCTTCTTCTTTCGGCTTTTCCCAGTTAGTGGTTGCCACAGCGGATCAAATGTCCGCTTATGATTGGCATTGGAGTTTTACAGTGTCGAGTTGCCAGGCCGGTGCCCAACCTTTCACAGAAGGCACACACATGCACACTCACACCTAGGACCAATTTGAAGTGTCCAATCCACCTACAGCATGTCTTTGGGATGTGGTAGAAAACTGGAGCAACCAGAGGAAGCCCACGCGACCATGGCATATGACATCATACTCCTCAATATATATTTATTTATTTATTTACTGATTGCTTGATTGACATTTGATTACTGGAAAAGTTTCACTGGGCAGGAGCCCATTTTCAGTGGAACCCCAAGGATAAAAGTTCCAAAGCAATACTAAACATTTCGAGAAAGGCAATTTTATAGACTTTAAAAATAATACAAAAAACAACTACTGTTTAAATAATTTAGCAAAATTAGACATAATATGTGATCAGATAAAAGTTATGTGAGAGAACTTTTAGTCAGTTTATAGGGAAATTAAAGGTAAGTTAGTATAATACAAACAGGAAGTGCAATATGAAGTTACAGAAAAGCAGGCTTATTGTATATTTAAGAGAGAAACCAGGGGAGAGAAATTGATAGAAGTAAGGAAGTGAGTGAAGAAGGGAGAGTAAGGAGATGGAAGGTATGAATAGGTATTTCTTCTCATTTTAGGGATATGGTTTATCCTGGTGTTGAGCAAGACTAGAGCCAGCTTTTGGCTAGAAAGTCTTTCAGAACAGTTTTAAAGGGTGGGAGGGAGGGTATTGACCTGATGGATAGGGATAATAAGCTCCAGGCCTTAGCAACATGGTGCAAATGCAGACAATGCTCAGCAGATTTATTAGGTTTCTGGACATCCAGAAGTTTTGGGTCATTGGATTGTAATGACCGAATGGGAACATAGTTGTGTAGAATGTTTTTTAGTGCTGGACAAGCAGATGGATTCTGGATAATTTAAGTGGTGTCCCACAAGGCTCAGTCCTGGGACCTCACTTGTTCGGTATATATTTCTCGGAGGTACAGGCCAACATGGAAGGACTGTGGCTGACCAAGTTCACAGATGACTGCAAACTGGGCGCCATAATCGACTCTCCAGCTGACACAAGCATCCTCCAAAAGGGCCTCATAGTAACAGACAACTGGTGCCAGAGCCATGGCCTCAAGCTAAATGCCAAAAAGTGTATAGTCATCCCCTTTGGCAAAAACAAAGTGCCCACAAATTACCACGTAGGTGGTAATCCATTAAGTACAGAAGAAGTAATTAGGGACCTGGGGACCCAAGTTGATAGCAATCTCTCATTTGACAACCACGTGGCCAAAGTGGTTAGAAAAACATTTTATATAGCCCACCTAATCATGAAGGATTCACATCTAGATCAGGGGAGGTCATCGTGCCTCTTTACTCATCCCTCATCAGGCCCATAATTGAGTACAATGCCCCTTTTGGGATGTACCTTACCAGACACCTGCAGCAACTGGAAAGACCCCAAAAGTACCTCACCAAGATGATCAAAGGGCTCAAACAGATGCCATATGCTGCCCGGTTAAAGAAACTCCAGTTCTACTCAGTGGCATACCACCTGTTCAGAGGCGATCTGTGCCTGACGTATAAAGCCATGTCCAACCCGGAATTAATGGACATACTGCACCTCAGAAAATCCAAATCCCATCGAGCTACGCTCGAGACTTGAACCTCAGCACTGAAATAAATAGGACATGCTGGAGGGACAGATTCATAACCCAGAGGCTCCCTTCACTCTGGAATAAAATCCCAGTCCAGGTTAGGCAGAGTCCCTCATTGACTCTCTTCAAGAGGAATCTTGATGAGTGGATGGGAGATCGTAGGTTTACCCCAGGTATCACTTCTGTGTCACTGTTAGACAAAGGCACAGTATACTAACCTTGAAAAAGGGCATAGCAAAATAAATTTAAAATGGTTGGCGAAAGCCAAACACATTCTGGCTAGGCTTATAAATGCCCTAGGGCAGATATATATATATATATATATATATATATATATATATATATATATATATATATATATATATATATATATATATATATATGTTAGTTGATGGGGTAGTTCTAACCTATTTAGGTGTTTAGTGCTATACAGAGGTGGGTTCTGAAAGGGCTATTTGTTGCAAATTTATCAGCTTTGCTATCGCATTGTTCAAGGTTTGATTTTTTTGATGCCTGAAAGTTAGTAAGGCTGGAACACCATAAAGAAGTGCAAGGAGGAGATAAGTAATTGTGTTGATGCGAAAGTTTTTAGCTCTATAAAGCTTCCCTACTTTTTGATGACTTTTTCTTATGCAATTTTGTATATGCACATACAATTTAAGATTACCTTCCCTGATAATTTACTATGAGAAATGAACTATCAAGAGAGAGAGAGTACTTTAAATGTTTTTTTTTAATGGGATAGAGATTTAGGGAAAAAAGGTAGTGTTTTTTTTTTTTTCTGTTTTTTTTTTTTTTTACGGCTGAGCATGAGTTGTAAATTACAACCCCATGTTTCAGTTGCTGTTAAAGCTTCCCGGGTGATTTTTTGGAGGTGTGCCATGTTGTCAGACGTGCAAATTAGTGTGGAGTCATCTGCATATGGTACTGGGGAAGCCTGTTGTGTGGATATGTGGAGGGTGTTGGTGAGAATTTTAAAAGGTAAGGGACCAAGGATGCAGCCTTTAGTACCCCAGTGGTGACTGAAGGTTTGGAGAGAGGGTGGTGTGTCATTTCACTGACTGACACCTATTGGATATGTAGCTTTTGAACCATAGAAGGGTGGGCTAAGAGAGACCTAATGAGAACATTCAAAGTAGAAGTTTTCTGTGACAAACTGTTTCAAAGACTTTAGACAAGTCTAGACATAAAGAGGAGACTAGTTTGCCATTATCTCTAGTTTTATTGATAGTTTCTATGTAGGTTAGAAGTGTAGCATGGTATCATGGGAAGGATGGAAGCCATGTTGTGTGAGGGATAAGACTTCCTCCTGCAGGAGATAATTTAGCAATTGGTTTTTGAATACAATTTTCAAGTATGTTATAGAAGGGGAATATGATTACCATAGATCTACTTTAGTAATGCCTACTGAACTTCCTCCTTTGTGCAGAGGAATAATGCATGACTTCTTCCAGACAGAGGGAATGTGGGATTCCTGGATTGACCTTGTTATAAGAATTGGGACAGTGCAGGCAATGTCATTGGCTACTATTCTAAGGTACTCACTTGTAAGGTCATCAGCTGAAGTAGAGCATGGTTTCAGTTTGTTTAACAGTAGATTTATATAAAATATGCTCACAGGGTTGAATGTATCGCTGTTTTGAGTGATGAGTTATTGGGACAGGGGTTAAGACTGAATTTATGGTTGGGATGCAAGATTTCTTTAATGGCTGTCCAGAATTTTTTAGGGTTGTGTTTACTATTATTCTTAAAGTTATTATAGTATAATTTTTTTTGTCTTCATTAATTTGATTTTTAGTACAATTCCAAAGCATTCTGAAGTTTTCCAGATATTGTGGTGTTTTATATTTCTGCCATTCTTTCCATGCTTTTTCCTTATCCTGCATTACTGTTCAATTTTTTTTTTGGATAGACAAATTGCATTACTTGTTTTTAGCCTCTTCCTTCTTGGAGGTGCAAGGATATTCAGGATATTCATGAAAGTTGTATGAAATTCATTTACAGCATCATCGAAGGGTAGGATTTTTAGGAAGTCCCAGTTAATAGATGATAAGGTAGTGATGAACATTTCTGGGTTAAACTTGGAAAGGTTGCATGTTGTGTTATAAACACGCTGTTTAAGTGGGTGCATGAGATGTCTAGTTGTATTGATTGGGAGATGATCACTGAGACAGTCAGACATTGTACCAGAGGTGGTGTATTTGCTTGCATCTGATACTAGGATACAGTCTAATAGTGAACATGAAGCCTTGCTATAATGTATGGGGCTATTGATTAGTTGTGTAAATCCAAATAAGTTCACACTAGATGTAGGGGAGTCAGAGTTTATGTCCAACCAATTGACATTCATATCACCTAGGATACTTTTTTTATTGTGGAATTGTTATGGATATCTAATGAAGGATATCTTCCAGTATAGCTGCACTGTTGCCAGGCGGGATGTAAAGAACAATAATACATATTTATTTATAATTGTTTAATTTCAGGAAAGTACTAAGAAGCTTTGCTGAAATTAATTTTGGTATTAGTTTGTTATATGGGGAAATGTGGTAGTTGTTGGGAAATATTAAAGCAATAACACCATCTTTCCTCTTTATATGGTAATCACAGATGATATTATAGCCAGGAGGTGTAATTTTGGAATTGTTTTTGCTGTATTTAAGCCAAGTTTCAGTTACAGTGAGAATACCAAGCTTATGCTTGGTAATCCAGGCATGTAGTTCATCAATTTTATTTTCTATAGTTCTAACATTTATGGCAGCAAAAGTTAGATTACAAGGCTTGGGGGTTGACCATTTTAAGGTTAGAGTAGTGTGCAGAAAAGAATTGTCTTGATGTTCATTGTGATAGGTGGGGCCAGGATTAGGGTGAATGTCTCCTTCTAGAAGGATTCTAGTATATTGAAGAATTAGTGATACTTGTTTTTTGGAGAGTATTTTTCCACTTAATTTTGATTTGGTTTGAGTTGAATGAAGGTCTACAGCAGAAGTGGATAAGTTGTCTGAGGGGTACATGACCCAGTGCCACGTTAAAGACATGCACGGTGTGGTAAGACAATTTAAAGCAAAAGCAAATGAACTGTATGAGAGAGCACATAACATGGTATGAAAGCCAAGTGGCAATCTATGAAAAATGAAGCAACAAATGAAGTTCATTGGAGTGCACTTTCTCACAGCTGAACATATTAAAAGATGACTCAGTTAAAAACAAAAACAAAGAGTTGTTAATGCAAATGAACAGTAGTTTACCAAGCCATTCCTGTACCCAGTGACATCTCTGATCCTCCTCCTCAAGTTTAAGTGGAAGAGCAAATAAAAAAGCTCTTCTTCTCTTAAAAAACTTCTTGCTACATTTGTAGCAAGCAGCTGCTATTATGTCAGCAGGATGGCCACGGTGGTGCAGCGGTCAGCATTGCCGCCTCACAGCAAGAGGTTCTCCGGTTCGATTCTCGGCTAGGGTGCCTTCTGTGCGGAGTCTGCATGTCCTCCCTGTGGTCACGTGAGTTTCCTCCGGGTGCTCTGGTTTCCTCCCAGATCCCAAAGACATGCAGTAGGTGGATTGGACACTCTAAATTGGCCCTAGGTGTGAGTGTGTGCATGTGTGTGCCTTCTGTGGAAGGTTGGGCACCGGGCTGGCAACTCGACACCGTAAAACTCCACTGCCAATCATGAGCAGACAGATGCTCTGCTGTGGTGACCCCTAACTGATAAAGGCAGAAAGCTGCTATTATGTCAGCAACATGGAGTGCTACTGCAACACTTCAGTTCTGATCACAAATACAGTAATAAAGACCAATAGGTATATGCTGATCGCACCCCATAACACTTTGTGCCCAGTACAGATGCCTCCTTCACTTCACCCTAGCTATGTCTTTGTAAATGCAAAGATGAAACAGCACATTCTAATGAAGGGATCTCTTTCAAAATACAAGTCTGTTTAAAATAAGCTGAGAAGGAAGTCTATCAAATAACTCCATGGACGGGTTGGTTCACCTAACATGGAAATAATAAATAAATAAATAAATAAATAAAGAGAGGCAAAATTAAATAAATAATGCAGGAAAACAAAGTCAAACTGAAATAATGAATGCAGTAAAACTAAAGTTTGGCAAATAATGCTGACTGCTGAGAGTCATTCTTAAAGAAACTACAATTTAGGGAATTTGGTTTTCTAACATTTCAAAATCCAGGAACTGCCACAAAGACCAATGTAGTGTTTTAGAATTATTTAAAAGCATATTGAGAGTTATCAAACCTGGATATTGCTGTGACAAGCTTATTCCCATAAAGACACAATTTAACTTATAAATGTAGCCTTTATGTTGGACATGATTAACTTAGAAGTGCAGTCTTTTTGTGGTCTGTGAAAGATAAACATTTGTAACACAGGGGCTGTTTGCAGTAAAATGAAAGAATGATGCTAAAAAGTGCATGCAATTTGATGTTTTTTAATGTGTGTGTCTTGAAGCAGCCATCATGAGACTACAGTATATCTATCTGGGAGGGCTACATAATCCTGAAAGCCCAAAATCCTGAAGCCCAAAATCCTGAGACCAAAATCCTGAAAGTTCAAAATCCTGAAAACTCAAAATACTGAAAACCCAAAATCCTGAAAACACACAGGATACTTATTCCAGCACAAGTGCATACAGAAAGAAATAAAACACAAACTATATTACTGTTCTACAAGTATAAGAAGGGGCAAGTCCCCCTGCACCCCACACTCCCTGCTACTTAAATATATCAACTCCGAGATTGCACTAGTGAAGTGCAATCTCAGAGTTGATATATTTAAGTAGCAAGGGGTGTGGGGGGCACAGCCCCCACATGGGGGGTGCAGGGGGGCTTGCAGGGTAATACGTTTCTGTATGTACTTGTAGTGGAATATAGTAAGTGTTGGTATCCTGTGTGTTTTCAGGATTTTGAACTTTTAGGATTTTGGTCCCAGGATTTTGGACTTTCACGATTCTGTAGCACTCACATCTATCTATGTATAGGTATATATGTATGTGCGTGTGTGTGTGTGTGTGTGTGTGTGTGTGTGTGTGTGTGTGTATGTCTGTGTTTATCGTTGAATATTAATGGCATCAGAGACACCAGTCTTAGAAAAATAATGAAAAAGTAATGATGCAATGTATTGTACAAAAATGTAAGGTTGTAGGATTTTCGTAAAATGAAAGTGTTATGGCTTAACAAAAGTTCCCAGCAGGTACTTTCAACAACTGGGATAATGTCTGTTTCAGTAAGTCTCTGTTTTTCCCCAAGCCTCTCAGCAGCTGTTCCTTCTGGATTCTGGATTCCTTTAACAATCCCCAGCTTCATCCTCATGTCTTTTTCCCACATCTTCATTATTCACTCTGCTGGCTGTCTTAGAAAGGCACTGTTCTGGACATCAAATTCTGATACAAACAATCCTTACATTACACCTCCCTTTATAGAGCATTGATTCTTTCATTAAGCAAGCCTGCACTAGATAATGGATTAATATTTTCTTTTTAAACACTTATGTTATTTAGAGTTTGCAATAGATCTTAGTGCTTATATTTTTTATTTTAAATTTGTATTAGACATTGCTGTTGTTTTTGTGGAGGTTTTTCTCCCTGGGCCTCTCCTGAACAGTGACACTTCACCATTTGGACTATCCCAGTCAACGAATGCAAACTACAAATAAACTAAATAAAATAACATTCACATTTAACTTGATAGCAACTCTTTTTGGGCTAACGCAACAAAATTTCTTATCTGTTCCCTAGAAACACTTTTTATTTTTTATATACTTGAGGGAAACACATGTTATTTACAATAGCAGTACTAGCCGTACACTTTACACAGACTATAGGACTGTTTACAACATTTACAATCATTTACGTGCTTTATTTGGTAAGGGCCAACACTCTGTATTGCATCTTACTCCTGCCTGCTCTAAACCATTGGTTTCATGCCCATTGAGTGACCTGTAAGACTTTAATTGACCATTTATATTGTGGTGTGTCGAGCCAAACCTGTGGCATGTTAAAAGAGTATATTCTTTTAGTGCAGTTCTTGCCTTCTCCATTCTTCTAGTATTTTCTCAATCCTAGTCATTTGGCAACTAAGCCTGGAATGCTGTTCAGACTCTTAAAATTACTATAGACCGTGATTGTTGCATTATAATGGTATAAGGAAGTTGCATTGACATCATTTTTGACACCCCTGTTATCCCTGTTTTAAGATATTTTTACAGCTTCCTGTACAGCCTTTCTTTGTGACTATGGCATTTTGTAAGTTTCATGCTAACTCTTTTTCTTTGATGGTTTCAATGTGGTTTTGAATCAGGCTTACTGTGCCAGGCACCTCTGTAAGCACTTCTTTCTTCCTAAACAGATTTTCTTTATTTATGTTTTCTGTAGCTAAGATAGTATATAATCTACCTGAGCAGCATGCACAGAGGTTAGTGTTCTTTCTTCACTAGAATTATTAGTCTCTGCTGCTAAATGAACTACACAGGTATGTACTTGCATCAAAACATTTATATGGCATATCTGCTTTGGGGTCTTCTGTTACAGTATGCTTAACTGTATAGCTTACATTATTTAAAATTTTTATTCGTTTAAATGGACCATATTAGTAAGCCAACAATTTCTTCTCTGCAGAGGAGACCAAAGCTAACATATAAGCCCATTTTTGTGTAGCTTAGGCTCTTTTCATGTTTTCCCTCGCTGCATCTCCACTTTGACAATATATTGCACGTTGGTATAGTGCTCCACACCACTTTTAAATGGGTTTGATCTTCTTTCTAAGTTTTTCTGGCAATCTCTAAAATCCCTTGGGAATACCTATCATAAAATATCTCAAAAGGACTGAACCTTATCCAGACTTGCAGTAGTTCTGTAATGGCAAACAGGAGGTATGATATTAAATTCTTACAGTTCTAGACATCTTTCTCAATAACTTTGATTTTTCAGCATGGACTGTAATGTTTAGTTTACTAATCTATTATCTTGGGCATGATAAATTGCAGTTTTTAATTAGTTGCCCTTAAAGCACTGGCACATCTGGTGAGTTATTCTGAATGCAAATAGAGTTCCCTGATTATTCAGTCTTTCCTTAGGTATACTTAATCTGGAAAAATAATATGACTGCCTTGGTGGTGCTGCGGTAGCGTTGTCGCCTCACAGTAAGACGCTGACCGGTTTAACTCTCAGCTAGAGCGTCTTCTGCGTGGAGTCATGCATGAATGGGCGTACCTTCATTGAAGGTTGTGTGTTAGGGCTGGCAACTCAGCACGTAAAAATCAACTGCCAATCATTAGCGGACCAGAGTTCCGCTGTGGTGACCCCTAACCGGGAAAAGCCGAAAGACGCAACAACAACTAGCTATAGCATTAGCATTATCCTTACTTAGTGGGGTAGCTTTTGGGTACTTAGGTGTGCATAGTCCAAGATAGTTAAACCAAATTGAAACTCATTGTAGGATTTCACAAATGTCCCAACTATATTCACAACTATATGTTCAACTGGCACCTTTATGACAGATACTGGAATCAAAGGATTTTTAAAATCTAGGTATCGACTATTTTCTGGCATTTAGATATGAAGCACAGTAAGTCTAAGCTTATTTCATTATCCTGCCAAGAAAAGAAACTTGTTTTAATCCTGCCCATTCCTACATATCCACCTATTACATGATTATGTGCTAATCTCATAAGCATACCTGTCAACATCTTAGAGCAAGAAATCTGAAAAAAGCCATAAATAAAACTAGGCCAAAGGCCCAAAAATAGGGACAAGTTTTAAATATTGCCCTTACAAACATAGAAAGTTGATAGAATAACAGGTTTTGAATTAGTGTTCACCACGAAAAGAAGAACAAGCCAGTAGTTACGTTTTCAGATTTTTAATAAAAATTCGAGTGTCCAAAGTAGCCACAGTTCAACACCAAAAAAAGGCTTTACCAGTTTTGCAGAAAAAAAATCAGATGGATATTCTTTCAAAATGTCCAAAGCAGACACAGCATCACACAGCAAAAGTAGAAGTACTGATTGTACAGGCTCTAAGCAACATAGATGAATAACTCCTCTAGTGCCTCGGCTTTACAGCCTTTACAGAATATACTTATTCTCACTGACTACCAACCCTTATATACTATAATTTAAAACAATTATTCAATTAAATATGTGAAACACATAATTATGTCAAAGAAAGCATTTCCAGTCATGCTCCCTATTTAATCCCCCTGAAATCAAAGTATTATATTTTAAAATAAGAATAGACTCCATTTTCCACAGTTTCTTTTTATATCCAGATCATGGATTTGTCTTACCCTAAAATCGTGGCTTTTAAACCTTGTACACAACTATTATGATATTCTTTAAAATGTAATGCTACTGGCCTTTCTTTCCTGCCCTTTCCTATGTCTCTTATAGGTTCTTTTAATCTTTCCTTGAAATGTCTCTTACTTTCACGTATATAGACTTTACCACAGGGACATTTCAGTCCATATACTATTCCAGCACTTTCAAAAGAATATATGCCTTTATGAAAAAAACGTCTTTCCATTTATTTTGTCAAAACCTGTATAATATACTGACAACAGATGCACTTTCCCCAAGGGAAAGTGCCCTGTATTACCACATCAGAATTCCTATTGTATAAAGGTAATTGAAACCTACCATGTACTATACAATCTTTTATGCTCCTACCCCTTGAGCAAGAAAACATGGGAAACTCATTTGCTTTTATTTTCAGATGCTTACTTCTTTCCAAGATGCCCCAGTGATACTTAACTATCTTTATCAAAGTTTCAGTAAAGACAGTGAATTTTGTTACAAAAAATAACTTGTGCTGTTCTAAATTATTTTGCACTTTCCTTTGTAGGTTTTTTGTAACTTTTTTTTCCTGTCTTGCTCCTTCACTCTAGCCATGCTTTCTTCTACCATTCATTTATTATAACCCCTATCCATAAACATTTTAGCTGCCTTATTTATTTCCATTTCACATTCTTTTTTTCCTCACTACATAATCTTTTTATTCTAAGAAATTCTCCACATGGAGTGGACCTCAACGTATGGGGGGGGGGGTGACAGCTCTCACCATGTAATATATAACTGTTCTCTTCAAACTTCCTGTGTATTCCTGTTTGAATTCTTTCATTATTAATACCTATTAATCTTATATCCAGAAAGTTTACCTTTGTACCTATTTGACTTCCATCAAATTTTATATTATAATGATTCTTATGTAAATCCTTTACAAATGCTTCTATCTCAGTCCATCCCTCTTCACATATAAATATTAGGTCATCAATAAATCTATGATATTGTAATACATGATTCCTGAAAAAACATTATTATAGATATATTTATTCTCAAACATTCCCATTAATAAATTGATGTATATAGGAGCAAACCCAGTCCCTATGCCCATTCCCCTAAGCTTTTTAAACAACTGTCCATTAAAGTCAAAAATATTGTGACTAAGGCAAAAATGGACCAATTCTAAAATGAAATGTGTCTTAGGAGTATCTTTTAAAAAGAATAATAAAACTTCCATTCTATGTATATGTTCAATGTTCGTATATAAACTATGTCCATGATATAAAAAACATGTCCTTTTCCACTTTATATTCTTTATTTTTGCTAAGAAGTCAAAAGAATCTTTGATATATGGAGATAGCTTTTCTACCTCTGCCTTCAAATATATATATGCAAGAAAAAAAGCTAAATTATGTGTAAAATAGTTACAAGCAGATACAATGGGATGACCAGGTGGGTCCACAACACTTTTATGTATCTTAGGGACACAAAAGAAATATGCCATGGTATTATCTTTAACTTCAGATTTCTTATACACATCCTCATAAGAAAAAAATTTTAATCTCAATCCCTTCATTAACAATTCTTTATACATGGCTACTGCTTTTGAATAACAATCCATCCCCACTGGGCTATAGACATTCCTATCTCTTAAATGAGTATAATACATTCTCAGGTATTGTGTATAGTGGAGTACCACTAACTTGCCCCCTTTATCAGATGGCTTGAAAATCAGTTCCCTATTTTGACTTAGTTTCTGCAAACTCAGCCATTCTTCCTGCTCAAGTTATATTTTATATTTTTCCTATCCTTATTCACCAACTCATACTCTTTTTCCACAGAATACTGCAATGCATTAGAGAATTGCTGAATACCATCATCCTTACAGACAGGTATAAAATCACTTTTATATATTACACTTTCTGTGTTTACTTTACAATAAGCATCCAAATTAAAATCTGAAACACGAGTGAAAACTAGTTTCACTTAATTCAGAATCAATACCATAACTGTCATTACATATCTCATTTACATTATGTGAAAAATAGGACATTAAATGCAATTTTCTTGTAAATCTAAATATCTCACATTTTAACTCATATTCCCTTGGTAAAAACCATGGGGATAAACTTTAAACCTTTATTTAACACTGCAGTATCAGTCGTAGACAAAGTAAAATTAGACAAGTTTACAATATAATTGTCTTGACATTCACAATTAATATTAATACCACTTGCCTTTTTTAAATGTTCATGAATTGGGATAGAATTCCCCATTGCTTTCATGTCCATAATCTTGATTCCTTGTTGTTTTCTGTTGTTCTTCCCTGGTTCATGAAAGGTTTTATATAAATAACCAGGGTTTGTTGCCTCTGGTAGTCCATGGAAATGGCTTTCCTCTTCGCTGACTCCGTTAACGAATGAAGATTCACATCCAGCTGAAGATATGTAACCGTTGGTATTCTTTCTTCCTGCTTCCTGCTCAAACCTCACTCGCTGATGTTACCTTTGTTGACTGGTAGAGATTATGAATGCTGAATTACATTCATAATCTTTAATGTCACTATGTAATTTTTCTTTTTTTCATTCTATTAATTCCTTCTCATATCCAGCCAGTTTATCATTTAGCCCTGCAAAGAAGTTTTCATGGGTAGCACTATTAGCTGTCTGCACAATCTTTTGACACAATTCTTTAGTCTCCCTGACCAGCTTTCGCCTCTTAAGATCATCTCTCTCTATAAGGATATTAACCCACTCGAGACTGCATTTGTAGGCAGCAGCAACCCACCTAGCATGAAAGTTCTTATCTTCTTCTTCCTCTAAATTAAAAGGAGACAAGGGCTCTTAACAGCACTCAAACCCCTTGGTGTGATATTGAGTTCTACATACCTTTGTAGACTCAAAGAATTGAAAAACACTGAAGTCTCCTTAAATATGAGTTTCTTCACCTTATCATAAAGTTGCTGCAATTCTGGGGTGGCTGCTGCTTCTCTACTCCTGCCCACTGTAGAAAACAGATTACTGGTACGGGGATTCCTGCCCTTTCCCCAAACATTAAAGGAAGAAGACCCATTGTCATTTTGATTTTGAGCAGTGTTGCTGTTAGTTTCCTGGCTTTTGTTTTGAATTCCTAACACCATACTATCGGAGAAGGAACTAAAAATCTGTCCAGAGTCTTTTGTGATGTCTCTGGCGAGGTTTCTCTAAAAATCCTCAGCAGAGACTTAAAGGAATCACTGGCCATATTAAATAATTTCACCACCAATGCTGCAAAGATACCAATGTTCACCACGAAAAGAAGAACAAGCCAGTAGTTACCTTTTCAGATTTTTAATAAAAATTTGAATGTCTGGCTTCACCAGTTTTGCAGAAACAAAACAGATGGATATTCTTTCAAAATTTCCAAAGCAGACACAGCATCACACAGCAAAAGTAAAAGTACTGATTGTACAGGCTCTAAGCAACACAGATGAATAACTCCTCTAGTGCCTCGACTTTACAGAGTATACTTATTCTCACTGACCTCAACCCCTTATATATTATAATTTAAAACAATTATTTAATTAAACATGTGAAACACATAATTATGTTAAAGAAAGCATTTCCAATCACGCTCCCTATTTAACCTCCCTGGAATCAAAATATTACATTTTAAAATAAGAATAGACTCCATTTTCCACAGTTTCTTTTTTATATCCAGATCATGGATTTGTCTTACTTGCCCTAAAATCGTGGCTTTTAAACCTTGTACACAACTATTATGATATTCTTTAAAATGTAATGCTACTGGACTTTCTTCCCTGCCCTTTCCTATGTCTCTTATATGTTCCTTTAATCTTTCCTTGAAACGTCTCTTACTTTCACCTATATAGACTTTACCACAGGGACAGTTCAGTCCATATACTATTCCAGTACTTTCACAAGAATATATGCCCTTATGAAAAAATGTCTTTCCATTTATTTTATCAAAACCTGTATAATATACTGACAACAGTTGCACTTTCCCCAAGGGAAAGTGTCCTGTATTACCACATCCAAATTCCTATTGTCTAAAGGTAATTGAAACCTACCATGTACTATACAATCTTTTATGCTCCTACCCCTTGAGTAAGAAAACATGTGAAACTCATTTGCTTTTATTTTCAGATGTTTACTTTTTTCCAAGATGCCCCAGTGATACTTAACTATCTTTACCAAAGTTTCAGTAAAGACAGTGAATTTTGTTACAAAAAATAACTTGTGCTGTTCTAAATTATTTTGCACTTTCCTTTGCAGTTTTTTTGTAACTTTTTTTCCTGTCTTGCTCCTTCACTCTAACCATGCTTTCTTCTACCATTCATTTATTATAACCCCTATCCATAAACATTTTAGCTGCCTTATTTATTTCCATTTCACATTCTTTTTTCTCACTACATAATCTTTTTTTCTAAGAAATTCTCCATATGGAGTGGACTTAATCATATGGAGGGGGGGGGGGGTGACAGTTCTCACCATGTAATATATAACTGTTCTCTTCAAACTTCCTGTGTATTCCTGTTTGAATTCTTTCATTATTAATACTTATTAGTCTTATATCCAAAAAGTTTACCTTCGTACCTCTTTGAAGTCCATCAAATTTTATATTATAATGATTCTTATGTAAATCCTGTACAAATACTTCTATCTCATGCCATCCCCTTCACATATAAATATTAGGTCATCAATAAATCTATGATATTGTAATTATTATAAATATTATTATATATATATATTTATTCTCAAACATTTCCATGAATAAATTGGCATACATAGGGGCCCCCATGGCCGTTCCTCTAAGATGTTTAAATAACTGTCCATTAAAGTAAAAATTATTGTGACTAAGGCAAAAATGGATCAATTCTAAAATTAAATGTGTCTTAGGAGTATCTTTTAAAAAGAATAATAAAGCTTCCAATCCATGAATATGTTCAATGTTCATATATAAATAACTATGTCCATAACAATAAAAAAATGTCCTTTTTTCACTTTATAATCTTTATTTTTGCTATTTTAAAATCTAGTTATCAACTGTTTTCTGGCAGTTAGGTATGAAGCACAGTGCACAGTAGGTCTAAGTAGTTTATGTCATTATTCCTGCCAAGAAAAGAAACTTGTTTTAATCCTGCCCATTCCTACACATCCACCTTATTACTTGATTATTTTTTAATCTCGTAAGCAAACTTGTCAACATCTTAGAGCAAGAAATCTGGACAAAGCCATAAATAAAAGTGGGACAAAGGCCCAAAGATAGGGACAAGTTTTAAATATCGCCCTTACAAACATAGAAAGTTGATAGAATAACAGGTTTTGAATTAGCATGAATATTCTGAAGAGTATGAAGTTTGAAACACAAATGTCTGTCATTATTTTCTACAGTCATTTGCCAGAAAAACACAATTTTATGAAAAACGGGCAAAAAATATGAGGCAAAAATCTGGACATTCTGCAAAAATCTGTACAGTTGAGACATATGCTCATAACTAGATTTCTTCTGGGGCACCAACTATTACTTCATCTCTGTCCTTATTTATTCTGTACAAGTTATTTTATAACTCAAAATAAGGGTAGAAGTAGAAACATCTTGTTCAGCATCTCACCCTACAATAATGGATGTCTTTTCCTTTGCTGTTCGTAAGGTGTTATCTTCTCTTTTTTTTCTTTTTTTTTTAATTTAACTGCCAACCTGAAGATCATCCAACTTTGGATTTTTCTCAAGGTCAGTCTGAGATTAGGTAGGAGGCCCTGTCTCCACTCCAAGCATTACAGACACTAGGATCTCAGTGTCTAACTATTCTCCTAAAAAGGCAACTCATACCAGTATTCTTCAGTGTTAGTTGTTATCTCTGTGTTATTTAATATTTCTTGCTCTCTTCTTTATGAATCTGAAGTATAGAAACCTCTCCCTTCTGTTCAGAGCTTCTGTGTTTTGGGTCAACAAGCATATCACTAGAACTCTTTTTCATCTTCTCTCTTAGTAAATACTGGCTTTTCCTTTTTCTTTCTTTTATGCTGCTTTCTTAATATCTCAGGGTGAATGAACACCAACCTCTCAATTTCTTTTTCCTCTTTAGGTTGTGCTCTTTCTGAAAGGATACCACAGAACACATTTTAGTTGCAATTTTCTTACATTTATTTGATTGTTTCTGTTTTTTACTTACAGAAATTGATTTATTTAGAAATATGTCCAAGTACCAGGTCCCCTTCTTTCACTACAGTGGTGAAATATTTCTTACTGATAATTCTTTTTCCTTTTCGATATTCATGTACAACATAAAATTCTCATTTTCTAGGATTTTCTCTTTTAACTTGTCAGAACATTTTAGAGTTCTGATCAAGTTGTGTACTTTTCATGTTTTCTGACATTTTCTCTGAATGCACACTTTCATTGTGTGAAACTTTTCTTCAGTTTGGTTAGTCACCTTTAGTCTCTGCTTTGTAGTTATTTCAGGCTGCAACCTTTTATTATGGAAGTACCCTTCACCTAGTTGTTATATTCTTGGATGCTGCTCTGCCATAGTATTATACTGATATATCTCTTTAAATGGTATACAGTCTTCTTTTCTTTGTGTTCTTTACTACCTTTTTTACCTTTAAGGTTTTCCGACAGTATGTGCTGAATTTTCTTACATTCATACACCCTTATGAATGTGTCTGGTGACTGTTTCCCTTTATATAACCTATTTACTACTTTACTGTTTTGTCAAATAATGTAAACTTTTATTATTTACATAGCTTTTTTTGTCTTGATCTCCCTACACCTCCCTGTACCACTTTACTCATGTGCTAACCCAAACCCTACACCTTCCACTAACAGTATCACTACACTAGATACTTGGACATACTTACCATACATTAGACTCAACATTAAAACTGTCTTTACCTAACCTTTTCTCTAACCCTAGCCCTGCACTCACACATATTCTGCCAATAGAAATGCCAAAACTTTCATTATACCCAAAAGTTTACATAATCTTCAATATTCTGATGTTTGATAAACTCAGCTCTCAGTGGTACTGATAAAAGTATAAAACACTTCACTTTGTTTACCAGTGGAATAGTCAACAAAATGAACTATACACACACACACACACACACACACACACACACACACACATATATATATATATATATATATATATATATATATATATATACATATACGCACACATACACACATATATGTATATATATGTGTGTTTGTGTGTATATCTATCTATCTATCTATCTATCTATCTATCTATCTATCTATCTATCTATCTCTGTAAGTCTGCTTCACAAGATTGAGTTAACACATGATCAGATCTTACAACATCGAGACCAGCATTAATGAAAGCGAAAATAAAAAATATTGCATATAGCAGGATAGCATGATGAGGTTGTTCACAGTATGGTGCATGATGCGTAATGTTAGCCATTGTTTCCTGTAGGTACATCCAATATAGGTATGCTATCCTGCTATATGGGCTATTTTTGGTTTTGTTATCGTTGGTTTTCATTATTATGTATTTTCGGCATGCTGGTCTCAATATTGTAAATTTCCATCATGTGTTAACTCAATCTTGTGAAGGAGATCCATACAATTATCTATATCTACTAGCAATACTCGATCCATGGAAACACTAATGCCAACACACTTATGTCTACAAAACATATTGATACTCTACAATTCATGCTCCAAGGCTAATCCATGATACACTTGTTGAATTCTTGTGTTAGACCTTGACTATGATACCATATATATTTGCAGCTTCTCAGTAGATCTTATCTTTCTGTGTTGTTTCATGCTTTTACTTTTGGTGCTGCACTTTTGCAGTGCATCCTTGCTTTTCTACCAGACAGCAGAGCACGTTTTGCAGACTGTAATTTATTTTCTTAGACACACACACACACACACACACACACACACACACACACACACACACACACACACACACACACACAATACACACATATACATGCATATACATTCACACGCACATGTATGCACATACAGATGAAGATTTTTTTTTTCCAAAGTACAGCACTGTTGATATCCCATTTGGTTGATAGCTTCTTTGACTGAGAACACTCAGTTGAATGATTTATAGAGACTACTTTATTGCTTTTGTGTTCCAAGGATCTTTTGAAATAGATGTGACAATTATAATATATAGTCTAACATGTCTTTATTGATGAAGGAGAGTGCAGCTCCCTAGAGAGGGTCCCTATTAGATTGCCAAACGTTTCAAAGTTCGAATGTCATATGGTCGACACTATATGATCGAACTTTGAAAATTTCAAAGGTGAAAGGCAATGGCTCCATACGTGCAGAATGGGAAAATTTCCCTTTTCTGCACTGAACTGCGGTCTTGGAGTTGGTATATTTATGTAGGGGGGTGTGGGGTGCAGGGTGGCTTGCCCTCGCTGCTCAGAACATTAAGGTAAGTTTTTTTTTTTAACTTTTTTATTACATATTCGAGGTTTCAAGTTTCGCTCATATGTTGTCGAACATATGAGGTTCAAAATTTTTAAGCTTCGAATGTATAATATAGACCCCCCTAGATACACTTACTAGCTTATTTGAAAAAGTCATCAAAGCCCTAGATATAAAATGTCCTACTCATATTGCTTATTTGCATTTAGCCAAAACATTTGCCATCATTCTTCACTCTGGAATCATAAATAAGCTGATCCATTTAAAGTTTAGTCACTTTGCAGTCCACTGCATTGCTAAAGCTATCAGACAACGCACTCAACCAGTTTCGGTATCCTTTCCAAAATGAAAAATGTACAATGGAGGTGTCTCTGTTTGCATCAAAAATAAATATACTTCAAGGCTGATCAAACAGGGCAATGCACTCAAATCTGGCAAAATCTAATACCACTTCCTTGCAAGCTATATGCCCCCCTCTATGACCCAGGAAACCCATACCATGTATTTAAACTTATTAGAAACACTAACCATCCAACCCAATACCATACTCATGGGTGACTTTAATTACCCCACTATTAACTGGGAATACTATATGACACCAAACATACAAGCACAGAGATTCCTGGATTTTGTAAGTACAAACTCCCTGAACCAGATAGTCAATACACCAAATAGGAGTGCAACCATACTAGATCTAGTCCTCACTAATATGGAAGACTGCTGCACACCTGCCACTGTAACGTCTTCCCTGGTAAGGTCAGACCACAAAATGGTCTCCTTTGAAGTAAAAGTGAAACCTGGACCCCCAGCTAAACCTGGAAAATTCAGGAACTACTCTAAGGCTAACCTTCTGCTATTAAGTGATAACCTGACAAAACTTCAAACCTCCATAAACCCTGAGAACACTGCTGCCTATGGAGAACTGTTCACAGAAATCTTGTACAAACATGTTAACAGCTGTATAGAGGCAGCTGTACCCACCAGGAAGAAGTAGAGAACTAGCTCAAAAAACAAACCACCCGGGTGGAATCACAAAATCAATAGGATGTATAACAGAAGGAAGAAAATCAGGTAAAAATTAGGAGATGCAGCACCCATCAGGATAAAAGCACTCTCATTAAACTAAACAAACAACTCAGTGAAAAAATAAAGTCTACCAAAGCCAAATTTGAGATAAGTTTGGCCTCCCAGGCCAAAGCATTCTTTAGCTATGTCCGCAACCTCAAAGGCAATACACAATTGTGTGCAGAGCTCCTTGTAAATGGAGCCACCTATAATGAGCCAGAAGATATAGCAAACCTTCTGGCTGATAAATTTAGCTCTAACTTTACCCCTCTCTCCCCCTTAATGTTTCCTCAGGAAATATCCTCAAATCTAAGTCCCCCTACTATCACCAGGGAACAGGTCCTTAATGCTCTCGCCAAGCCCAAGAACATTGCATCAATGGGACCAGAAAATATCCCAAGTTGCCATCTAAATAGCATGAAACATAACCTATCAGGGTCTCTGGAATTGCTATTTAACTGTAGCCTCCAAACAGGCTTCATGCCGCATGAATGGAGAACAGCAAGTGTCATCCCTCTGCATAAAGGTGGGTCATCTACTGACCCTGGAAACTACAGACCCATAAGTCTCACGAGTCTTATATGTAAAGCCATGGAAATAATTATTATGGACATGATCAATAGAGATATAGTAAACTTGCAGACACTGGACCCGACCCAGTTTGGTTTTGTCAAGGGCAGATCAAGCCTACTCAACCTGGTGGACTTCTTAGAGGAAGTAACCAAAAGCAATGGATGAGGGAAAAATGGTTCACACTGCATACCTTGACTTGACCAAGGCATTGGATGCAATACCCCACTCGGGCATTCTTTACAAACTCAAGAGGTTAGCTACAAACTCATATGTCACCTGGTGGATAGCTAACTGCCTCAGAGACAGGACCCAGGAAGTTAGAATTGGGGAGTCACTACTACAAACAGGCCAGTCACAAGTGGAGTCCCTCAGAGATCAGTTTTTGGACAGCTCCTTTTTGGCATTTAATTATCTGAAGTCAAGGCCAATGTCAGTAGCCTCTGGATGTCTAAATTTGCAGATGGTTGCAAATTAGGAGCTGTCATTGAATCCCACACTGACACAAATGTTCTCAAGGAGGGGGTGCCACAGAAAAACAACTGGTGTCAGAGGCATGGACTAAAACTAAATGCCAAAAATGCATAATAGTATCCTTTGGGAAGTCATCTACCCCTGGTAACTATCATATTGACAATACACCCCTTAGAGTTGACCCAGTAGTCAAGGACTTAGGGACACACATAGACAGTAATCTAGCCTTTGACCATCATGTGTCTACAGTGGTGGGGAAATCATTCTATGTTGCACAACTTATAAACAAAGGTATTGTCAGAAGAAAAATTCAAACGAGTCGCATCTGCCTCAGGTGATGAAAAACTTCTTTATTAGCAGCTAACCAGATTACACAGCATGTTGGCCAAGATGATCTCCTCTGGTCAACTTGTTTACTGACATCAACTTTTATACTGCAAGCAAAACAACATTTTGTTACATTTCTGACCGTTGACAGTTGCCTATGAAAAACATATAGGATAAACATGTTTATCACAAATCACCTCAAACCAACAGTTAGTACAGAATGTTCAAGAAGTACAGAATGTTCAGTTCAACAATGGTAGCTCAAATTTTCCAGGACACACAGCCTGCTTCAGTAAATCAACTCTTACTCAGCCGTGCGTCCTTATCCCAGGCTTCACCAAGCTATAACCAAATCTCTTTATTCTGAAATGCAGAAAACAGTTATTATTCAGGTTCATAAGCAATGCTGCATTTTGTTCACAGATGAGGCCCATCTTTGATAGGCATATCCCAACAAATAACATGTTCACTTTGCAAGAAGAGGAAAAAGACAAATAACAGTATGTTTTAAAACTTTTTCTCTTAACAGGTATAGCATCTAAGTCCAAGGAAGTCATTGTTCCATTGTATTTGGCATTCATCAAACCTGTCATTAAGTACAATGCCACCTTTGGTATGTACCTAATCAAGCATATCCAAACATTGGAATGTCCACAGAGGTTCCTCACTAAAAGAATACAGGGCATAAGTAAAATGTCCTTTGTAGAGTGCCTCAAGGCCCCATCCCTGTATTCTGTATCCTACAGGCTTTTGAGGGGAGATCTATGCCTTGTATACAGGGTATTGTCAGACTCCACTCTGATGGACCTCCTGCATATCCACAAAACATACATCACCCAAATTACTCATTCTAAAGAATTAAATCTTATATGTGAGATAAATAGGACCTGCTGAAGAGACAGGTATGTATCCCAGAGACTACCCTGTCTATGGAACAGGCTCCCCATCCATGTGAAGCAGAGTTCATCCCTGACCCAATTAAACTGCAACTTGGACAATTGGATGGGGAACAGGAAATTCATCCCTGGTTTGGCACCTGTGTCTTTAATGGACACAGGCAACCTGTTAAATGGTTCATCTCCTAGGCCCCTGTTTGTAAATGTTTCATCTCCCAACCACCTGCATATACTTATCAAGGGTATCACAACTTGTCAGAGATTTGGAATGCATGGCTAGGCTTAAAACGGCCCTTGTGGTCATTAGCCTAGTAAATACCTATACCTATGGTGCCATCCTTCTGGGTTCTGCCATCAGTCCTCCTTTCATTGGAATCGATTTGTCTGAAGTACAGACAACTGTCAATAATCTTTGGATAACTAAATTAGAAGATAATTATAAACTAGTAACCATCCTAAACTCATCTAGAGATTAACTAATATTCTAATATGGCCTCGAGCAGACTAATAACTGGTGTTTGTAATCACAGTCTCACTCATAACATAAAGAAGTATACAGTCATCTTTGTAAATCTAGTGCTGTTATACAATATAACATAAATGGAGTTCATTTAAAGACTAACTGTGATCTTGGATAGAGAAGCATACATAAACAATAAGACTTCCTTAAATTAGGGTATCTCAAGTATTATAAAACATAATAAAAAAAAACACTCCACCAGATGACAAGGCATTAAAATTTTTTGTTTAGCAATTTCATCTGTACAAAATGAAACTTTTTCAAACTACAAAAATTAAAAAAAAAACACAAAAGGATTGCTAAATAATGTAAAACAACCTTGATGGAGAGTTTTTCTTTTGTCTGTGGATTATAGGCTTTAACTGATCATATCCATTTTTTGGGTCTGTATATTTCCAGTGCTGTCAGAAAATCTTTCCACCTGTCTTATCTGATCTGCTGTGGGTTCTCATCCAAACCCAGTATGCCTTAATTCATCTTTAGTCTGCAGGCATTTGCTATATCATATAACAGAGTATTTTAGTACGTATAGTTCTGAACAAACTGATTCAACTAGAAAAATTCTGGAATTTTTAAACCAAAAGAATCCAGGGTTTAAAAAATATTACTTTGGATAAATTTAAAATCCCTGTCCTTACTTTATATAGCCTTCAGGACTATGCCAGACCCTACTATCTGCAACCTCATTTACCTCTAAAAGAACCTCACCTCCCCAACTAATACTCATTCCAGAGAACTATCTTTTTGCCAGAATATTGGCAAGTCCTAATTTAGGGAAACCTTCATTCCCCAGCTACTCCTCAGCTAAGAAACAAGCTTCACCTACATATTAGAAAGTGAAACAACAGCAACTTTTAAATTTCACTTAGATGAATGGATGGGATACCATACATTTATTCCAGAAGTCAATAGGTGTAGATTGTTAACGAAGCTAAAACAAACATTATCACATTTTGGTCTTCCTTGTTTCTTCTCTCTCTCTCTCTCTCTCTCACACATATTCCAAGCTAAATATTCTTCCAGATTAACAGTACCTCCTACCATTACCTTCTGAACCATTAACATTCCCATTTTCTTTTTTTTTAATGACATTTTTGGTGAAGCCTACAAAGGTAGACATTCTACCGGATTACTGTAAACCTATGAACCTGTGTACCTCTACATACACACACAAAACACACTGTCATGTCATGTTTTTGTCATATGCATGGTTTGCTATGCTGCAGGTTAATCTTGTCTGTGGCATATTTAACATTATTATTTAGCAGTCAGTGTGATGCTCTCTATGTGCACTTAGTCCTGTAACCAGTAGAGGCTTTGGGTGACAAATCCACTCCTCTGAATTGTCCCTGATTTTCAGGGATGTCTCTTATTTTGTCTCACGGTTTAGGTCTGTCCCTCTTAATCCCTTTTAAAACTGGTGACGTTTAGAGAAAAGGTGGTGAATTGCATTTAATAAATAATGATAGTAATTACAGTTATAGTCTTCTTTAAGTTCAGAAAATGTATATTAATTCATATTCTCTTATTTTGTTGGTCTCAAGTTAACAGTGATAGTATTTTAAGAGCCCTTGATTATCCCTAATTATTTCTGAATTTGTCCCTGATTAGCTGAGCATTATTTACAAATCACATACCCACATCTGACCTGTGCCACAAGCATCCTCTTTGTATTTTTCTTATAATTATTTGGCACAGCTCTACAGATATGTGCCAACATCCAGCACAGCCTTTATTATGCATCAGTTTATACCCTCTTTTAACCCATTACTTGGCTGATATTAGCATATGTGTGTGTATTACTTGTAGTTACTTGCTAACGTTCCACAGGGCTTTCCGTGCATTGTTTTAGCTAAATTATATTTTAATTTTTGGGTATACACTTCTTGCATTTTTAAGTCTGCAAGTGAACATGTCCTACTTTGTGACCATAACTAGTTTGTCATTGTTTTTGTACCCATTCAACCTTTATTTTCCTACTTAATTGAGAACCTATATTTTCAGATTTTTTTCCTGCATTTTCCATGGGCAATGATGACATTTGGACAATGCCCCTTTTCAACATTTTACATGGAAACTTCCTGGAAAATGTGTAGTACAAAATAATACACAGTTTTCCTTTAATTTTAAACAGTGCACACATGAGCAAGTTAGCCCTTCTAATACTGAAAAGGTCTACACAGTTATAGCTCTTTTGTGGACTTTTCATTCATAGATTCATAGATTGTTACTAGGCTAATGACCTGGGAGGGTTGCCTTTCTAAGCCTAGCCAAGTTTTTTGCGAAAGAATAATGATGTCCTGTATCCACATAGGACATTGAGGGCCAGGCATAACGGACATGGATACCAGGCCCGGTGTAAATTTCCTATCCCCCATCCATTGGTCTAGGTTGAGCTTAAACTGGGTACTAGACAAACTCAGCTTCACATTGATGGGAAGCCTGTTTCATAAGAGGAGTAGTCTTTGGGACACATATCTGTTTCTCCAGCATGTTCTGTTTAAGTCACAGATGAAATTCAGGTCCCTAAACCTTGTATTTCTGGTACTCTTTGACTTATGAATATGTAGGAGATTCATAAGTGTGGGGTTTGCAGATGCCTTGAAAGCCAGGTATAGATCACCCCCTCAGCAATCTATAGGAGACTGAGTAGAGAGAAAGGGCATTAAGGCAGCCTGCATAAGGCAGGTTTGTTAGACCTTGTATTCTTTTTTTGTAAGGAACCTCTGAGATCACTCTAGTTGATGCATATGCTTGGTCAAGTACAAACGAAAGGGAGCATCGTAATCTTTGACTGGTCTAGTAAGGGTGGAGTACAGTGGGATAATGACCTCTTTGGACCTAGATGCCATGCCCTTACTTCTAAGCTGTACAACATAAAAGAATGTTCTTACCACTGTAGCCACATGGTCTTCGAAGGTAAAGCTACTGTCAACATGCATACCCAGATCCCTGATCACTAGTTCAACTCTTAGGGGTGTATTATCAACATGGTAATTACCTGGGATGGTTGACTTCCCAAAGGGCACAACTCTACATTTCTTAGCATTGGTTTTGCTACTGTCTACATGCATACCCAGATCCCTGACCACTAGTTCGACTCTTAGGGGTGTATTATCAACATTGTAATTACCTGGGATGGTTGACTTCCCAAAGGGTATAACTATGCATTTCTTAGCATTGGCTTTAAGACCATGGCTTTGGCACCATTGTTAGTCGGAGATAAACCTTCTTGAAGAATGCTAGTGTCTGCAGTAGAGTTGATGATAACCCACAGCTTGCAATTATCTGTAAACTTAGCTAGCCATAAATCTTCAGCATTTGCTTTCATTTCAGAGAAATAGATGCCAAAAGGGAGTAGACCCAGTAGCAAGCCCTGGGGCACTCCATTAGTGAATGGCCTGTTGGTGGAGATGACCTCACATATTTTAACATCCTGGGTCCTTTCAGTGAGGCAGCTGGCTAGCCAGCGGGTGATAAGAAAAGCTTATACCTAAATTAGTGAGCTTGTCTATAGTGCTTGAGTGTATCAAAAGCCTTGGTCAGGTCGAGGTAAGCTGTGTGCACAGTCTTACCTTCATCTGATGGTATAGTGACCCTCTCAAAAAGTTCACCAGATTTAATAGGCATGATCTTCCTTTAACAAAGCCAAACTCTAATGGGTCCAGCGTTTGCAGGTTACCTATGTCCTCATTTATCATGTTCATGATGATTCTTTCTATGGCCTTACATATGAGGCTGGGAAGACTTTGTGCAGGGGGATGACTGTAGCCATCTTCCATTCCTTGGGCACAAAACCTTACTGAAGGTTCCAGTTGAAAAGTTATTCAAGTGAACCAGAAAAGTCATGTTTCATGCCATTTAGTAAACATCCTGATATGTTATCAGGGCCCATCAACATAGAGCTTTTGGCCTTGAAAAGTGCAGTGATGACCTGTTCCCTAATAATGGCTGAGGGAATGTGGTGTGTGATATTTTCTTTGGACTATCACAGGGGATGAGGGGAGAAATTTGAGCAGAACCTGTTGGTCAAAAGGTTGGCAATGGCCTCCAGTTCAGCATGGGTGATGCCATTTGCAATAAGTTCTGCACATTGTTGTGCACGTCCCTTGAAGTTACAGACATAGCTGTAGAAAGCTTTGTGGTTGTTTTTTGCCTGAGAAGCAATGTTTTCTTCAAATTTAGCCTTTGAAGTATTAATTGACCCTCTTAGCTGCCTGTCTAGATGGATCGGGGGCTTTTAGTAGGTATGGCTTTGTCCTGTTATGCTTGCTTGGTTAAGATATTTTTCTTTTGTTGTATAACCAATTGATATTGTGATTCCACCAGGGTAACCTGTCTTTTGAGTTTGTTTTATTTTTAATATGAGTGGGCACAGCTCATTCCATACAGCTATCAATATGGCTGCACAAAGATTTTGTAAATAGTTCATCATATGCTATGGTGTTTACTGGATTTTTGGATGGTTGGAATTTAGCCAAGGTGCTGCTTAGTAGAGAGAGAGGTTAGCCTTGGAATAGTTTCTAAAGGTTTCTGGTTTCGCTGAATCTCCTGATTTAATTTTTATTTCAAATTATACTGTATTATGGTCAGAGCTGATGAGCAAGGAAATTACACTGGGTGAGGAACATCAACCATCCATGTTTGTGAGTACAATGTCAAGAATGTTTGTACCTCTGATATGAACATGGGCCAACTATTTCAGTTTGTTGGCATTAACAAAGTTTAGGCATTGCTGGGCTGTGCATTAAAAGTGGTAGGATTCCTAATCTATAGAGGGGCAGTTGAGATCCTCCATGAATATTGTATTGGGTTGAACGGTGATGGGCTGTAGTATATTGAGATAGGTAGTATGAGTTTCCTAGGACATGGAGGAGAGGGGACCTATAGGTTGCAATGATATGGTACAACACCCTGTTTATGGTGAGTTTCTCATGTACGAGTTCCAGTGGGTCATACTTGCCTGGATGTGAGGCTGTTTTTAACACAGACTGAGGCTCTTCCACCATTAGTTCCCTCCTGTGCAGTAGCTGGTCTAACAGTGTGAAAGGCATTATAACCCTGGATTACCAGGGTATTTTCTGTGACTTTAAGCCATGCCGTCATTACTATACAGATGCCTACACTCACCAGGGAGAGGAAGGCTTGCAGGGAGTGGAGTTTCTTGTTAAGACTTCTAATATGAGCAGTAACACTTTCAGATGTTTCTTCATAGGTTCAATTAAGTTGGTAGGTTTATCAGTTTGGCATTGCCTAAAAAAGGCACTAGGGGAGTAGAAGACATCTTTGCCAATATCCAAAAGCCTAGAGGGGATAAGTGCAGACCATCCCTGGTAAAGCAGCATGGTCTGTCAACCATTTCCTCCCAGGCCATTAAATATTGTACCCTTCATGAGGCCTATAACCACATTTGGATGGCATATTCAGTTTATATACTACTCTGTGATGGCTTTTACTTTGATTTATGCCCAATACAGTCCATATTACCAGCCAAATGGCTACACAGATTCAGAACCTCTGAGGTAATAATATAACTGTGTGTTTAAGGGTCATTGTACTCTTTCTGCAGTGGCAATGGCAACCTTAAACATAGGAAAATTATGTGATTACAGCAGGTATGGATCATCAACCTTTCCAAAGGAAAACAGTGTTTGTGGCATTATGTGCCACCCCCCCCCCTTCAGGTCACCCATGCAGCAGTTATAGCTTTATCCAAACTTTAGCATGTGTGTGCGTGTGGTGAGGGATGTAAATGTAGTTAGTTAATGTGTGTATATATGTCAGAATGTCATGCAGCTGAAAAAATCCCTTTTATACTTGTAGTCTGCTTACATGTAACTGACCAGTACAAAACTTGAAGAGCAGTATTATATGTGACATACCATACCTACTTCTGGCATATTTCCAAGGCAATGTGCCAAACATGTTTCTGAATCTAGCCAGGAGCCCATATGATTATGAGTAGGAATGACAGCATCCAGAAGCATACAGTTATATTTATTGGGGCTTTATAGTCTTTATTTCAAATAGTGTTTGAAAAGGAATGGCTGCTTACATCAGGCTTGGTATTACACTTAACCAGATTCTGAGTTTGTGGTGAAACTGATGAGAAATGAGCCACTGTCATGATTAACATATACAAGTACTCTGAAGTCATCTGAGTTTGTTTTATAAACAAAAAATATTGGCAAGAGAACTGGAAAAAGGGGATTACAATTTACTGTTTATTATGATTTAAACAGCATTACGTTTTTGGATGTGACCATCAATAGATTACCAGACCATACACTGAGTACTGAAGCATTTAGAAAATATCCCCAATATAATACCATCCTCCACGCGTCTAGTTTTCATCCTCCACTCATAGCCCGTAACATTCCCAAATCACAATTCATTAGAATAAAACAAATTTGTTCCAATGATTCTTCATTTCAGAGTCAAAGGAAGGATCTTACAAACAGATTTAAAGCCAGGGGTTATGGTATGGGGTATGTGCTGCAGGCAAGCAATTTGGTTAATTCAACCAATAGGGAGGAATTTCTGAGATATAGGTTCATTGGTTCATAGGTTCATACTAGGCTATCTGCCCGAGGGCATTTACAAGCCTAGCCCATCGTTTTGTGGCTTACGCCACCCCTTTAGTATGGGGAACTATACCCATTATTTTGCTGTGCCTCTGTCGAGCAGTGACACTGAGGTAATCCCTGGGGTATATCTGCGATCTCCCATCCATTGGTCAAGATTTCTCTTGAACAAGGCCAGCGAGGTGCTCTGCCTCACATGTACCGGGATTTTGTTCCACAGCATAGGGAGTCTTTGGGTAATGAATCTATCCCTCCAGCACGTCCTATTAATAGCCGTGTCGAGGTTTAAGTCTCCCGCCCTTGTGGCTCTGATGGATCTAGATTTTTTGAGGTGAAGCATATTCATCAAATCTGGGTTTGACATTGCCTTGTATGTCAGGCAAAGGTCTCCTCTGAGCAAGCGTGCGACTGAATAGAGCTGGAGTTCTTTCAGTCGGGCAGCATAGGACAGATTTTTGAGACCCTTTATCCTTTTGGTGAGGAACTTTTGTGGCCTCTCCAGCTGCTACAAGTGTTGGGTCAGATACATCCCGAATGGGGCATTGTACTCAATCATTGGTCTGATGAGTGATGAGTAAAGGGAGACTATGACCTCCCTTGATCTAGATGAGAATCCCTTCATGATAAGGTGGGCAATGTAGAAGGTCTTCCTAACTACTTTAGCTACATGGGTGTCGAATGACAGACTACTATCAACCTGGGTCCCCAGGTCCCTGATAACTTCTTCTGTGCTCAGTGAATTGCCACCTATTTGGTATCTAGGGGTAACCTTGTTTTTCCCAAAGGGTATGACTATGCATTTTTTGGCATTTAACTTCAGGCCGTGGCTCTGGCACCAGTTATCCGTTTCTGTGAGACCCTTCTGAAGAATATCTGTGTCAGATGTGTTTTCTACTATGGCGCCCAGTTTGCAGTCATCTGCAAACTTTGTCAGCCATAACCCTCCTGTGTTTGCTTGTACTTCGGAAAAGTAGATGCCAAACAAGAGTGGGCCCAGGACTGAGCCCTGTGGGACACCACTTGTGACAGGCTTTGAGTCTGACATGGTGCCAGCAACTCTGACCCTGTGGGTTCTGTCACTCAGCCAGTTTGCAACCCATCTTGTGATGTATGGGTTAACATTTAAGCTGATGAGTTTTTCAATGATACCCGAGTGGGGTATTGTATCGAAGGCCTTAGCCAGATCGAGGTAGGCTGTATGGACTGCCTTTCCTCGCCAATGGCTTTGGTGACTGTTTCAAGAAGTCAACCAAGTTTAAAAGGCATGATCTGCCTTTGACAAAGCCAAACTGGGTTGGATCCAAAGTCTGCAAATTCCCTATGTCTTTATTTATGAGGTCCATTATGATCCTCTCCATGGCTTTGCAGATAAGGCTTGTCAAGCTAATGGGCCGGTAATTTCCAGGGTCGGTGGAGGCACCGCCTTTGTGAAGTGGGACCACAGTTGCAGTGCGCCACTCCCTGGGTACGTATCCAGAGGTAAGACTTTGATTAAACAGCTGTCCTAGCTGTGGGTTTAATTCCTCATTGAGTTCGTGGAGCAACACAGCCGGGACACCATCAGGTCCCATGGATGCTGTGTTTTTTGCTTTGGAGAGAGCAGTTCTCACTTGGGCGCTGGAGATGTTTGGGGGGCTGCAATCGTTTGGTATAGATATCTCTCCTTTTGGCGGGGAGGGGGGGGAGAAGTTTGCACTGAACCTGTCAGCCAGTATGTTGGCAATGTCTGTAGGATCAGTAATCTTCACATCATTTTGAACTAGTTCTGAGCAAATCTGGGAGTTTCCTCCTAGGTTTCTGACATAGCTAAAGAAGGCCTTATGATTGTATATAAAGATCATAACGTCACAACAACACAACCCATTAGGTTGGTTACAACATATGCCGGGAACACGGTTAACTTAATTGAAAGCGTGAAGAGACATTGGAATATATTACAATATGATGATGAGCTAGCTCAAATCATACCTAAAAGATGTCAATTCTCATACCGTAAAGGCAAAAATCTTGGTTCCTGTTTCAATCATTATAAACATGGGTCTATGTATCAACCTTCCCAATACATGCAAACTACTATAATGGGGGATCCATTAGTTGGCTGTTATCCATGTGGACATTGTATCCACTGTGACAAGGTTGTTAAATCCAAACAATTTTCCAGCCGCAATAGTTCGGTAGTTTATGATACACAATTTTTTGCTAATTGTAGTACTGATTGGCTAGTATATCAAGCTACATGTACCTGTGGTTCTTTCTACATCGGACAGACTTCCCGTCCATTTAGAATCAGAATTTCAGAACATATTAGTAACATCAAAAACAAAAAGGCTTCCAATGCACTTTACAAACATTATCTGACACACTCTACTGCCAGGTTTTCTTTTATGGTTATTGACATTGTAAAGGACAATAAATCCAATAAAATGGGGTGGCACTCTATCTTAAACAACAAAGAAGAAAATTGGATTGTGAAACTGGGTGGGTTGTTCCCTCCCGGTTTGAATGAACAATTCTAGGATGGACCAATCAGCCTCGAGATATGTGTATTTAATGTTCAATTAAAGTTGCATTATTTTATATATTTTTTGCACTGAGGAAGGCTGTGATATTTTTCCGGCTGAAACCGGTCTGATTTTGTTCCAATAAAGTGGATTTTTGTACACAGTATGCTCACTCTTCTTTCACTGGGTCTTCAGTATTATATGTGACATACCATACCTACTTCTGGCATATTTCCAAGGCAATGTGCCAAACATGTTTCTGAATCTAGCCAGGAGCCCATGTGATTATGAGTAGGAATGACAGCATCCAGAAGCATTCAATTATATTTATTTGGGCATTATAGTCTTTATTTCAAATAGTGTTTGAAAAGGAATGGCTGCTTACATCAGGCTTGGTATTACACTTAACCAAATTCTGAGTTTGTCGTGAAACTGATGAGAAATGAGCCACTGTCATGATTAACATATACAAGTACTCTGAAGTCATCTGAGTTTGTTTTATAAACAAAAAATATTGGCAAGAGAACTGGAAAAAATTCATACATGATTTTGAATTTTCTTAAATCATTTGTTAGCTGAGTAAACACAACAATCCTTGCAAACCTTTTTAACAATGACTAGGGCCAAAATCACAAAGACAAGCCCTGTAAAATGTGTATAGTCAATCAACATCTCCTTAGGAGGTCAATGTGGACTATTTAATCCTTAAAACAAATAGGGTTAATGAGTACTACGGAATTAAACCAAATACACACTAAAACAGCGGATGCCTTGGCAAAAATTACTAATAATAATATAACAAATGCCTTGGCTGGCTGACCAGAAATACTAAAATAATGGAAAACCGGCAAGTATAAATAAATCACCAGTGTATAACAAACACCAAATTTATTGAAATTATTGATTGAGCACTTTTGTCCCCATCAACTGGAGACTTCATCAGAATAATTTAAGTCACATAATGCTTCATTTTAAATACTTCACTCATCATCATCTTCTTTTGGCTGTTCCCATTATGGGTCACCACAGCAGATCGCCTGTTTCCATTTCTTCCTGTCCTCTGCATCTTGCTCTGTCACACCAACCACCTGCATGTCCTCTCTCACCACATCCATAAACCTTATCTTAGGCCTTCCTCTTTTCCTGTTACCTGGTAGCTTCATCCTTAGCATCTTTTTCCCAATATACTCAGCATCCCTCCTCAGCACATGTCCAAACCAACGTAATCATGCCTCTCTGGCTTTGTCTCCAAACCTTCCAACCTGGGCTGACCCTCTAATATACTCATTCCTAATCCTGTCCACCCTTGTCACACCCAGTGCAAATCTTAACATCTTTAATTCTTCCACATCCAGCTCAAACTCCTGCCTTTTTGTCAATGCCACTGTCTCCAACCCATATAACATAACTGGTCTCACTACCCTCTTGTTGACCTTCCCTTTCACTCTTACAGGTACTCGTCTGTCACAAATCACTCCTGACACTCTTCTCCACCCACTCCATCCTGCCTGTATTCTCTTCTTCACCTCTCTTCCACACTCACCGTTACTCTGAACTATTGACCCCAAGTATTTAAACTCATCCACCTTCGCCACCTCTACTCCTTGCATCCTCACCATTCCTCTATCCTCCCTCTCATTCACATACATATATTCTGTCTTAGTCCTGCTGATCTTCCTTCCTCTTCTCTCTAGAGCATATCTCCATCTCTCCAGGGTCTCCTCCACCTGTTCCCTACTCTCACTTTAGATCACAATGTCCTCTGCAAACATCATAGCCCACAGGGACTCCTGTCTGATCTTGTCTGTCAACCTGTCCATCACCATTGCAAATAAGAAAGGGCGCAGAGCTGATCCTTGATGTAACCCCACCTCCACCTTAAACGCATCTGTCACTCCCACCGCAGACCTCACCGCAATCACACTACCCTCGTACATATCCTGTACCACTCTTACATACTTTTCTGACACTCCTGACTTCCTCATACAATACCACAACTCCTCTCTAGGCACCCTGTCATATGCTTTCTCTAAGTCTACAAAAACACAATGCAACTCCTTCCGACAGTCTCTGTACTTCTCCATCAACACTCTCAGAGCAAAGATCGCATCTGTAGTGCTCTTTCCTGGCATGAAACCATACTGCTGATCACTAATCATCACGTCCCTTCTTAACCTTGCTTCCACTATTCTTTCCCATAACTTCATGCTGTGACATAAATTTAATCCCTCTGTAGTTACTACAGCTCTGCACATCACCCTTATTCTTAAAAATCGGTACCAAAACACCTTTTCTCCATTCCTCAGGCATCCTCTCACTTTCCAAGATTTCATTAAACAATCTGGTTAGAAACTCCACTGCCATTTCACCTAAACACCTCCATGCTTCCACAGGTGTGTCATCTGGACCAACAGCCTTTCCATTCTTCATCCTCTTCATAGCTATCCTTACTTCCTCATTGCTAATCCACTGCACTTCATGATTCACTATCCGCACATCATCCAACCTTCTCTCCCTCTCATTCTCTTCATTCATCAACCCCTCAAAGTAAACATCAATGAGTAAAAAAGATCAATGAGTAAAAAACATCACTGAGTAAAAAATATCCATGAATAAACATCAGCTGTGGAACTATGAAAACATAACATATACCACAGTTCCAGAGCTGATGTTTATTCATGAAATCAGCTGTGGAATTATGAAAATACAACATATACCACAGTTCCAGAGCTGATGTTTATTCATGAAATCAGCTGTGGAACTATGAAAACATAACATATACCACAGTTCCAGAGCTGATGTTTATTCATGAAATCAGCTGTGGAATTATGAAAATACAACATATACCACAGTTCCAGAGATGATGTTTATTCATGAAATCAGCTGTGGAACTATGAAAACATAACATATACCACAGTTCCAGAGCTGATGTTTATTCATGAAATCAGCTGTGGAATTACGAAAATACAACATATACCACAGTTCCAGAGCTGATGTTTATTCATGAAATCAGCTGTGGAACTATGAAAACATAACATATACCACAGTTCCAGAGCTGATGTTTATTCATAAAATCAGCTGTGGAATTATGAAAATACAACATATACCACAGTTCCAGAGATGATGTTTATTCATGAAATCAGCTGTGGAACTACGAAAACATAACATATACCACAGTTCCAGAGCTGATGTTTATTCATGAAATCAGCTGTGGAATTACGAAAATACAACATATACCACAGTTCCAGAGCTGATGTTTATTCATGAAATCAGCTGTGGAACTAGGAAAACACAACATATACCACAGTTCCAGAGCTGATGTTTATTCATGGAGGTTTTTTTTAATTTAAAATTTTTCAATCTAAAACAGCAGAATTTCATCAGACTACTTGGTTTACATCTACAACAGTCCCCATCCAGCTCATTCAGTATCTAAACGTCTGCCTGTCCTTATGAGTAGTGCCCTCTCAGGTATAAGTTACTTTACAAAGACATGCTTTTTAGTAATAACTACTGAGAATGGTTTCCAAGTTAGCCCGAGCAATATGGAATGTACTCCTAACCAATAGCAGAATCTTTTCTCATTCTAGATAGCCCTAAATAAAGATATTTTTTATAAAAAACTGTATACAAATGTTTCACAGACACTGCTTCTTTTGTGCAACCTAAACTTTCTCTCCTTTTAACATTTTCTTTTTTTCTTGATGCATTTTTTTTTTTGCTTTCATTGCCAGCTAACTATCAGCCTCTACCTTCTAGACTGTCTGCAATTATTTCCCTGTATTTTGGTCACTGGCACTCTTCATCAATATATGGAGAGGATCCCTGGTCTTTACAACAGACTCAGCCTAATGGCAGCATTTTCTTAAGTGACTGGTTTCAAGGTGGAGCAGCATTTGAAGGTAGGTGTCATCCACTTTTTTTCACTTGGCCTAGTAGAAGCCATGCTGCAGCAGCTGGATGTGTATAACCTCAGAGTTCTGACGCTGTGATCCACACATGCCCATATACACTGATCTAAAGATGGACACTCTTCATGTGTACCTTGGATGGTGAAAAACATCTTGGCCCATAATGTGGCATGCTGAACCACCTGCCTCTACTGGATGTCAGACAGGCTGGCCTGCCTTGCTTCCCAAGGATGGGTGAGGTGGAACTGGGTACACACTCCCATCTTACCTGGCAGCTCCTTCAACAGCTGGGCCATTACTTGAACTCAGGTTATTTGGGACATAGTCAAGGCTTTATCCATGTATGTCTGTGTCATTGAATTAACCTCCATCTTTTCAACATTTGTCTCATTTTAGTGCTCATTGCACCTTATAACACAGTTTACATGTTTCTTTTCCTTTCTACCACTTTTTTCTCTCATTTTGCTTATTCCCAGCCTTTCTTCTCTACTTCTCCCACCTGGGCCATTTAAATGTTACAACAGTCAATATATAAGTACTCTAAATACTATATTTCTTTAAAAACTGACCGTCAGTGTCATCTGCACCTTGTATTTTGTACAATATATGAAGCTAATATTTTATATTATAGACTTCTGTATTGTACCTTTGATTTTTTTAAACCCAAAGCACCTGTTAAATGAGTAAATGCATACAAATTAAATGCATTTTTATTATGCTGATGTCATATCTCTGTTTTAATTTCAATTGTGAATGTTTATAGAAACATCTTGTATATGACACAGATAGTGGGAGAAAATGATCCTTGAACTAATTCATTTGATTGTCATCATATTAAATAAATGCAAATGTTAATAACTATTACTTAAATGAGATGAATTTAAACGGGAAGGACATTATTCTAATTTGTATGCAAAGAAGTGCTAACTTTACCAAAAATGGATAAACTAGACTCCTGTAGTGTGTTGCATACTTAATGAATTTCATTTTTCTTAAGGAAGCAGTTCATCATTTATAACATTATAGAACACTTGGGCATGATCTAACCATTTCCACAAAAGTTTAATAAAATTGCCATCTGCCTTTCACAAGGAAAATTATACTTCTTCCCAGCAGTGTGTAATTTTGACTTTTCATTGTGATATTGATGGACTAATGAATGGCCAACCAAAGCATACAGAATTATATGTAACATGGGATAGAACTTAACAGGATGTCAAAACATGTTTGAACAATGTCTGATTGATAAAAAGCTGCAGGAATGCGGGGTAATACTCACTGATAAATGTGGACACTGTATTACTACTTGTTTGCTTCAGCAGCTCACAAAATGAAAAAAAGTCCATCCCCACTGATTACATATTAATAAGTAGTTGATCTTCTACAGATGGTAACATGCTTGTGTTAGCAACAGAGTTCCACACACAGAGGTACTTCCCTACATGCATCCTCGCTGACCACATATTAATAAGTGGTTGATCCCCTACAGATGATAAGATGTTCATGTTACAATAGAGTTCCACACACAGAGGTTCTTCCCTACCTTATGGCATTGATAAAAGTTATCCATAACTTTACTTGGCTGCATGAAGAGGGCCACCGCATTGGGTACGACCATCTCAACAGATGCTTAGGTCATCACCTTCATAGAAAACTTCATTTACATGTCTGTCCTCTAAAAGCTGCCTGCTGACCTCCTTAAGGGCATTCTGTACCTTCATATTTGAAACAACCATTATGTTAAAAATATCAGCATGATCAGATGTCTGTGAGGACTGGATCACATTATGTGGTGATAATGGAGGGAGAGTAATAAAACAGCACAAATAAAAGATTGACAGGTATGCAAAGGTAAGGGAGTGGGGGTACCTGCTCATTTAATGCCATCATTAGAATCCCTTAACTATTTATTCTGCCGTTCTCCAGCAGAATGCATAGTAAAAAGTTAAGAAGGACTATACTGTGTTAATTCAATGCAAACGTAACAAAAGAAGCCACTAGCAGTCATAAAAAATATGTACAATTTGGTGTGCACTGAACACATGGCTTCATTTCTTTTAGGTCTACTTTTATAAGCAATAATCACTCTCGATTGCTCACTTTTGCTCATGTTTACTTTTGCAGTTAATTTAAGGAATAGGGTGCTGTGTAATTTCATGGTTCAGTTCAGCCTTGGCTTTGCAGTGTAATCATGGGTGCCAGCTGCAGTTTTATGTGTGATTTATGGCCACTTTTTTGTGGTTGTTCCTTAGTGTTCCACATGTGTACACAACATATGTAACTAATACTGTGGCTTTTGTTAGCTCTTCAATTTTGCATCTTTTTTATAGCTGAGGCTATTAACGTATTCTTACCAGGAAAATGGTAACTATTTACCAGCCCTCGGGATTTGCTAATTACTATTCCCAGTTTTTAACATTGAGGCTTAAACTGCTTTAGATGTTCTAGTTCTTAATTACAAATGACATTAAAACTCTACTGTCATCTTTTAAATACACAAGTAATATATATGCCAAAATACACTATAAACATCTAATTGTGATTTTACCTTCTGTTGTTTAGGCAGCAGCTGTTGTAAAAACTAAGGCATTGTAAGCATTTAGGTCTTCAACAGATATCTCATAAGAAACTGAACAAATTATACATCTAGCTTCATTTAAGTATCTGTCACACTTATTGAAACTGTAAAGCAACTTCAATGTTTTTTAGAATACAGTATACTTGTTATATACAAAAATGCAATGCAACTTGATTTTCTAGCTCTCCCTACCCTTTCTGTGAAGTTTTGTTTTGTGAAACAGTCTGGGAAATAATGTCATAAATTGTATAAGATAATCATATTGACAACATGTAGTTGTTGATGTGAAGTTGAATATTCTGGCAAGAAACCGTGGGAAGATTCCAGTATGTTCTTATTTCCCACGATAAGCACTATTACATATGAAGGGTATGCTTTTATTTTGCCTTTATCCCATGTGCTATAATCACTTTGCAATGTTCTGTGACTCAGTTTCACATGGTTTTGCTGTTCACATTGCCTTCTTATTTTGCCCTAAAAGCTGAAGAATCATTAATCGACATGCACGTGAAGTATGCAATAAACCCAATTATGGTAACAGGGACAGCAACCATGGCATCTTTTCAACCATTCAGGGCATTAATTAATTACTTATTAACTTACTAGTGCCTCTAGTTCAAGGTTCCAGCCACGTTGTAAAAAAAAACAAAAACAAATAAAAAAAAAAAAAAAAAAAGCACAAGTGTAGCTGAAATCCTGAAAAGAAAAAAAATAAACACATAATGAGAATTTAAGTAAGTGCAGTAACAAGTGGCTCCAATTGTTTTCTATTCAGCAGATAAACTGCAGAAAACAATTTTGTAGGCCCAACTCCATTATTCAGAACCACACATGGAAAAAGATCTTTAGTAATGTATGTGCTACAAAACAGTGATATTTTCCCATTACAAAGCTTAATGTAGCCTGACATATTCTTAAATTAAAGCAATGGAATAATAATTATTTTTGGTTGCATGAAGTTACCAAATCATGTAGCAGCAATTAAACAGCAACAAAACAAGGCTCTCCAGCTTTCAGCTATGTGCATCTCCCTAAATGGCAGGGATTTGAATCTGGTAACATTTGTCTGTCACATAACTGTGTCAGACAGGACTGGCTCAGGCAAAAAACTTATTTATCCTCACTGAAAGAATACAGAGTGTAAGCAGCATGTCCTATGCAGACCACCTCAGGGCTATATGCCTGTATTCTGTCTCCTAAAGGCTGTTGAGGGGAGATCTATGTCTGGCATACAAGAGATTGTCAGACCCCACTCTGATGGACCTCCTGCATATTTGCAAAAAAAAGAGCACCAGAATCACCCATTCTAAAGACTTAAACCTTGCCTGTGATATAAAGAGGAACTGCTGGAGAGACAGGTATGTATCCCAGAGACTGCCCCTTCTCTGAAACAGGCTCCCCATTCATGTGAAGCAGAGTTCCTCCCTATCCCAAATCTCTAGTTTGGCACCTATGTCTCTAATGGACACAGGCAGCTTGTAAATGGTTCATTTCCCAGGCCCCTGCTTGTAAATGTTTTATCTCCTAAGCCCCTTTTATACTTATCAAGGGTACCAGAACTTGTCAGAGATTTGGGTTGCATGTCTAGGCTTAAAAACGCCCTTGTGTTCATTAACCTAGTCAACACCTATGCAGCTATGAACTTTGAATATTACCTATGGCTAAATGATTTTTGCTGGGAAACATAAGACCCTGATCAATCTCAGTGTAGTAGGTTTCTGCAGGGAGAATTTCACAAGAGATTTTGCATCATCATAAGGGAAACCAGGGTTTCATAGTAAATAGAAAACATGTTCCTTGATACATAACCAAAGTAATTTATAACTGAGCAAGATTAATGTGATTTTAAATTAGTGGATACATAGCATTGGTTACTTTCAGTTAATCCTTACTTGGACAATGACAGGTGTTCAGTTCACTGGTGCTTTACATCTTAAATGCAGAACGATGTTGTCTTCCAGAAACTGCAAGTACAAGTTCAGTATATAGCCTTCCATTCAGTATATAACCTTCCATTCCAGTAGCTGCACGTATCCCTCCCCATCCTGCCGTGCATTTAATTAAATTTGCAAGTGCCTAACATGTTAATACTCAATCTAACATTAAACAGAAAACAAACTTCACTGTTTTCAACCCAAAATAAGCCATTCTTGTTGCTAATATGCCTACTTGATCTTTAGACAACAGAACCACCCCCACACCACCACACCTGAACTTATCCTCCAATACATTCAGTTGTTTTTAATTATAACAACACCAGTGGTTGTTGTTGAGGTGCCTTTTGGCTTTTCCCAGTTAGGGGTCACCACAGCGGAACTCCGGTCCGCTAATGATTGACAGTAGATTTTTACGTGCCAAGTTGCCAGCCCTGACGCACGAAGACTAATGACCAACGGACAACAACCTGACCAACGAAGGTACGCCCATTCATTCACGCATGTCTCCACACAGAAGATGGTCTAGCTGAGAATCGAACAGGACAACGTCTTAACAGGGCCGGTGTAAGCATTTTGGGGGCATCCAGCAAATGTCAAGTTGGGGGCCCCCTGGGCACTTTCAGTCTATGTATCACCCTGTCACTGCCACCACTTCTATCCATCTTTTTAGTTCATGCTGCAGGCTTTTAGGAGTAGTACACACAGACTGACCTGTAGCTACAATGATCTTATTACAACAGGCATACATACCACACTGTGTTGGCCCATCTCACAAAGGGACATTTTACAGTTACTGGCATTTAGGTGTAACAAGGACACATTACAACAACTCTGTGTACTGGGGAGAACTAATGTGCAATGGAACCCTAGGCACTGCTTACTGTTTCAGCCCCCGCCAAAAAAAAACACACCCTCCAATGTTTCCCCTATGTTTCCCCCATGTTGGGCTTCCCACTTTTGCACAATACTTTTTTTTCTTCCATTTCTCACATTTTACATTTTTTCTTCAGCTTTTTCAAGAAGCCATAACTTTATATATGCTCTAAAGTGCTTTTTAAGTTTATTTTTTTTTACCCAATGTTGGCTTGAACAGAAATGATGATTAAGGAAAGAAATTCAATGTTGCTGTTCAGCTTTAGTTTTCCTTCCATCTTTTCAATATACTTTCTTGACCAAGACAGCACAGTAATAACCATTTAGGAAATAACTCAATTAAGCCTGTGCCCCCAGAAGCCAAAGCATTTCCCAACCTTTTAATCCAAAAGTGGCCTAAACAAAAATCGTGAGTAAGAAAAAAGAATTTCAGTCTTATTTTTTTCTTTCAATGAAGACAAGTTGTATTCAAGGCTTAAAATTCAAAGCTGACAAAAATAGTAGCTCAAAATAAATTAACAAGTCAATTGTTGTGAGGATACAAAGATCATGTACGGGAATACTGCCTGCCTCCATAATCCTCCCAAAAAGACAGTCACTACTTATGCAACCCTCTGGTGTTAGATTGGGATGAAAGCAGCGATCCAAATGGCCACAGTCATATATTTCAAGTGACTGCTGAAATACATATATATAGCATGCCTACTAACTCCTCGATCCTAACCCCAAAGGCAACCAGCTGTATATGTGCCTGATGTTCGATTGTGAGGAAAGTGAAAATAAATAATGATTGCAGTAATGTATTCTACTTTGCTGCTACCGGGCAGTACACTGCCCCCTACAGGAGCTAAAGTAACCTTCTTTGTATACCTCTGAGGTCTGTTAGAAAAGTAAAGGAAATGATGACCACACAATCCCCAGCTCACACATAACTTACAGTAAGTTTCTGTATACAAACATCTGAGCAGGGATGGTTTAGAATGTTTGTGGTTGAGGACAAAGGCTATTATCAGTTTTATCCTAACGGCCGTATCATAACTCCATTCAGGCTAAAGAGTGCAATCAGAAAATGAAAGCATTTTTTCCTCATCATTTTTCCTCAACCAAAAACATTTTTCTTTGGGTCACCACAGTCAAGGATGATTAAGGGAGCCTCCTGTATCCATTTATACAGTTTAGGGAGTGGGGGCCACCAGATTCCTAGAAGATCTAAGTGTCTGAATGCTCTGTGATATATTTTATGCCTTACTTTTGAAATATAGTCACTTGTTAGCTACATTTTTATTGATACCCTGAAGAATAATGTGTGTGTTCTGGCATTATTGGATATGTGCATTGATAAAAATCTGTGATATTTTTTACACACACACACACACACACACACACACACACACACACACACACACACACACACACACACACACACACACACATACACACACACACACACACCACAGCAATGCTAATTTTGTACTTATTTCAGCAAGTACATTGTACAACACTAGTACTACTACACAAGATCAGCGACTGTGTTTAGCAGTCATCAAACAGCAACAGGGATAAGTCACTTTTATTTACCTCAGTGGGGAGTAAATGAATACCTATCACTATCCCTGATTTCACAGATATTCCTGATTTTGTCTCATAATTTTGCTCTGTCACAATAAATCCAGTCATCAGAGTTTTATATTTATTGCCTAAAAATGCATGTCGATGCAAAATGTGTTATTATAGTAACTTTTTAAATTAATTAGAGTAATATATAAAATGAGTTCCTCATTTTGAGACTCTATTATGCTATTATTTTTATCACTGAACAGAATTCTTCAGCAAAGATGTTCAGAGTTACAGTATCAGTTGTTCTGCCAGTATGTATAAAAACCCTGAAAAAGAAACCATCCCTGAAGATTAGAAGCATCAGCTCTTCTTAAACTCCACAGTTTGCACTGAGATTGGTCACCCTGGGCTGCTGATCTCTGTAGTGCTTACTTTGCTTATGTTCACTACAGCTTTGTCCTAACAGGGTCATATCACAGTCCTGTTCAGGTTAAATATTATAATTGAAACTTAATACATTTTTTCTCCTCATTTTTCCCCAACCAATAGCAGTTTTTGTGGGGCCCCCACACAGTCATTGATGATTAAGGGGCCCCCTCCAGCCACAATTATTGGAGGTACCTAAAACTGGCTATGTTGTTAATTTTAGTGAAGAGGATGTCAACCATCAGGGCTTAACCTAGGCCGGGGCATTATGTCATTGGTAAAATATTTAATGAAATTGTAAAGCTTGTTACTTGACAAAATACTGTTACTATAACTACAGATGTTTGAATTTTGAAAGAGATAAATACGAGTTATTATTACTTACCTGCTTTATTAAGTATACAAGATTGCTGTACTAGCTGTTGTTGGTTTGACAGACATGTTACAAAATATCAAGATAACATAACTTGCTGTAGTTGGGCCCCCCCCCCAGGACCAGGGGGCCCCCAGCAACCGCAGGGTTTGCTGGTGCCTAAAACTGGCTATGCGTCTTACTGTGAGGCGAAAACGCTACCGCAGCACCATCACTGCAGTTAAAGTGCCCTGTAATTTCATAATTCTTAGAACCTACTGATATAGTATTACCAATCAAGATATATTTACATTAACTGCAGACTCTGCACTTCGCCATTCTACCTTTTGATGTTTTGTGATCACTAGTTTTATTATCAAATGTAATTACATTGCAGTATGTCAAGTATGTAATGCATTCTGCATTGGGAAGACAGAGTGTAAGTTAACAGAATGTATATATGAATACATATACAAAATTAGTAAAAGAAAAAACATAACTGCTTTTTAAACATGTAACTGCATGTACAGAATACCAATTCTTATTTTCTGTACTGGAACAGGTATAATGAAGTCCCCAGGATGGTCCATGGAGCATAATACTCGAAAAGCAGAAATTATGGTAGTAGTCACATTTAAATGCTTCAGCACCCTCCAGGATTAAATAATATTATATCTGTTAGCAGTTTGTTGAAGTACTGAGCAAATGAGAGATAGGAACATGTATAAATAAAAAAAAATGTCATTTAGTTCTAACACTAACAGTTTATATATAGTAAACATATAGGTTTTATATAGATGTATCAATTGCATATAAGTGTATTATACTTATATTTGAACTTGGGGAAGTTTATGTTTAGATTTTAAGGAATTTTATAATGTGTTGATATGTTTAAAACTTTAAATTGTTACCTTGTTGAAGTAAAGTGTATTCAATCATGTGACTGTTACCACTCCTATTTATACTAGCTTAATGGCAGTTTTAAAATTGTTTGATGAAGTCTTCATAAAAAAGACAAAGGGGATTATTTCTCATCCAATAAAGCCATTCTTAGGATATTGATGATGTTCATAGGTTCATAGGTAGGTACTAGGCTATCGGCCCAAGGGCCTACATAAGCCTAGCCAATAAGGTTCTATAGCTTATGCCAACCAAGAAAGTTATTTTCCTGTGCCACTGTCGAGCAGAGACACAGAAGTGATCCCCGGGGTGTATTTCCTATTTCCCATCCACTCATCAAGATTTTTCTTGAAGAGTGCTAATGAAGAACTTTGCTTGACATAGATGGGTATCTTGTTCCAGAGTATAGGAAGTCTCTGGGACAGGAATCTATCCCTCCAGCATGTCCTGTTTATTATGGTGACAAGGTTTAGGTCCCTAGAGCGTGTAGCTCAGAGGGACTGGGATTTCTTTAGGTGTAGCATGTTTTATGTTCATTGACTATCAGCTATTGCAGTTACTCATGATACATGCTGCTTTGCAAAGGGGAAAGCAAGAATAATTTAGTGTTTTGATACTCACATGACATAAATGTAAAACGATAACAGAATAATAATAATTTTCACAGCATGAGTTTGCAATGGAATGGTAACTGTCAGTATTTCAAGGAATTTTTCTACATGGTTCCTGATTGACAATACCTAACAAGAAATAATCTGCTGTGCTAGAAGTTGTACATAAGTGGCACCTGGTAACATAAAACGTCTCTAACCAAACATTTTGTGTGGTGACCTGACAGTGATATAGAAACTCTTAGTCACAAGCTGCACTGGATGTCAAAAAGTTCAAACTGCATCACAGCCAGCATCTCTGTATCCTTGGACTAGCAATTTGCACATGTGTAACATACTCATATTCACCTTGTAAGTATTTTAGTGGGGCTCAGTGCTCCTAGTTACAGAAAGCGTATGCCTGGAGTGACTAGACGCCATGCATATGCTGTCAGTAATGACTGAAGAGGCAATATTTATACTGATACTAGCACTTGCAAGAAGCAGCTTGCATGAGTAAATTGTCACTGGTAACTGTCCACATTTCAGATCAGAAGAATTCAAAATACTTGTGAAGCACAATAGCATCAAGCAACAGAGAACATCAGCACAAAATGACTATATGAAGGAGTTGCAAAAATGCTCAAAGAAACTGTTAAATATGTAACTCTAGTAAACATTTATGATGTAAGATAGTTTTCTTTTTAATTATTACAGTACAATGACAGTAAATTACTGAAGTCTAATCCCAAGATGTATGGGTGACCAAACTTGTAACTAAAGGATAATGCACTGCTAATACCATTTTAGAAGGTAATGACCAGATAGCATCATATCCCAAGAATGCTGAACAACCGAATGTGTTCTCAGCTGTTGAGCAATCAGGATGCTGCTGCCAATGTGTTTGTCTCTCAGTGTTCATTTAAACATAGAAACAGCCTCTGAACTGTCAGAACAGATATCCAAGGATGCTGAATGTACAAACTGGCAGATTTTGGCATCAAACATATGCCACAACTTCAATTTTTGCAAATAAAATGAGTATCAAACACCGTGGCTAATAGTAAATATGGGTATTGCTGAGTAAATACACACACACACACACACACACACACACACACACACACACAGACACACACCATCTCTAAATGTGTATATGTGTGCTTGCGTGTCTATAGGGCTACAGTTCCCATGGTTGAATGGTTGATGGTTGACTGATGGACTGTCGATGATAGTCCAGCAAAAGCCAGTTTATAAACCATGAAGAATGAGGACAGCTGCACTTACCCTCCAGCAGGACCCATTTTAAAGCCTTTTTCCAACTTTTGCTGAATCAAGGCTCACTGGACAGGAGTTGGCCCAGTGTTAGTTGACTTACATCAAGTTAATGGTTCCTGCAGTGTGGTGAGGCTCATGTCTGATTCTCGCTCAGTCCCAATATACACAAACCAGAGGCATTTAGAGAGACAGATAGGCAGATATATAGGTATATAGACAGAGCGATACAGAGATAGATGGACAGGTAGACAGATATTGAAGGACACTGCTTTAGAACCAAAAATGTCAGCCTGAGCCAAATAACATGTATATTTAAAAAAATAATTTGAAACATGCAGTATTTAGTAATAGGCTATTTTCCCTTTGCTAGAAAAGTAAAAGGGTAGGAGACATACTCTAAGAGCTAGTAACACAGGCACAGTGCTGTCTACACCAAAGTAGGTAGGAGACTAAGAACTAGTAACACAGGCACAGTGCTGTCTACACCAGCTGCAGTAAGCAGCAGGTGCAACCATCATGGCTCTGGCTTTACTTATTGTACTTTGCATTCAGTATACCCTGAGCCAAATACACAGCACATATAATTTTTATTTAGTTGGAATCTGTATCCAGGAATCCCTTGTAGCTAACAGAGAAGGAGGAAACAGGAGGAAATGCAATTAACTTACATCATATGTTGTTGCTGCTGCTATTTCTGTTCATGTTGTTTTCGAAGACTACTGTTCTCCACGGATTAAGTAGATCCCTATGTGGCTGTGTGCAGGCCACAAAGGGCATCAGATGCAGTAAACAAATGGTGGAAAGGTATAGCAATTTCAGTATAAACTGCAGATAGCTGGGTTCCCCAAAGCTGTCAGTGTGCTTTGTGTCTCTGAAGAGGGAGGCAGAGACCAAATACTTTAATTCATCACACAACAGCTAAGCACACTTACTCTGATGCTGTCTGCTATACAGCAGGGTGTAGTGGGTAAATCATAAGGTTATTGTACATAAATTGAACTTAAAAGAAATATATTTCACATGTGAATACAGACATTTTCAGTCGTGGCTATTCCCAGAGTCACAGGTCACAGTTATACTGCATTGTGGTCAAACAGTGATGAGCAGTTGTAGCTCATGTGATCTGAAAGGGAAAAACATATCATACACAACTTGAAGAAAAAGAGACACATGACACAAATTAGCAGGGTGTTCTCTCATTTGAATTCTAGTGGTAAATCACAGTGTTTAGAACTAGCATTGCATCTGAATCTGGAGTTACTTTGTTTTCTGTATTTTCTATTCAAACAGCAGTTTTATTTTATTTCTTGCTATTTCTTTACTGTGAAAATTCTGAATGGGTTGAATTTTCAGTGACTGCCTAGAGAGA